>NC_091783.1:55684159-56001303 GCF_029378745.1 Bos indicus | reverse complement strand
ATAGAGTTCCCAGGGCCGCGGATAAGCATGTACAACGTGAACTGTGAGTCGCCATGACCTTGTACAGAGCTGGGGAAGAACACTGTTCTCTTACGAAGTTACATTGTTGGTTGGGGTCAGAAGAAAGAAAAGAAAATTGATCTTTATGGTGGATCAGGCATCCCCATCTTTGAGGAGCTCTGGTTAGTGTGTGATGTAAATGCACTCGGCAGAGCAGAGAAGGAGGAGGCCCAAACAAACAGAGACAGAATTTTATTTTAAAGTTTTGATTAACTTTATTTTTTAAATATTTTTCACTGTGGGAAAAGTCACATAATCTAAAGACTATGTTAACCATAGCTAACCACACAGATCAGCAGCACTGAGTACATTCACATTGTGGTGTGACTCTCACTATCATCCGTCTCCCGAAGTTTTCACCTTCTTAAACAGACCAACCTAGATAGCGTATTGAAAAGCAGAGACGTTACTTTGCCAACGAAGGTCTGTCTAGTCAAGGCTATGGTTTTTCCAGTGGTCATGTATGGATGCGAGAGTTGGACTGTGAAGAAGGCTGAGCGCAGAAGAATTGATGCTTTTGAACTGTGGTGTTGGAGAAGACTCTTGAGAGTCCCTTGGACTGCAAGGGGATACCACCAGTCCATTCTGAAGGAGATCAGCCCTGGGATTTCTTTGGAAGGAATGATGCTAAAGCTGAAACTCTAGTACTTTGGCCACCTCATGAGAAGAGTTGACTCACTGGAAAAGACTCTGATGCTGGGAGGAATTGGGGGCAAGAGGAGAAGGGGACGACAGAGGATGAGATGGCTGGATGGCATCACTGACTCAATGGATGTGAGTCTGAGTGAACTCAGGGAGTTGGTGATGGACAGGGAGGCCTGGCGTGCTGCGGTTCATGGGGTCGCAAAGAGTCGGACAGGACTGAGCGACTGGACTGAACTGAACTGAACTGAAACAGAAACTCTGTCCCTATATGTTTAATTGTTCCTGTCCTGCCTTAAAATACAAATTTCATTTCTTTGTAGGTTCTATGGGTGAACTGGAAGTGCAAAAAACGAGGTCCTGATCTCCCATGATTTATGCTTTTTGCCCTCCAGAATTTATTTGTAAAATTTTTAGTGGAGTGCAGTTGATTCACAACATTGTGGTAGTTTCAGGTGTTGAGCAAAGTGAATCGGTTGTACCTACACATACCTACTCTTTTTAAGATCCTTTCTCCGTGTTGGTCACTACAGAGTATCGAACACAGTTCCCTGTACTATTCAGGAGGTCCTTATGAGTTATGTATTTTATATATAGAAGTATATATATGTCAGTCCCTATCTTCCATTTCATCCCTTCCGTCCTCTTACTTGGTAACCATAAGTTTGTTTTCTGCGTCTGTGACTGTATTGTAAATGAGTTCATTTGTATCCTTGTTCTAGATTCCGCATGTAAGTAATATCCTGTGCTGTCTTTCTCTGCTGTGACTTATGCTTTTACACAGAGTAGAAACGGTTGATATGTGAAAGGCAAATATCAGTGGAACAGACAGACATAAGGACTGCATGGTGGTTCTAGAGAGGTCTACAAAGGGGCAAGGAGTGGTGTGAACACCATATGCTCCAGGAGCTCGGGAGGGGGTCCTGTGGTGAGCTGGGCTCTTCTGGGAAGAGATCACCCTGGAAAAAGGAGCAGAGAGAAGGCTAAACTTGAGTATGATGAAGACTTCATTCCCCATGCTCAGATGTTCCCTGGGAGATTTTGAACTGACCCTGAAATGGAGAAACACTTTAGGATGGTGATTTTACCATCCCTTGAGCTTTTTGTGAATTTCTTTCCCCCTGAAGTAAAATCCCTTGGAGGAGCTAGAGGTTTCATGGGTGAGGAGTCCGTTTTCTTGTGGGTTCTCTTTGGGCTCCACGGTGCCCCAGGGATTAACAGGAGATCTCTGCTCTGAGATCTCTACCCCACGAGCCTGTGAAGCCTGTGAGTCTCCCTCCAGTGCCAGGGCTGGGACTGTTAGCAGAGCAGGGGTGGAGGATGAGCTGTGAGGTCAGGCAGGTCTGGAAAGGCCTCCACTTCATGACAATCTGACAGTGTCTAGAAATAACCTAATTTTGTAATCAGCCTGTTTTGAAGCCATTATTTATGTTTCCCTATCACAGAAACAACGGTCTTTTAACGATCTACATAACATTTAATTATAATTCAGTTATCTGATGTAAGTAATTTCAGTACCTCTTAATATAACAAATCTCCAGCGTGGAATATCTGGCTAATAAGAGATGACAGGTGGTCGTTACTCTGTGAACCTCACCATCTTTCACTAGCACTTGCTGTGATAAGTTAAATAAACCATCCTTCAATGTGGGAAACTCCCTAGGTGGCCCTCTAGGGAAATGTAGGCACTGAGCTCCCTAGGACCAGACAAATGGTGACATCTTGGGCATAACGATGAGGCTGCTGGAGACAGCTGAGTGCTGTGTGTTATTTGAGGCTCTTGAATCTTATTACCTCATTATTAAAGCCAGAAAGTTGAGGTTAGGACAGAGCCATAATGAGGTAAAGGTCACAGATTCCGTCCTGTGCAGGTTTAGTCCTACTTACTTTGCTGACAAAGGTCCATATAGTCAAAGGTACGTTTTTTTTGTTTTGTTTTGTTTTTGTCAGTAGTCATGTACAGACATAAGATTGGGACCATAAAGAAGATTGAGCACTGAAGAATTGATGCTTTTGAACTGTGGTGTTGGAGAAGACTCTTGAGAGTCCTGTGGACTGCAAAGAGATCAAACCAGTCAATCTTAAAGGAAATCAACCCTGAATATTCATTGGAAGGACTGATGCTAAAGCTGAAACTCCAATACTTTGGCCACTTGATGCAAAGAGTCAACTCACTGGAAAAGACCCCATGCTGGGAAAGATTGAGAGCAGGAGGAGAAGGGGACGACAGAGGACAAGATGGTTGGATGGCATCATTGGCTGAGTGGCCATGAGTTTGAGCAAACTCCAGGAGATGGTGATGGACAGAGAAGCCTGGTGTGCTGCAGTGCGTGGGGTCATGGTCAGATATGACTGAGCAACTGAACAACAACAAGTTCTTGATCCTGAAGAGTTGTTTTAAAAAGTAGTAAATTGGTCAGAAGAAATAGACACTAACAGTTGGCCAATAAAAATCATGGTTTTTTAAGAAAGGAAGTCGTATTATGGGAGAATGTCTTTCAAAAAAATTATCTGGGGATTTCTAGACAAAAGGATATGGATCAGCTCTTTTGGTAGGAGAAGCAATGTCTTCTGATGATTTTCTCTGTGTGTAATCATTGATCCCACATTTCCTTGTCTCCGTTTGGGCATAAAATCCCTGGAGCCAGCTCTACTCAGCCACACCTTAGAAGTACGCAGCCTAGATTAGGACTGATAGGAAAAAAGATGAGGAAACTCAGGAGCACCTCAAGTGACTGTGCCCCAAGTAAATGCCCATGGGCTTACTTGGCATCTTGGAGCCTTATCAAGGGAGCCATTTCAAGGAAAATTGGTGGATTATCTGGATGGCTTCAAAGCTTAATTACAAAGAGACAATATCACTCCAAGTTGGAAAGGAAATTAAAGTGGAAATAGGGTCCAATGATCAGAAACCTGGATGTTAAGATCATTGGAGTCCTAGGTCCTAGCTCAGAAGTCCACGCCATAGCAAGGCCATGATGAAAACCAATGGGATTGAAGAGTTTGCACATTAAGATACCATACCTTTATATGACTGGATGGATCTATGATGCATCAGGTATTTTGGGGGAGAAACTTTTTACTTTTTTACTTGTCATGTTTTCACGAACTGAATGTTTTAATGACGTTTTCTAGTTATTACTACACACATTAATGTTCCTACTGGCCCAGCCTGTGTTCCTGATGTTCTTGCTACTTTGAGCTCACGCTGTTGATGGATCTTAGAACGCCTGCTTATCTTTTCTGAATGCCTCACCCTTGCCATCTTTCAAAGCACAGCACAAATAAGACTTTCACTCTTTGCCTGATCATGTGGTTTGTACTTATCACAGAGGCCCTAAGTTAGGACACATTCCGTGTTCCTGTTTTGTTCCAGCTTTTTTCCTGATTCATCTTTGCAGCCCACACAGCTCCTTGCATATTTTAAATGTTAAAGAAAGATTTTTGAATGAATAAGTGATTGTGGGGGTAAAGACTCATTTGGATCTGTGAAAAGCTTGAACTTCAGACATTTATTTCAAATTATAGAGATCCTGTGAGTCCACTTAAGTGATGGCATTTGCCTAAGGCCTTAAAAATATTTATTCTCTGAAGTAGGTTAAATGTTCACTTCCGGATCCCTTCCTTTCAGATTTGTTTCATTGACTCAGTAAGCATTTTCTTTACAGACACTAACTGTAAAACATTTCGCATCAGGTTTTCTCCAGATAATGACAAAATATCAGAGTGTGAATTGGTGAAGGTGTGACTTACTTGTCCAATATGTCCTAAAGCCATTTAGATTTCTGCTCCAAAGTATATCTTAAATAGAAGGGTTTTTCTCTATTTGCATTGCCACCAGTCTGGTTTAACCCATTACTGAGTATCTTTTCCCTCATCTGCTCCAACACTTAATTGGCATCCCAATTATTCAACTATTCTGCCAATTACTCACTAGGCTTCAGCAACATTGTTTTTCAGTTCCTTTGAACTCTTAAACCAAACAAAATTATACGAAACAAAGATTAAATCAAAATAGATCTTTCCCTAAAACCTCCCAGAATTCTGATCACCCTGTCTTCTTGTCCTTTGCAACTCTTTATATACATATATATCGTGATTGTTTATTTCATGTCAGTTTCCCCTCTAGATTATACGTTTCGTCAAGGCAGAGACTGTCTGCTTTGCTCAGCACAGTACAGGAAGATACTGCCTGCCTGGAGGTAGGATGCTCAATGAATTTTTTGTTGACAGAAGATAGATTCCCTCTATGACTCTTAGTTTTTCCTCTCCTGGGAGAGCCCTCAGAGTCTAATCCTCCTTCCCCATGACAGCAGAGGACTGAAGTCTGCCTTTATTCGCCGCCATACCTGGTCTAAGCCTGCAGCTCTGCGGGTTGTTTACCTGATCTTTCTGGAGCACTTCTGGTCACTTTGCCATCTTCTAAAACTACTCGAGTTGGTGTTTTGCTCTTTAAAGCTGGTACCCAGAGATGAATGTGATTTTCCACCTATGGCCTGACTGGTATACTCCTGAGTGGGACTAGCATCTTCTTCAGGTGTCGTATCTCCATTCACACAGCCTAAGTCTGCATTGATTCCCATGCAAATCCATCAGCTTGCTGCTGATTCTTGAGTCCATGGTTAAGGGAAACTCTTACATTTCTTCATTCAATGTGCTTTTAGGATGCCTTGTTGGTGTTTTGGACCCACCTCTGTAACTTTGCATTTATTCTTATAAAAAATAATCATTTTATACTGCTAATTCCTAATTTTCTCATCCATTAAAATCTTTATCTTTCTTGGATTCATGTTATCTGCAAAACCTATATATTCATTCACTTAATTTTTTATTGAACACCTACTATCCTCTAAACTATGTATTAAATATGGCTCTTTATAAGGTGTACATGGTGGCTGCCTTCACAGGCACACAGTCTGGTCACTGACAAGAAATTTGAATGCTTCAGTGAAAACATAATCTTTATGGCAGTCGTTTGAAATCCCTTCTAGGTACCGATCAATTAATTAGGCAGAATTTTCCAGATATTTTGTCAACCAATTAATAACCCAGCTAACGTATTATTGTTTGGCTCATTACCAACAATCTGGATGTAAACTCTTGCCAGGCACCATTCCATGTATAGTTAAGTCCCCCACACACCGATGAGTTCCATCCTGAAAGTGCGTTTGTACATCCAATTTGTTCATAAGTCCAACAAGGTAGCTTACATACCCGACTAACGTAATTGGCTATATAGTACTGTACTGTAATAGATTTATAATACTTTTCAGATAAAAAGTACATAAAATCAAACACATAAAAAAATAAAGAAAACATTTTTAACCTTACAGTTCAGTACCCTAAAAAGTATGGTAGTACAGTGCAACAGCTGGCACACAGGGGCTGGCACACGTTTGCACCTTGGAAAGCTTGTAACCTGCAGTTTCTAATGTAGGGGACTCACTGTTCCACACTTCTTGGTGTCCTCATTACACTCACATCCGAGTCTATTTTCATGGAGACCATCTTTGTTTATTCATAAAACAGTAATGCATGCCTCCCAACCGCTGTCAGACCTGTTCCCTTTGCCTGTTATTTCTTTTCCTCATAGTACTTACCACTTGCTGCTAGGTAAGTTTGCATACTTATTTTTTAAATCATTTGTTTTCCCTCATTAGAACATAATCTCTATGCAGGCAGGGACTTTTTCTGTTTTGATCATTGCCATAACCCCATTGAGAAGATTGGAGAAGGAAATGGCAACCCATTCCAGTGTTCTTGCCTGGAGAATCCCAGGGATAGGGGAGCCTGGTGGGCTGCCGTCTATGGGGTTGCAGAGTCGGACACAACTGAGGCGACTTAGCAGCAGTAGCAGCATTGAGAAGAATGGGACCTGACACACAGTAGGCACTCAGTCAATAGCTGTTCAATGCAATTGAAATAAATTAACAAAAATCTTTCGTCATCGTGTAGTGAGAGTCTCCTACATCAGTCAGGGTTCTGGCAGGAAAAAGAAGGTAGAGTTAAACTTGGTATTTGTGGGGAGTTTCATCAAGGAAATCTTGACAAAGGTTTGGGAGGGGTTTGGGGAAGCCAAGGAGGGGCATTGCAGTATTCCGGGGCTGATAATAGCATGCAGTCTCTGCCTTCTCCAGGCCTGAAGGGAGAGGAGAGGGGCTGCTATGGAGACCCCAGAGAGGGCCCCCAACAGGAACGATGACCCAGAGGAGAGGGAGGCAGCCCCCACGCATGCCTGGCAGGGACGGGACTGGGCCGTACGTACTCCGTCCTCACTTTCTTCCCAGCTTCTGTCTCCTGCTAGGAGCTGCCACTGGCCAAATTTCCACTGCGGTCAGGCCAGGGTGCCCCATAACTCAGTCCTCAAGATTCAGCCTCCTAAGGCAAAGGGCAGGATGGGAAAAGGTGGAGAGACTAGCAGGAAATATCCAGAAGGCGTCTTAGAGCAAGTAAGCTGTTGCCATTTGGTTACCAAGTTGCCCAAAGGCCATGGGGAGATCTGGTTACATGGAGTTCAAGGGGAAGCTGCTGGGTGTGACTGGGAAAGAGAAAGGTTATAAGGGGGTTATGTAGATGTTGTGGAGAAGGCAATGGCACCCCACTCCAGTACTCTTGCCTGGAAAATCCCATGGACGCAGGGGCCTGGTGGGCTGCAGTCCATGGGGTCGCTAGGAGTCGGACACAACTTAGTGACTTCACTTTCACTTTTCACTTTCATGCACTGGAGAAGGAAATGGCAACCCACTCCAGTGTTCTTGCCTGGAGAATCCCAGGGACGGAGGAGCCTGGTGGGCTGCCGTCTATGGGGTCGCACAGAGTCGGACACGACTGAAGCGACTTAGCAGCAGCAAGTAGATGTTGAGCAGTCCTTGGGGCAGAGAGGGGAGGGATCTTCCTATCTCAGGAAAGGAGAAGGTGAATATCTGAGAGTGGCATCCAGAGCTGGAGAGAGGTTCACTCATGAGTAAAGCTTAGCATCAAGTGACTCAGATGCTAATGTGTTCTACCGTGAAAATTCATTGGGCCTCTGTGATGTTGGAGAGAGCGTGCTACCCCTGCAAGAGAAGTCCTTAGAAAGCTGCACAAGCAGTAGGACCCTACTCCCCGATGTATTAGAAATAACAGTGGAGAAGCTGGGAGGTATCAAGATGAAGAATATTGTTTCTGGTACATATCTAGCAATTGCTCGCTCCTCCATCTTTGCGGAGATTAAGATTGGTTTGGGGGTGAGTCTGTACATTGCATGAATTTAGAGAAGTGTGAGACACTGTTTTAGCTTTCTGATTCCTAGAATGAGTGTGGCTTCTGAGAACCTCTCTTTGCATTAGTATTCAAACCACCCTGAGAAGATTCCAAGATTGCGGGGGAATGACAGGAGAGTTCGGCATCCAGGAGTCTGGCTCTGGCTGTCATTGACGGTTTTAAGCTGCGACTGTGGGTGCCTGTCTGGTATCCCGATTCTCTGCCTGCTGGGAATGCCCAGCAGGATCATCACCCTCCCTTCACCCCAGCCACCTGTCAGTTGGCATTCGCCAGTAAATTGGGGTCAGAGTGGTCTGCTTTCCTTCTGGGTGAAAGAAGAGGGCTGCAAAATGCCCTGGGAGCCACCCCTAGTGCCAGACATGCAAGCAGAACTGGCAGAGTGTAAACAAGCCGAGGACTTGTGCAAATGTGGGTGTGAGACAGAACAGCCCGGGCTGGGGCAAAGGCACTCTTCACTTCTGCTTGGTCGAGGAGTCGCTGTGCTTTCTGAACCCGGGGCAGAGTGGCAGGACTTGGTGCTCAGAAATGTCACCGTCAACCCCAGCATGGGGAGGGGAGGACTTGGCTGGAGTGGGGGAGTACTTCTGTAGTGGAGAAATGCACAGCAGCCATCAACAGTCTGCAGAGGCCATAGAGGGCTTATGCTTCAAACAATAAAAATGAGAAGAGGAAGAACAGGACTCTGAGGGAGAACAGAGCTTGTTTAAGGCATGGAGGCAATCACCAAGACGGTGGCTGAGCAAGGAGAGAGCTGGGGAAGACAGAATGCCAGCATGACAGGGAAAACAGCAGTGAGGTCTCCTAGGTGAGAGAAAGCTGAAAATCCAACGAGAAGGGCTCCTTATCTATGAGATAAAGTTCAAATAGGGTAGCCTTGGTGGTCACGTGAATCTCCAAGGTTCCCTCAAGACTTCCAGGTCAGCTGATGACTTCCAAGTCAGAGTGATAGAAGCTGATGATTTCCATCCCAGATTTCAATCCTGAAATTTCAGACTTCAATATTTTTTTTCTGCATCTGAGTGCCCAGTGAGTGCCTGCTCAGTCTCTGTTGTGTCCAACTCTACGTGCAACCCCTGTGGACTGTAGACCGCCAGGCCCCTCTGTCCATGGAATTTTCCAGGCAAGAATACTGGAGTGGGTTGCCCTTTTTTCCTCCATGGGCTCTTACTGACCCAGGGATCGAACATGGGTCTCCTTCATGAAGTATTTTGCTTCAAATTCAGCATCATCCAAAATAGAAATAAACATCCTCTTCTGCACAAGCACCATCTTCCTTCATTTCTTTTTAATTGCATTACATTCCCTTGGGTTGTACAAACCAGACCCTGGACCACTATTTCTGGCTTCCTTTTCCTATCTCTGTCCAATTTATCACTCGGTCCAGTGGACTCGAGTACTTTCTCTCATCTTCTTCAACACAATTACCACATCTTTAGTTTAGATCTTCATCATTTCTTATCTGAGTCATGGCATCCTCTTCCAAGAGCCCTATTCTCCGTGAGTCCAATGTCTATGATGGAGTCAGAGTGATGTTTCTGAAATTTATAGCAGATCGCGTTGCTCAACGCAATTTGCCTTCACTGCTTTAAGATAAACTTCAGCCTGCTCAGCGTGGCTGATCAGCATGAGGTAAAACATCAGTTCCTCAAAGAAGCCTCCCCCATCTCCAGTGTTGGTTAGACTCCCCCTACCTATACAGTCTCATACATTCCTGTGACAGAACCACATCTGACTTACAAGTGACGTTTTCCCTTCTATTGAACAGAGTTTAGGCTGATAAGTGACTCTCAATTCAGGAACTTCATTTCCCACCCCCTTGCATCCAGGTGGAGTAATACGGCTCATTCCCATAGTTGAAATGAGAGCTCGAATGGTGTGTGTCGCATTCAGGACTGGTTACGGCTCAGGTGCATTATCTTCCAGGCTGTTTCTTTCCTCTCTCTGACTAGCTGGATAGTGAGAATTTAGAAAAAAAAATACTTTGGGGAGGTCCTGGAGGGTAAATGAAGCCAGAAGAAAGGATCTGAATCCTTGAGTCACTCTTGGGAGGAGAGCTGCCCATTTGCAGCTATAATTGTAAGAAATAAACACTCTCTGTGACAAGCTATTGAAATTTGAGGATCGGTTGTTACATCAGCTAACTTAAGTTACATTGATTAATGCATCTACTTCCTTATTAGTTATGATGGAATCTTAGAGTTTCTGCTTTTTCAAATATCTGTCTTATCTCCTAGGTTAAATTTTTATAAAAAAAATTAACAGGGGCAATGTCTTTCTTGTTGACAACCATATTCATAATAAGCCACACAATCGTCTTATTTTTAGGCAATAATAGTTCACATATGTAACTTTTACTATAATCCCTTCTTTTCTTAGCATCCAGATACTTCCAGAAGGAGTCAAATGAAGGTCATGATGCTATGGGTTGTGAAGGAAAAGCCATATCACCAAGCACTGCTTAAGTCAGGCCATTCATTTGATGGCTATTTATTGAGTGCTCTTTAGAGCTATTATGAGCATAAAATATAATACATGTGATATGCTTAGAAAATTACATATGATTGCTCAATATGATCAGTTAGTAGCAGAGTAGCAACTAATGACTTGTTCTTAAAATATAAATGTAGACGCAGTGAAGGCTATGGAAGTGTATCCATACAACACTCATATGACCATAAAGATTTTGAAATTCTGAGACTTTCCAGCCTTGATTCTTACCCTGGCCCATATGACTGACTGGTTTGGTTTATTTGAAGATATTCACAGGTCAGGTGTGAAAGCTGGTTCTATGCTCCAGAGAAGTAAATTCTGTCTGTTCCTCTCAAAAGGAAAACATGACAATCAGATGAGACGGGGTCTATTAGAGTGGCGTGGCAACTGTAGACATGAAGCGAAGTGAAGTGAAGTGTATTCGCTTCAGTCATGTCCGACTCTGCGACTGTAGCCTCCAGGCTCCTCTGTCCATGGGATTCTCCAGGCAAGAATACTGGGGTGGGTTGCCATTTCCTTCTCCAGGGGATCTTCCCAACCCAGGGATAATTGTAGGGCATTGCATAGCACTGCTGGGTGGATGCAGTCACTGTCCCAGCTACGTGGCTTGAGTGGAAGATGCTGTCATTGCTAGTAACTCTTCAGCTGGCCAGAATGCATGTTTCAAGGACTGCCTTCCATTTCAAGCTTTCCCATTAATCGCTATTTCCTGAGTATCTGACATTGCATGTGGAAATGAATGGTGAAGTCTTCCAGTCTTAATGCACCGTTTCCCCTCCAGGTCAGATTGTCTCCCATGATGCATAAGTACCTTCACTATCTTTCCTAAAGTCCTTTAATTACATTCTTACAATATGTTTTCAAATTATGAAAAACACACAGTACATAATTCCCCTGCCCTCATCTCCCCCTGAAAAGAAAAGAGCTAAATTTATTACAAATGAAGGTTTTCTATTTAAATACCAAAGGCTTCTGTAATCAGATACATCTGATTCTGGAAAGTCAAGTCCACGCTTGGTAATCTTGTACGCAGTGTCTTCAAATGGAGTGATTGGCAACCCCATACATGAGAGCAAATTAGATTTGGCCTATGTTTTTTAGAAAATTGAAGAAAAAAGGGCTTGGAGCTTGGATTATTCAGATAATTACCTCTTCCCTGACATCACTTAATGCTCTCTAGATCTGAGCTTCAACTCTTCTGTGATTTTTTTTTTCAGCTCTAAAACTTGAACAAATTCATCCACTTAGATTTTTTTTTCTATTTATTTGCTCTCAGCCTGAGAAATTGCATGCCAGCTTGCTGCTAGGAATACCTTTCCACAGCTGTTATAAATATCTGCAAAAAAAAAAAATAGGGGAGGATTAAATCAGAGATTGCAATACCATTCCTCCCAGTGCCAAGGCAGTCCTGGAGGCTCAGATAATAATATCTCACATTTACCATTTAGATCGAGTCCACTGAGCTAGGAGTGGATCCAACGTCTTAGACCTTTCACATGGCTCATGGTGTTTAAAGACTTGAATGACTAGTGGTAATATCTATTATTAATCAAATTATTTTTCATGGGAAAGCATTGTGATTTATTTTTAGAAGCTTTATTTTGGGATCACACATGGGTGACTGGTAAGTGTGTCTTATAACTGTCTAGCCTCTTTTTGTCATCTCAGTTTTATAAGTCACTAGGTGCCAATGATTCTGCCCAGGGAGGCCTGTTTTGCAGACCAAAGAAAAATTGTTCTGATTTGATGAGCAAGCAGGTAGAGTAGGACAGTCTGTGTGAGATTTTTTGGATACTGCTCTGAAAGTGGGTTTTTTTGAGAGGCACGGGCTTCCCTATGGTTCAGCTGGTAAAGAATCTGCCTGCAATGCGGGAGACCTGGGTTCAATCCCTGGGTTGGGAAGATCCTCTGGAGAAGGGAAAGGCTACCCACTCCACTATTCTGACCTGGAGAATGCCATGGACTGTATAGTCCATGGAGTCGCAAATAGTAGGACATGACTGAGTGACTTTCATTCAGGGAGATATGTGAAGGAATTAACTAATTATTGGGGCTTCCCTAGTAGCTCAGATGGTAAAGTATCTGCCTGCAATGCAGGAAACCTGGGTTCAATCCCTGGTAGGGAAGGTCCCTGTTCGGGAAGATCCCCTGGAGAAGGAAATGGCACCCCACTCCAGTATTCTTGCCTGGAGAATTCCATGGATGGAGGAGCCTGGTGGGCTACAGTCCATGGGGTCACAAAGAGTTGGACATGACTGAATGACTAACACACAAGAGGCAAGTGACGAAGATCATAAATGCGAGGATGCAAGTCAGTGTTCTGGAGGTGTGCAGGGGACACCTGAGAGACACTTAAGCAGCCCTTGTGTCCATCAAATGGGAGAGGATGGGGGCACGCAGGAGAGAATGTGACCCCTGCTGAAGAGGTGAGACAGCACAGAGGTGGAACAAGGAGAGCGGCTTGGTATCTGGCCCCTTTACAGCTTTCGGCAGAGCCAATCTTGCATAGCAAGGACAGCAAAATTGACATGTTAACAAGCTCATTTGTGCTCAGATCAAGAACTGCATCTCAGCTCCACTGACCTCTAGACTCGAGTGATGTCTACCAAACACCACTGCCTGGTAGATCAGCATCAATGTTTGACAGAGGAAATTAGTGGTTGTAATTCAGGAAGTTTTCAGAAAGCAGAGAATATCTGCCTAAACATAGAAAGTAAGGGGCTTCCCAGGTGGCGCTAGTGGTAAAGAATCTGCCTGCCAATGCAGGAGTCACAGGAGATGTGGGTTCAACCCTTGAGTCAGGAAGATCCCCTGGAGCAGGAAATGGAAACCCACTCCAGTATTCTTGTGTGGAAAAATCCATTGACAGAGAAGCTTGGCAGGCTACAGTCCCTGGGGCTGCAAAGAGTCGGACATAGCTGAGCGACTGATCATGCGCGCGCGCGCGCGCACACACACACACACACACACACACACACGCGCAGTAAATCAACTCTTCCATAACCAACTCATTGGTTTGTTCGTTCACTCAACATGTATTTATTGAACATCTACCATATGCCAGTCTGGGAAATACCTCTGAACATGAACAATTCAAATCCCTGCCCTTGTGGAGGTTACACTATGATGGAGAAACATAAATAATAAAGAAGTAGGCAAATATGTCAATAAAATAATTTCACATGGAACGTTACAAAGAAAATTAAAAAAGAAAATAGGGACATGGAGTGAAAGGGTTGGAGGTAGTAGGTGAATATAGTGGTAGAAGATGGAGAATAATTTAGGGGTTTCCACAGAGTAGTAACCAGATGCTATCATCTAGAAAACGCCTCTAGGGTATAAAGGTCTAGTGAAAACATGCCATTCAAAGTAAAACAGTAAGCTCAGGGGGCAGAAACATCAGATTTCTTTCCAAAATATTAAGTGGCACTTTTCTTCTGTTTTAAAAAATTACTACTTTTGTTACAGAAGTATCACATTTATTGAAAATATTTAGACCATATAGTAGACTGTGAAGAAAAAAAAATCCCCATAAAACACCATTAAAATGTTAATATTTATCTTCCATTTTATCAGTAGGCATATAAAGATACGATTTTTACATAGTACTGATTCGAAGCCAAATTTTCTAAACTAGCAGTGGATCATAAACATCTTGACGTTACTTAATACATAACTGCATCATTGCTTATCCTGGCCGGGAGGTATTCCATCAAAGAAGTGTACCCAAATTTATGAAACCAAGTCCCTGTTTCTGAGCACGTGTTTTTAGTTTTTCTAGCTGTTTACTCTTATAACAGTGCTTGATGAATATCCTTGTATTTACATCTGAGCACATTTGTTTAGTAATTTCCTTAGGGGAAAATTCCTAACAGTGGGATTGCTAGGTCAGAAAGTCTGCAGTTTTATATATAGATTTTTAATTACCTTGCACAAATTTCTATGAGAGAGACTTTATGAATTTATGTCAGCAGTTGACAAATATTCTTTCCACATACTGGCCAGTTCAGAATAACAAAAAATGGCAGTAATAGATGAGAAGAGGTGAACTGTTAATTTTTCTTTATCTTATTGCTGGTGAGATTAGTTATTTTTAAAGGGTTTTACTGCCTTTTCACATTTCTTTCTTTTGACTCATGTCTCCTGCTAATTGTTAAAATTGTTAAAAGTGTTCATGTTTCCCTTACTGATAGGCAAGACCTCTTTACGTAGCCATTTTTTTCAAGTACCTACTATGTGCCATTTATGGTTGCAGGATCTAGGAATAGATTGATGAACAAAGAAATATTGTTGTTGTTTTGTTAAACAATCTTCCCTAGTTTATTTTGCTCTTTAATTTTTGTCAGTAGAATTTTTTTGGAGGTCAAAAGTGTTCTGATTTTCCTACATGGTTTCTTCTCATCGTGTCATGTTAAAAAGCCATGTGCAACTTCAAGGTTATAAAAATAGTCAGCTATTAATTGAATAATTTATCTTTCCCCCACAGATTTGAAATGCCATCTTTATCATGCACTAAATTCTGAAATATACATTGAGCTGCTTTGGGATTTTCTACTTGATTTCACTGATGTGTCTGTGTTGGCACCAATGTCAAATTATTCTAAGTATTGTGGCTTTATAACACATTCAAATATCTGCTAAGGAAATCCCAACTTATCACTCTTCATTTTCAAAATATTGTTACATGTTTGTTCTACCAGAATTTTATCAAGCTCCAAAAAGAAATTCCACTGGATTTTCAGAAGGATTGAGTCACTATTTAAAGATTAATTTGCAGGGAACCTGCCGCATTAGGTATTCTTACAGGAATAAAAATTCTCTGTCTTCAAGTCTGCTTGTATGATCCTCAGTAAAACTTAATACTTTTCATTCAAGGGTTCCTGCATATTTTTTGTCCAGTTCATTCCTAGACATTTTATGTCTTTGGTTACTACTGTATGTAAGATCATGGTATCATTATATTTTTTTACTGATTGCAATTGGTCTGTAAGGAAAGTTGCTGATTTTACCTACTGATTCATTGCTAGCCTTCTTAACGATGTATCTTAGTAGCAGCCACAATTACAAATACTTAATCACTGGTGGAGCCTGAGAACCAACCAGTCAGCACAGATCCTGGGTGTGAATGGTTTGTACAGCCTTCCTATGGCGCAGCAGCTGAATACTAACCCAGATGTCAGTTCTAATCCTTTTTCAGATAAATCTCCTTTCTCCAATATTTTTCATAGGTAAGCAACCATAACATTCATAATTTCTGGCCATTTTTCTTTCTCCTTCACCATATTTTGTTTTTGTGTTTAGTTGAATTAACTAGAGCTGCAGAATAATCTTAAACAGAAATGATGATAATGGAAATCTTTGTACCAGTCCTGATATTATTAGAAAACTTTGTCAGGAGTAGATACTTCTGTAAATAATATTAAGGAAAATCTACTTTATTGATAATTTAAAAAAAAAAAAGGATTGATGGTGAATTTCATCACATCCTCTAACTCTACCCTCTCTCAAGATGGTCACGTGGATTGTATCCTTTGTCCTATTAATGTGATAACATATTAATCCACTTCCAAGCTGAACCACCATATTCATCAATTCTATTTGGTCATGATGAATAACTAACCTTTGCGCTTTTTACTTGAATTTCATTTATTGATGCTTTATTTTGTATGGTTGTAACTAATTGGCATAAATGTGAGTGGTTAAACAACTGTGTTTTTCTTTCTTGTGTTTTAACAGGTTTTGGTAAAAAGATTGTTTCTCTTTTGTAAAATAAATTGATATGCATTTTGTGTGATTTGATGCATACAATATGTTTATATACTTTATTTTACTTTGTAGTCTCAAATACAAATTTGAGATACAAATACAAAAATACCTTGTATTTATTTATAAAAGTAAAATGGCCCCCTTTGTCCCATTTAATATTTTACTTTGAACTATTTCCATGATGTTGATATTGCAACCTCTGAATTATGTTTTCCTTGTAATGCCTGATGTATCTTTATCCAAACTTTTGTTTTTAACATTTGTGCGTTGTTCTTCTTTTTGATGGCATGGAGAAAGATTTTATTTTTGACACACTTTACTCTGTAAGAGATTTAACTCTTTTGAAAGACCATTTTTTTCATCTTGCAAAATATGCTATGTTAAGTTCAGTTACTAGACTGGTAGGTACAATAGTTGCTGAGATTTTTCCAAGTGAATGGCTTCCTTGTAGAACAGGCATAAATAAAGCGGCAAGTTACATGAATTATGCTGGCGAGCCAATGCGATGAGGAAGTATGTGATACACAGGTCTAGGCCAGTATGGCAAAAACCTTCAATGTACCAATACCAGTGGCCCCACCTCCTATATCCACACCCTGTATAATCCTCTTCCCCGCCGTTTGGCTGGACCGAGTGATGGCATTGTTGCATAAGGCAACGATGATGGAGTGTTACTCCTGAGATTTAGTTATACAGAAACTGGCTTCCATCTTGCATGCCCTTTCATGTTCTCTTGCTGACCTACTTTGAGGAAGGCTGGCTTCCACGTCGTGAGCTGTGTTCTGCAGAAATCCATGTGATACAGCATCTGAGGAACTTTATCCTGACAGCGGCCACTGGAATGAGCTTGAAAACAGAAGCTCCCCTAGACGAGACTTCAGATGGGATCACACATTCAATCAGCATCTTGATTTCAGTCTTCTGAGAGACTTTGGACCAGAGACACCCTGTTAAACTGTGTGCAAATGCCTGACCCACTGAGAGTGAGATAATACATGTTTTCTGTTTTAAGCTGCTGAGTTTTGGGATAATCTGTTATTCAGCAAAAGATAACAAATATTATACGTGACTGGATTTCTTGGACATTCATCACCCTTTTCTATTTGATTTATGTAGATAAGGCATGGAGGTCCCTGAGTGCTCTTGTTATAGAGAAATCAATCAACACTGACTAAACAAAATGTGCAGAGCAGAGGTTAGGGTCTCTTGGTGACCTATCTATCTATCTACATGTAAAAAATGTACAGTCACATGGGTTGTCTCTGTTGTCCTATTAATGGGATAACATATGAATCCATTTCCAAGTTGAAAATAATTAGACGATCCTCTGGAGGAGGGTATGGCAACCCACTCCAGTATTCTTGCCTGCAGAATCCCCATGGACAAAGGAGCCTGGCGGGCTATAGTCCATGGGGTTGCAAAGATTTGGAAACGACTGAGTGACTAAACACGCACGCGCGCACACACACACACACACACACACACACACACACACACAGAGTAGATTGTGAAGAAGAAAATAAAATTCTCATTAAAACCACCCTTAAAATTTTAATATTTATCTTCTAATTTTGCGGTAGACACATAAGGATATGATTTTTATATAACACTGATTTGAAACCAGCTTTTATGAACTAGCAGCATATCATGAACATCTCTTGATGTTAATTAATGCATAACTGCACCGTTGCTTATGGAATTATATCCTGACAGCCACCACTTACGTGAGCTTGATTTATATAATGTCCTGATGGTGGCTCTGATGGTAAAGAATCTGCCTGCAATGCAGGAGCCCCAGATTCGATCCCTGGGTTGGATTAGGAAGATCCCCTGGAGAAAGGAATGGCAACCCACTCCAGTATTCTTGTCTGGAGAATTCCATGGACAGAGGAGCCTGGTGGGCTATAGTCCATGGGGTTGCAAAGAGTTGGATATTACTGAGTGACTAACACTTTTTCACTTTTGACCTATTATGAGCTGTTCAATAAGAGACAAAATATAATTTTATCAAGGCAAGAATAATTGTGTGATACATGGAAATGTAAAGTGTTCATGGCAGAGATGAATATTAGGACTCGAGAGGGGGCAGCAGCTGGCACCTAGTAGAGAGAAGGTCTTTCTGTTCAGGACCAGGTGGTTCTGTTACCATGTGAATTCTCATTACATTGTCTTGCATGACTTCAGTTTGTTTTATTTTCCTCTTTGCTTTATTTTATACAGAACTAAAACTTAACAAAGTTACAGCAAGACCAGCATGTAAGAGTAAGAAGAATTTGTAATTGAAGATGAAGACATCAAATATGAAAATACCTAGAGCTATTATTGTCCATAAATCTTATTTGGCTTATATATCAGGGGAAAGTGTTTTGAATGATGATGTCTAAAAAGCATGAAAAATGTTTTTCACCTGTAAACCCATAAGGGTAACAAAAATAGGGTTCACAAAGAAAAGTTATTTATGGAAATGGAAGATTTACTCACAATGAGATGGGTGGTTCGTTTGAAAATGCATGTCAGTTAGCCTAATAAGCATTGCAAAGTCTTAACGTAGGAAGATGGAAAGCAAAGGCACAGTGATCTTTTTCAGAATAGGGCGACTTGTGGGTGGTCACGTAGGAACTTAAATGATAAAAAAAAAAAAAAATAGGTGGTGGGACTACTAGAATAGATACAGAAGCAACAGAAATGTATGTCAAAGTAGTAATAAATATGTGAAGATTACGTAGCATAGAAAGCCTTATATGAATGCAACTAGATTGACTTTGGACAAAACATATCAATGGGAGAAGAAATTTTCCAGAGTTAAAATCAGCTCCAGGATTGAAAGCTGCTGAAGATACACCTGGACAGTGGGAGACTGCAAATAGAGCTGTTGTCTGTTTATCACGGAGAAGATCCACGGGTAATTTAAAGACCTTAGTTAGGTACACATATTTTCAGTACACCAACTTCATGCTTTGCAAGGCCTTCTTGCAAAGGACAGTGATATTATTTGAGGAGCGTCTGTATAGTTGCAATCCTTTCCTTAGAGGAATTCATACTTGGCCATGAAGGACGGTGTTCAAATGAGGCACTTAAACAATTAGAGCCAAATTCACAGCAGAGAGGGGTCCATCTCTGCCAGCTGAGCTGTGAAGACCATCTTCCAGCCCTGGGGCCAAAGAATGAGGCACGGGGAGGGGGACAACCCAGGTTTAATACGTACTTTAAAAATTACTGCTTCAGCTTTTAAAAAATTGGAGTATAATTGCTTTACAATGTTGCTTCAGTTTCTCCTGTACAATAAAATGAATCAGCTATATGTATGCACATATCCCCTCCCTCCTGGGCCACCCCCTCCCCCAACCCCACCCGTCTAGGTCATCACAGACTACCGAGCTGAGCTTCCTGGGCTGCACAGCAGGTTCCCACTAGCTATCTATTTTACACACGGTACTGTATGTATGGGCTTCCCTGCTGGCTCAGACGGTAAAGACTCTGCCTGCAATGAGGGAGACCTGGGTTCGATCCCTGGGTTGGGAGGATCCCCTGGAGAAGGGAAAGGCTACCCACTCCAGTATTCTTGCCTGGAGAATCCCATGGACAGAGGAGCCTGGCGGGCTACAGTCTATGGGGTTACAAAGAGTCAGTCATGACTGAGTGACTAAGCACAGCACAGCATATATGTTAGTCCTAATCTCCCAGTTCATCCCACCCTCCCCTTCCTCCCATGTCCACAGGTCCTTTCTCTGTGTCTGTGTCTCTATTCCTGCCCTGGAAGTAGTTTCAACTGTACTATTTTTCTAGATTCCACATGTATGTATTAATATACAATATTTGTTTTTCTCTTTCTAAATTATTTCACTCAATGTGACAGTGTCTAGGTCCATCCACGTCTCTACAAATGACCCAAGCTCAGCTTTATCAGATAGAAATTCTTATCCCCCCTTTACAGCTGAGAAAATTGAGGCACTGAGAGGTAATGTGTCCAAAGCTATGTAGCAAGTGAGTGATGGAGCTGAAATTAGAATCCCGCTGGTGTGAATTCAAAACCCATGTACTTAATCTTTCTGTCCTAGCCTTATCTCCACTCCTGTCCATATCCATCTCCCTGGTGGGGAGATTTAGTGGGTGTTCCTTGGTTGTGACAAAAAAGTGAACTGTTCAGGATGGAACTGGAATCTTCTGTTGTCTAGTGTGCTTTGATTCTGTCTTGCTCACAAGGTCACAGCCCTCTTGAAATCATTGTCCTTTGAGTTTTTTCCTTCTACTATTCTCTGATATATTTTAATGTGGATTTTGTGCATCTACTCAATCAATTATTTGGCTACTCGATTACACATGCCTTCAAGTGTTCTTTTTCATCATCACCTATTGAACATGCCATGCATTTATTTGTCCTGAAAGTTACTACTGAGCTAGTTAGGTTATATTTACAAGACTGGTGAACCTTGGGCTTCTCAGGTGGCACCAGTGGTAAAGAAACCATCTGCCAATGCAGGAGATGCAAGAGACTTGGGTTCGATCCCTGGGTTGAAAAGATCCCTGGAGGAGGAAATGGCAACCCACTCCAGTATTCTTGCTTGGGAAATCCCATGGACAGAGGAGCCTGGTGGGCTACAGTCCGTGGGGTCACAAAGAGTGGGACATGACTGAGTATGCACACACTTACAAGAAGCTTAGAAGATTCAAAGGGTCTCTGCCCTAACACAGGGAGCTATTTGTTGGAACATTGGTTCACTCTTTAGAAATTTGAGAGCACATCTTCGTAGCCCTGCCATGAGAACTGTATAGAACTTGGTATTATACACTGAAAATTTCTGTAATAATAAATAAAAATATAAATCACTGAATGTGTGAATGTTTAGAATGTCAAAACCTGGAAGGAATCTTTGTGTTTCTTCCAGTCTTAATTCTTACACACAGGTGAGAAGAGAGGCAGGAAAGAGAGAGGAGAAGGAAATACAATATTTGCACCTAATGCTTGTGTAATCGCTGTTTATTGAAATGCATCAAGATTTTTTTTTAAAAAAGAGGATTCTTCATATCAGTTCAGCTAACAATGATCAAGGTCGTATGATGTGTTTGAGTCGGTGATATTATCTAACCATCTCATCCTCTGCCATAGACAGAATTTAAGTGGATAAGTGTAGCTGTGTTCCTATAAAATTTTATTTATGGACCCTGATATTTGTGTCATAAAATTTTCATATGTCACAAAGAGTCGATTTAAAAAAAAAATGTTTTCTCAACCATTAAAAAAATATATGTAGATTGAGGCCATACAAAACCAGGCAGCTGGCTGAATTTGACCATCTTTTGCAGGCTCCCGCTTTAGTCCATTTAACTCCACAGAGGCACATGCAACTATTATTCTTATTAAAAAAAAATATTTATTTCATGTACTCGGCTGTGTCACGTCCCAGTTGCGGCACGCAGGATCTTATCACCTCATACGGGACCTTTCGTTGTGGTGCAGACTCGCCCGTGTGGTGTGCCGGTTTAGTTAGTCTGTGGCGTGTGGGATCCTTGTTCCCTGACCAGGTGTCGAACCCGAGTCCCCTGCATTGCAAGGCAGATTCTCAACTCCTGGGCCACTAAAGAAGTCTCTATCATTCTCATTTTCAATAGCCGAGGAAAGAGAGACAAGATCTGAGGTCTGCTGGTGGCTGAGTCAGAATTTGACCATAATGTTAAGTTACTCTTAGGAAGTGTCAAGGTTTACCCCCCAAATTATACTTTAGGCTGTTTTTTGAGATTGTGTGTGCATGCTAAGTCGCTTCAGCCATGTCTTACTCTTTTCGACTCTATGGACTGTAGCCGGCCAGGCTCCTCTGCCCATGAGATTCTCCAGACAAGAACACTGGAGGGGGTTGCCATTTCCTTCTCCAGGGGATCTTCCCCTACCCAGGGATCGAACTCACAACTCTTGTCTCCTGCATTGGCAGGTGGGGTCTTTATCACTAGAGCCTTATGAGGATAAGCAGTGTGGCGGGTGCTTTCCTTCCAACTCCCATCATTTAAAATATAAATTGCCAATGAATTTAAATTAAAATAATACCTGCTTCATTAAAAAAAATTTTTAAACCATAGCTCAACCTTCAGCTTTGCACAATTCTGAGGAGACCTGGCCTTTAATGTGTTCAATGAGGGATTTACTGAATTTAATTGAAGTTACCATTTTTCCTTGTTCATCATGTACCGCCAAATCAAGCAAATAGTGTTAAAATATTATGGTCAATTATACATATAAATCTTGCAGAGTTAATGAACATATTCTTTAGATTGTGGAACAGACTGGACACTTATCTTACTCTTTAAGACAAAATACCGCATCTATATAATGCATTGCTACGCTTTCTTCTAACTACACACTTTGCCTAGAATCCCATTTTCCATTAAATAATAATCATTGTAATTAATAGACTGGTTACTTTATCTCCCTCATCTGCTTACAGTAATTTATCAAAGGCATGTAAATGAAAGCTAGAAAAGTAGCAGACCATTCTTTTTATAGAAAGTAAAGAACATAAAATGTAATAATTCTCTAGGGAACATAATAAGCTCTGTGACTTCTTACAATTCACCGAAGGAAATACATTAAGTGTTTACCATTGTCTGGGGGCACTTGAATTGGCTTAATGCCCACTTCTCATGCTGGTGATTATGGCTAAGTTGATGAGTCAACTTGAATGTTTTCTTCAAATCTTCGAAAGTACCCTGGGATGGCTCGGCAGGATTTATTCCTAGTTCTGGCGTCCACCAGTCCTCAGTACTGACCAGCTGAGCATGCAATGCCCCCAGGTGGTACTGAGGACAATTTGAGGTTGGGTGTTTTCAGAAGAGTTTTAAAATCCCTTTACCTTGCCCTAAAGCTGGAGAGAATTTGTTACCATCTCCACTGCTCCAGTCCTCAGGCACCGACAGTTTACACAGACAAGAAAAAGATGGGGAAGGCAGGGGACCAGCCAGGAGGTAACTGGGCACTTGCTCAGTTTCTGCTACTCAGCTGCAGTGGGGCCAGTCCTCCTGACCCTTTGCTTCTTATTTTTATTTTCACTGGTGTATAGTTGATTAGCAACATTATGCCTGTGTCAGATGTACAGCAAATTGGTTCAGTTATCCATGTACAGGAATCTATTGCTTTTCAAATTCTTCTCCCATTTACAGAATATTGGGCAGAGTTCCTTGTGCTATACAGTAGGTCCTTTTCAGTTATCTATTTTATTAATAAACGTAGCCGTGTGCACATGTGGATCGCGAACTCCCAATCTACCCCTCCCCCATCTCCTGCCTGACCACTTAATGCCAGGACATTCTTCTCTGTGTTCATACCTGTCCTGCCTAATCCACTGGACTCTTCCAAGGCTGGCCCAAGATATGTGTGCTATTAAACAGCACTGACTGAGGCAGGATGGGGACACAGTTTTAATGCATTGAGTAAATAAATTTTGAAGACAATCAAGCCTGGATTCAACTCTCAGCTATACTCCCTCTGAGCTGATGATCATGAAGATGTCATTAAATATCTGAATGTCTTGATTCACTGTTGATTAGGTTAGGCTATAAAAAAGTTTGTTGTGAGAATTAAATTGAAAATGCACCCCAAACCTCAGAATTGTCTCTAGAGCTGGGCGACAATAAATTTCCGTGGAAGCTACCCAGTCTGCCATACTTCATTGTGGTAGCCCTAGGAAACCAATGACAAACTCACTCCTGCTGTTGGCAGAATCCAGGTTTTGCAGGTGTAGGACCAAGGCCCCATTTCCTCTGGGGTCACCAGTATCCCCGTCATGTAGCTCCCTCCGTCTTCAAGCTAGATACGGTGCATTGAGTCCTCCTCATGCTCTGAGTCTCTGTTTTCCTCTGACATCTAGACTCAGATTTAAAAGGCTCATGTGATTCGATCAGATCCATTGAGTCTTTCTTTCCGGAAGTTAGATGTACTGTATAAAATAATCTAATCATGTCCATCATACTTAAGTCTCAGCGTATATGTGGAATCTAGAAAAACGGTACAGATGAACCTATTTGCAGGTAAAAATACAGATGGCAGATGTATGAACACAAGATGGGGAAGAGGGGTGGAATGAATTGGGAGACTGGGATTGACATCTACATACTACCACGTGTAAAACAGCTAGTGGGAACTTGCTGCAAAAAGCAGGGAGCTCAGCTCGGTGCTCCGAAGTGACCTAGAGGGGTGGGTGGGGAGGTTGGGAGGGTGGTTCATGAGGGAGAGGGTATATGTGTCCATGTGACGGATTCGCTTTGTTGTACAGCAGAAACTAGCACAACATTGTAAGGCAGAAAAGTGAAAGTGTGAGTCGCTCAGTCCTGTCTCTTTGTGACCCCACTGACTGTAGCCTGCCAGGCTCCTCTGTCCATGGGATATTTCCAGGCAAGAATCCTGGAGTGGGTTGCCATTTCCTTCTCCAGGGAGCCTCCTCAATCCAGGGATTGAACTGGGGTCTCCTGCATTGCAGGCAGATTCTTTACCATCTGAGCCACCAGAGAAGCCACTGTAAGGCAACGCTATCCCAATTTTTAAAATTATGCAGGGTGAGCGCCTCTAGGGCACAAGGCTCTCGGGCCCCATCTTAGAGCACTGGCCACAGCAAGGGCCCTGGGTCTGGGATTCGCTTCTCTTTCTTCTATCCCAGGGCCCGTGCCTGCTCTTCCCTCTGCAGGAGCCCTCTTCATCACTCCTCAGCCTCCCGTGGCCAACCTTGCTTCGTACTGTCTGTTTGCATGATTGCCTGAATATATGTTATTCTAGAGAAAAGTAATTTTACACCTTTTTTTTTTTTTTTTTTGAGTGGCTATTTGCTTCATTTCTATCCCATCCACACAGGAAACTCTTGAGAGCAAGGGCTGTGTGGATTTCCCATCTTATTGCATCCTCCACTTCCAACACAGTGCCTCCTCACAGACAGAAGGTATCTGCTGAGTGAATGAATGGATGATGAAAGCACCCTCCCTCTTCACTCTTTCATTGTCTGGCACAGGTTGAGGCTGTCAGAGATCCAACGTGGGATATGCAGGGACTAGCTCAGTTGGTAAAGAATCCGCCTGCAATGCAGGAGACCCCAGTTCAATTCCTGGGTTGGGAAGATCTGCTGGAGAAGGGAGAGACCACCCACTCCAGTATACTTGGTCTTCCCTTGTGACTCAGCTGGTAAAGAATCCGCCTGCAATGTGGGAGACCTGGGTTCAATCCCTGGATTGGGAAGATCCCCTGGAGGAGAGCATGGCAACCCACTCCAGTATTCTGGCCTGGAGAATTCCATGGACTGTATAGTCCATGGGGTCACAAAGAGTCGCACATGACTGAGCCACTTTCACTTCACTTATTTTCAGAGTAGGGGCTCCCTGAATGAAAATTTGATACGGATTAAATGCCCACCTCCCATCCCCCCAATGGGTCTGAATTATCAACACAATGCCTGAACATTTCACTTTAACTTTTAGAGTTAAGATGATGAAAGTATAAAGCCTAATATGTTTAAAAGCTACTCTTACTGTCCCTGCAACTTATCCTGAAACCACTCATGCCGCTTCCAATGGCCTTTAAGGCATGGCATGAAGGACAGACATTTTCGGTGAAAGCAAAGACTCAGGAAGCATGCGTCCTAGAATCCTGACTGGGGTGGACATCACACTGTGGGTCTGGAGTGGCTGGGAAGGCATTTGGGTGACGTAGGTGTGTGGGCAGAAAGAGAAGGTGCTGCCGTCCCCAGGATTCCGCTGCCCTCCGGCTCTGTTTAAGTGCCGGATGTCCCGTAGTGGGCTTTTTGGAGTCCATTAGTGGGTTAAACCACGATGAGGTGACAGCTTGTGTTGACGTGCTTTTTCTCTCCACCGTGGCTACCTGGTGGAGGCAAGGGGGAGGGGACGGGGGGGCGATGATGATGATGGGGGAAAATGTTTTCCTTCTCTGAAGCATCAACACAGCTACCTTAATGGACACTTACGTTGGGGTCCCAAGTTTTTCATTCAAAACGACAATAAAAAGACACCTTAAACCCATAGGGAAACCTGTTCACATAGAGCAGCTTTGAGTCAAGCCTCTAGAGTCACCAAGCTGAAAAGAACCTGATTAATGACAGCCCCTGAGATAAGTGGCACTTTAACCAACCTTAACTGTTGATGTATGATGACATAATGTCCCCTCCAATTAATGACAAGGATATAAAACACCTGTATTTAGCAGAGCAGATGCTGCTTTTATGGTTAGATGCGCAGATGAAATTGACTTCTAAAGGACCATCTATAACTTACTTCCCTATTATTTGTTTCTATATTTGTTTCATTATGTATGTTATAGGTGGAGGAGGAAATTTAACCTCAAATTTCACACCTGTGCAGCAAAAGGCTCTACACTATGCTGTAATTTACCGAAAAACTGTGCCTCCCATGATTGAGCAGGTTGGCAATGGTGATCTGTCTCATTTACTGAGGGCCTTTCATACTGTATGAACCCCAAGGGGTTTTTTTTTTTAAATAAAAGATGAGCAATACCCTTAATGAATCAGCCAATCAATCAATCAATATACACAAACCACCTGTTTAGATCTTCTGTAAGATAAACAAGGTATATGCAGTTTTAAAAATGAAAATGGTTATTGCATCTTAAATATATGCAAGATGCTGTATTAGGTATTTTAAGCTCACCAAGGACTTCTTTATGAAGTTGTAATTTATCAGGGAAGCAAGGCATGTGTACAATGACCATAGATGCTAAATGTTAGGGAACCTAATATGATATTATGTTTTATAATAAGAAATGTATATTTGGTCTTTGTCACCATGTCTGATACAGAGCTCCTTGGAGTTTCCTAAGTGACGGGAGTCATCAAGGTGTGTTTTGTTGTGTTAGGAGGTGACTTTTGGAAAGCACTTGGGCTTCCCTTGTGGCTCAGACGGTAAAGAATCCACCTGCAATGCAGGAAACCCAGGTTTAATCCCTGGATCAGGAAGGTCCCCTGGAGAAGGGAATGGCAACCCATTCGAATATTCTTGCCTGGAGAATTCCATGGACAGAAGAGCCTGGCAGGCTACAGTCCATGGGGTCACAAAGAGTCGAACACGACTGAGTGACTAGCACTTTCTCACTAGGTGATCTAAAGAGAGGGCTCAGGGGATTGCCAGGGTACTTGACTATGTGATCAGAGGGCTGGAATTTTAGTGCCCACTCTCCCTTCCCCACTTCCCCCACAAACACACCTCTGGTGGGGGAGAAAGACTGGAGGTCGAATCATTTGCCCACGGCTGATGATTTCATCCATCACTCGTGCCTATTCAATGAAGCCCCCATAAAAACTCAGAAGGATGGGATTTGGAGAGCTTCTGGGTTGGCGAGTGCCTAGGGATTCGGGGGGAAGGGCCCGCCTGGAGAGGGAACGGATGCACAAGCCCTTTCCCCCTACCTTGCCCGGACGTCTCTTCCATCTGGCTGCCTCTCAGTTACATCCTTTTATAATAAACCAGTGATTTAATGATTAAAATGTTCCTCTCATTTCTGTGAGCTGCCCTGGGGAATTAATCTATCTAGGAGGAGGTCATGGAGCCTTCCAATCCACAGCCAGTCAATCAGAGGCACAGGAAATGACCTGAACTTATAACCGGTGGCTGACGTGGTGGTGGTAGGGGGCGAGTCTTGTGGGAATAAGCCCTTACCCTGTGGGATCTGATACCATCTCCAGGTAGACAGTGTCAGAATCAAGCCAAACAGTAGGGTACCCAGCTGGTATTGGAGACTTGCTTGTTGGATTGGGGGTGGGGGGTGGAGGTGGGGAAACTCACATACCCACCCTTTGGGATTGGGTCCAGAAAGCTTATAGCTACGAGTTTAGCCATGGACTGGAGTCGGTGGGCTGGGGAGAGCCACATGGAAGAGGTAGGATTTGATACGGGGCTATATAAACAGGTTGGGAAGAATGTAGGCCAGACCAGGTGGGAGGTTGCTCTTTTGAAGCCAAGGTAAAGGAATCTGCAGGTGAAGCCAGGAGATGGAGCTGACAAGAAAACTGCAGGGTACAAAGTGTACATTGGACAAATTATAGCTCAAGATCAAAAAGATTGAGTCAAGATCATGAACAGTGTTAAAACCAATTTAATTTCTTTTACATGATGATTTTGGAACCCAAGGACAAGGTAAAAATAATAGGGACTCTTCTATTTTCAATCTCACCTTGAAGCATTTTATTTACTGACTCTGTTATTTGCTTGAATACTGACCTTGGAGGTTGGGTCAGAGAATAGAGACTTAAAACAGGTATTTAAAAGGCGTTGTGTGGACTTCCCTGGTGGTTCAGTGGTTAAGACTCTGTGCTCCCAAAGCAGGGGGCAGGGATTCAGTCCCTGGTTGGAGAAGATCCCTTATGCCACATGGCCAAAAAAGCTGATGTTGTGGGCTCAGTCTGACCATCTTGTTGACTAGAAGAGACAAGATAAGAATCATGGTAAGAGTTACGTGCAGTTCTTTGCAGGAATCCCTTGACAGGGAACTTTGTGGGTCATTGTTGTGACTGTCAAAACACATGGGTTTAATTAGGTCCCATTTGTTTATTTTTGCTTTTATTTCCAATATTCTGGGAGGTGGGTCATAGAGGATCCTGCTGTGATGTATGTCAGAGAGTGTTTTGCCTATGTTCTCCTCTAGGAGTTTTATAGTTTCTGGTCTTACGTTGAGATCTTTAATCCATTTTGAGTTTATTTTTGTGTATGGTGTTAGAAAGTGTTCTAGTTTCATTCTTTTACAAGTGGTTGACCAGATTTCCCAGCACCACTTGTTAAAGAGATTGTCTTTAATCCATTGTATATTCTTGCCTCCTTTGTCAAAGATAAGGTGTCCATATGTGTGTGGATTTATCTCTGGGCTTTCTATTTTGTTCCATTGATCTATATTTCTGTCTTTGTGCCAGTACCATACTGTCTTGATAACTGTGGCTTTGTAGTAGAGCCTGAAGTCAGGTAGGTTGATTCCTCCAGTTCCATTTTTCTTTCTTAAGATAGCTTTGGCTATTAGAGGTTTTTTTGTATTTCCATACAAATTGTGAAATTATTTGTTCTAGTTCTCTGAAAAATACCATTGGTAGCTTGATAGGGATTGCATTGAATCTATAAATTGCTTTGGGTAGTATACTCATTTTCACTATATTGATTCTTCCAATCCATGAACATGGTATATTTCTCCATCTATTAGTGTCCTCTTTGATTTCTTTCACCAGTGTTTTATAGTTTTATATATATATAGGTCTTTAGTTTCTTTAGGTAGATATATTCCTAAGTATTTTATTCTTTCCGTTGCAATGGTGAATGGAATTGTTTCCTTAATTTCTCTTTCTGTTTTCTCATTATTAGTGTATAGGAATGCAAGGGATTTCTGCGTGTTGATTTTATATCCTGCAACTCTACTATAGTCATTGATTAGTTCTAGTAATTTTCTGGTGGAGTCTTTAGGGTTTTCTATGTAGAGGATCATGTCATCTGCAAATAGTGAGAGTTTTACTTCTTCTTTTCCAATTTGGATTCCTTTTATTTCTTTTTCTGCTCTGATTGCTGTGGCCAAAACTTCCAAAACTATGTTGAATAGTAATGGTGAAAGTGGGCACCCTTGTCTTGTTCCTGACTTTAGAGGAAATGCTTTCAATTTTTCACCATTGAGGATAATGTTTGCTGTGGGTTTGTCATACATAGCTTTTAATTAAACTTAAAAGCTTCTGCACATCAAAGGAAACTATTAGCAAGGTGAAAAGGCAGCCTTCAGAATGGGAGAAAATAATAGCAAATGAAGCAACTGACAAACAACTAATCTCAAAAATATACAAGCAACTCCTACAGCTCAACTCCAGAAAAATAAATGACCCAATCAAAAAATGGGCCAAAGAACTAAATAGACATTTCTCCAAAGAAGACATACAGATGGCTAACAAACACATGAAAAGATGCTCAACATCACTCATTATCAGAGAAATGCAAATCAGAACCACTATGAGGTACCATTTCACACCAATCAGAATGGCTGCGATCCAAAAGTATACAAGCAATAAATGCTGGAGAGGGTGTGGAGAAAAGGGAACCCTCTTACACTGCTGGTAGGAATGCAAACTAGTACAGCCACTATGGAGAACAGTGTGGAGATTCCTTAAAAAACTGGAAATAGAACTGCCTTATGATCCAGCAATCCCACTGCTGGGCATACACACTGAGGAAACCAGAAGGGAAAGAGACACGTGTACCCCAATGTTCATCGCAGCACTGTTTATAATAGCCAGGACATGGAAGCAACCTAGATGTCCATCAGCAGATGAATGGATAAGAAAGCTGTGGTACATATACACAATAGAGTATTACTCAGCCATTAAAAAGAATACATTTGAACCAGTTCTAATGAGGTGGATGAAACTGGAGCCTATTATACAAAGTGAAGTAAGCCAGAAAGAAAAACACCAATACAGTATACTAACACATATATATGGAATTTAGAAAGATGGTAACAATAACCCTGTGTACGAGACAGCAAAAGAGACATTGATGTATAGAACAGTCTTATGGACTCTAAGAGAGAGGGAGAGGGTGGGAAGATTTCGGAGAATGGCATTGAAACATGTATAATATCATGTATGAAACGAGTTGCCAGTCCAGGTTCGATGAACAATACTGGATGCTTGGGGCTGGTGCACTGGGACGACCCAGAGGGATGGTATGGGGAGGGAGAAGGGAGGAGGGTTCAGGATGGGGAACACATGTATACCTGTGGCAGATTCATTTCAATATTTGGCAAAACTAGTACAATTTTGTAAAGTTTAAAAATAAAATAAAATTAAAAAAAATTATCATGCTTTACTTAAAAAAAAAACAAAAAACACATGGGTTTTTGTGACAAAAAAACAAATGAGACTGGATTTTGATTTGGGGATCTAGAAGATTCATGGCGCCTCTCTTCTTTCTTTCCAACTTCTGTCTATGACCCAAAGAGGCGTTTTCAAGGATCGGTCCAGTTTTAGGACATTTAAGTTGTCACTGCCTGGAGGCTTCAGCTCCCTTGCTGTGCTGAGTTAGAGCCCTAGCTTCAGAAAGGACCCTGATGCCGGAAAAGATTGAAGGCAGAAGGAGAGGGGGCAGCAAAGAATGAGATGGTGAGACTGCATCACCGACTCAATGGACCTGAATTTGAGCAAACTCCAAGAGATAGTGGCAGACAGAGGAGCCTGGTGTGTGACAGTCCTTGGGGCCACAAAGAGGCAGATGTGACTTCACGACCAGACAGCAATAGCGTGAATGGATGTGGACTCGTACTGATCTCTCCAGGGTTCCCGAGGCCGGCAAGGTCTCTGGGGTACCTGACCAGGGGATGAGGCCCAGCAGCATCCTCTGTTCTGCATCCCGAAGTCGTCGCCAGGCTGTGGGCAGCTTCTTCCCCTCCTCCCTTGCTGGGACAGGTGGCCTTCCCCAGTTCTGCTTTCACTGCAAGGGCAAACGCTCGGCGTCTTTCACTTTCTCTTGTTGCCACTGAGAGCGGCAGGTGTAGCCATTCTCACATCTCAGGGTGGTCTCTGGGAAAGTGACAGGCAGAGCAGGCAGCCTGGGTTGCTAATCTGAGGTCACCCTTTTCTCGAATTTGGAGGTAGAATGTGAGTCCCATGAGAGCAGGGACTATGTCCTTACCACCTGCGCCTGACACATAGAGGGTATTTAATACATATTCCAGGGATAATAAAAATTTGCCTTACTTTCTTTTCTGTGCATATATTTTCCTTAAGGACCCAGATGGTTGATTAAAAGGGTACCATCCCATTCTCCAGACTTGCATGCTTCTATCCGTGAATATCTGTAAGAACTATAAAAAGGGCAACCCCTTTGAATATACCCAACCATGGCCACGAACATTTTGCAGCTAGCTTTTCCTTTATTTATTTATTTTTTTTTTTGATTCCTGGAGGAGTTCTTTGTGGGGCCAATGAAGCCCCACTAAAGATGATCTTCAGTTTTCTAAGCCCTTACCCCAAGGTTCCATTCTGAGGAGTGAATCAGCTGAGGCCACGTGGGAGTGTTTCTCATTTCATCTTTGTACCAGGATCAAGATTGTCATTCAGTCGTGTCTGACTCTTTGTGACCCCATGGACCGTAGCCCCCCCAGGCTCCTCTGTCCATGGGATTTCCCAGGCAAGAATACTGGACTGGGTAGCCATTCCCTTCTACAGGGGATCTTCCCGACCCAGGGATTGAACCTGAGTCTCCTGCCTTGCAGGCAGATTCTTTACCATCTGAGCCGCCACCAGACAAGCCCAACCAGGACTAGGCTCACATTTTTCACATCACTCACTCAACATCTCAGGATTTTCCACCTCTTACTATCAACAGGTTACTTCTCTGCAAATTATAAACATATTTATAAATCTTTACAGAATGTTTCTTCCTCTTTGTGTTCTGTTTGTTGCCACTGACCTTCTCTCCTTTTTTTTTTTTTTTTAATTGGCTGCTTCAGAGAAACACAAACATTTACAGCATCTACCTCTTCTCTCTCAGAGCTCCCTTCCTGGGCAGCGCAGGGATGAACTTGCATTTTCTAGCCTCTCAGGGATCTCTAACGCCCCTTCATGCTATCATCGGTCTCCAGCTATCTGTGCTGCTTTATCCTTGGTGATGTGCAGCCGTTGAATGGAATTCTCGGAATCGTCCTGATACCTGTGACCTAATTTTATGTTGAAACGACATGGAAAGCCTTAGGATCATGTATAGTTTTCTTGTCTGTTCTAGTCGTTCTGTTTCTATGGAAGCCTTCTACCCACTGCATGCTGAGACTGTCCTGAGCGCTGGGGTTATGAAATGATGATGTCATAGAAACAGAGGCCATGGTACAAGGTGCCTCATGCAGGGCCCCTGGGGTCGCCTCACTGCTGGCATCCAGCTGCACATAACCTTGGCAACGATCTCCTGGGCCCTGTTTCCCCAGGTACTGCCGGAGTGGAATGCATCTGCTTGTTCAGGCAAATACAGTCTGCAGACATTTCTGTTCACACATTCAGGACAACAGAAGATGGATGAAGGTGCCAGTCAGTAGCAGAAATTTTATGAGAAATGGAATGCGGGTGGCTTGGCCAACAGAAATTATGACCTCTTTGTCTGAAACTGTAAGCTTCTTTGTCCTCCTTCTTTGTCAAGGATACGTTTTAGTCTTCAGAACAGGATTCTGCAATGAGCTTATTATTTCCAAGAGAAGAGGAGTATTTTCTTAACCAATAAGAGGTGCCATTTCCACATGAACCAAACTTTTAGTCTGGTTTAGATGGAAGTGAGCTGTTCCGGATTTTGTCTGTCGTGTTGGGTCTGGGTATTTATTTATCGACTTATTTATTTTTAATGGCAGAGATGTATAAAGGTTGTCTCTTCAGCAGAAAATAAACAAATACCCACTCTCAGACATTTGTGCTCATAACAGAGTTTTTGATCTGTGAATTGGGTCCTGGGAGATTAAAGACAGCTGGCGCCCACCACAGCAGCCGAGAAGGAGCGAGTTTCTGGGTAAGCGTGTTGAGCAAAATCTAAACAATGCTAACTGGTCACAGACACTAATTAAGGAGCCTGCCAGTAGCTGTGGGCGACTCCAAATGAAACATCATCTTCTCTTCACTCTGTTGATATAGAGATATAAATAAGGCTCCAGAAAGATTGAGGAGTGTGGGCACTGGAATCTTGTCTTCCTGGTGAATCTGCCAAAATCAGATAATGCCGAGGAGGAACTGGCTCAGAGCAACGAGGAGACATTGTTAAATGAGGGCTGGACTGTTTTTTCCTTAAGGAGACAAAATGTCATGGAATTCAAATCCCTCTAAGCTTCAAATTCTCCACCATCATAATTTTATATTATAATAATCAGGAGGAAACTTTGACCAAGAATTGTTTGCCATGTTTTACGGATGACTGCTTGTTAAAAAGGTCCCTTGGGCCTCCTTGCTGGCTCAGTGGTAAAGAGTCTGCCTGCCAATACAGGAGACTCGAGTTCAGTTCCTGGTCAGGGAAGATCCCACAAGCCGCAGAGAAACTAAGCCCATGCACCACAGCTACTGAGCCCATGTCCTAGAGCCCGGGAGCCACAGCTACTGAGCCCACGTCTGCAACTCCCAAAGCCCAAGCGCCTGGAGCCGGTGCTCTGCAACGAGAGAAGCCAGCACACTGAGAAGCCCACACACTGCAGCTAGAGAGAAGCCCCACTCGCTGCAACTGGAGAAAAAGCCTGCATAGTGATGAAGACCCACCACAGTCAATAGGCAAGTAAATAAAATTGCGAAAAAAGGACACTTAATAGTTGATTCACTTTGCTGTACAGTAGAAACTAACACAACACTCTAAAGCAACTATACTCCAGTAAAAATTAATTTTAAAAATAATAAATAAATATTTTCTGCATATACTTACATGCAAAGGACACTTAAAAATCTCTACTAAGAGAAATCCCTGAAGATTACTTTATAAGCTGATAAAATAATTTAAGAATAATTAAAAAAAAAAAAAGAGATTGCCCAATCTGCAAAACATTGCAGGCAAACTCTTTTCAGGAAGCCTGGGGTTGTCCTTGAAGGCTGAGAAGAGAGCGTGTCTCCTGGCCAGTTGGGTGAGGGCTTTTTGACCTCTTTTTGGCACATGTGATTAGGCTTGAGGACTTGATAGAGGCTGGTAGGCACAGGGAGAAGAACCAGCCCCAGTGGAGTGGAGGCAAGGGAAATGAATAAGCCATCCTCAGCTCTCAGGAGCTCTTCTTTCAGGAAGATGTTAATGCTATCCTCTAAAAAAACTGGATCCACTAGGTGGAAAACTATTTTTAAGTTAAAAGGATGAGTTATGGGGATGATGTATATCTTTGTACCTAGTAGCATTTCTTCCTGTCATGGAACAGGAGCTTGGTTTTGTGTGTAGGTTAGAAAGAGAATCTCGGTCAGGCCCCTGTCTACTTGCCTCCTCCAATGACAGAATTTTCTTTTGTTAAGGTCTTTATGCTTTGAAATTTTCTCTTTCGGATCCTGGCTTGACATTTTAGACCAAATCTCAATTTACTTTCTCCAAAACAAACAAACAAAACAAGAACAACCACAACAAGCTGACTAAATAAAGGTGAGATTCTGGTTACTGGATAGATTGCAAGATGGATTGCTTTATTCCTAACATGGGGTTTAGTATTAGAAAAAAACACATGTAGAGAAAAATATACTCCATGTTAAGCAAAATCTCCATCTTAATGGTGAGTAGAGTCTTATTTAGTTACATAGAGAGATAAGAGTCTTTGAAATACAAAATATTAAAGTCCAAGTAAATTAAGCTGGTTATTCAAGAGTCAAGGTTCTATTAGGTTTTTTTTTTTTTGTCTGCACTGCACAGTTTGCAAGATCTTAGTTCCCCAACCAGGGATCGAACCTGTGCCTCCTGCAGTGGAAACACAGAGCCCTAACGTCTGGATCACCAGGAAATCCCCAAGTTTGTTTATTTTAATTGCAAGTAGCCAATACTGACTTGTGTTAACATAAGCAAGGGAAATTAAAAATATTTTGCAATATTATAGAGAGCTTACGGAGTCTTAGAAAAAGTGAAAATGGGATCATCATATCTGTGGAAAACTCCCCAACCACTCATGGCCTCAAGGAAAGACACAGACCATGGAATATGTTGATCTCTTTAGAGCTTCCAGGATGAACCAGCTTCAACCATTTTCCATGCTTGGCTCATGCTCCTTACATTCAATACAGGAAGTCTGATTGGCCGAGCTTGAATCTAGAGCCAGGAGAGGGTGTGACACCTTGATTGACAGAGCTACCGAGACTGGATACATTGGGTGTATCCCATGGAAAAATTAGGACACTTCTAGCAAGAGAAAAGGAATGCTGGCAGGCAGAAATAACCTACGTACACACAGAGAGAAGACCAACACACAGAGAGAAGTTCAAGCTCAGATTCAGGGCAGTTAAAAATGCAGTCAGGTCACGAGCAAATCCAGCTAAATTGTGTAGAAGTTTCTCATTTAATTGCACAAAATCTATAGCTGGAAAGTCAGAAGCATCCATTTGGCCCTCAGTAATGGAAGAAAGGCAGGGGGTGAGGGGAAAACAGAGGAAGACAGGAAGGGAATGAGAATGAGTGAAGGTTTATGCTATGGTGTGTCCTGGCTCCAGTTAAATCCTGAAATAATAACCTTTTTTTTTTAAAAAAAAATAAATGCTGCAATGCTTTTGACTAGCACAGTGACATGAACAAATGGAGCCACCTTAACAAACTATCATGGGGGGTTGGAGATGTACAGATGTTGTCATGGTGTCACTAGGAGTCAGTCTTCATCCTTCCTTTATTCTGAGTCATGTGGCTGAGTTTATAACAGCAAGGACTTTAAAACAAAGAGGCTTGGGGTAAAATCTCACTTGCCTGAACTTGGGGAAGTTACTTAATCTCTCAGTTTTCTTCTCTGTAAATTGGGGATTTTTGTATCTCCCCTGTAGACTGCACATCTGTCTCAGTTGCCTAGGAGACCTGGCAAGCCCTGGCCCCCATCACCACTCAGAGTCTACCTCCTTCCACTTTCTTCTTTCTTACTTAGAACCACACTGGCTGTGATGTTCTTCAAACAGACAAGACACAATCTGAATGGAGAGAGAGATGACCCAAGAAAAGAAACTGGTCAAGCTGGTTTGCCCTGGGTGATCCCAAGAGATTAACCAACTTGCCAGTGCTTGTGTGTCCTGAAGCCCAAGGGTTATGCTTCTTCGGGAAGTTTTTATAGCTATGCTTGTGTTGATTTCCTATAGACTTTGAACAAATTGCCACAAACCCTGTGACATAAAGTGTGCTTCCTGGGTGGCACTAGTGGTAAAGAAAGAACTTGCCTGCCCATGCAGGAGACGAGGGAGATGTGGGTTTGATTCCTGGGTCAGGAAGATCCCCTAGAAGCAACTTAGCATTCATGCTGTGCTGTGACATAAAAGAATACAAATGTATTACGTTACAGTTCCGTATGTTAGAACTCTGCCTGGACTAAAATCAAGGTTTCAGCTGGGCTGTTTTCCTTTCTGGAGGTTCTAGACGGGAATTTATTTTCCAGACTTTTTGTTTCTAGAGGCCACTGTACTCATGGGTTGATGGCCCCTCTTTCCATGTCAGATCCATGAATGTTGGGACAAATTCTCTCACATCTCTTTGGTTCTCTCTTTTCTGCCTCCCTTTTGTAATTTTGAAAGTGAAACTGAAAGTCACTCAGTTGTGTCCAACTTTTTGCGACCCCCTGGACTATACAGCCCGTGGAATTCTCAAGGCCAGAATACTGGAGTGGGTAACCTTTCCCTTCTCCAGGGGATCTTACGAACCCAGGGATCAAACCCGTGTCTCCTACATTGCAGGTGGATTCTTTACCAACTGAGCTATGGATAAAGACCCTGAATGATTACATGGGCTCACTTGGGTAATCCAGGGTAATCTCCACTTTTTAACATCAGCTGATTAGCAGCCTTCATCCCACGTGCAATTTTAATTCCCCATTGCTATGTAAAGGAACCTAGTCACAGATTCTTGGATTAGACATGGACTACCCTCAGGGGGCCATTATTCTGCCATCATACAAATAATATCTAATTTTCACTTTATCTCAGATTCAATACACTCTTTAACATTCTTTCAGAAAGTTGTTTTTCTTTTATATTCCTCGTTGTGTTGACCCAAGTCAGTGTTGGTTGCCTTTGCCTGTATCATCCTTCCCCCATGATACAGCATGGGTCCCCCCCTTACTCTCCCTGGGTTTCTTTTTTTAAAATTAATTTTTTGGTCTTTGTTACTGCGTGGACTACTATCTAGCCATGGGGCACGGGCTTCTCATTGTGGTAGCTTCTCTCATTGAGGAGCTCAGGCTCTGGAGTGCGTGGGATTCAGCTGTAGAACACAGGCTCAATTGTTGTGGCACAAGAGCCCAGTTGCTCCATGGCGCGTGAGGTCCTCCCGGACCAGGGATGGGACCTGTGTCTCCTGAAAAGGCAGTCAGATTCTTCACCCGCTCAGACACCAGGGAAGCCCCCTCCCTGTGTTTCTTAAAAAGAATCTTCTCAGTGAGATCTGGGGACCCCATCCTTGCCACACTCCAGGATTCTGGAACCCCTTTCTTCTAATCATTATTTCCATAGCTCTTACCACTTCCTACCTCACTCTTCGGATTACCTGTTCATTATATTTATTTTATGTCTCCATTGACTAGAACAGAGTGTCTGGGACATAGCAGGCCCTTCATAAATATACTTAATGACTGAATGAAAGGGCTGTTGTTAGGATTAAATAAAATTAACTGAGATGATTTATATGCAACAGGGAGGCAAATTGTAAGCGCTCATGGGGTGGTGGCTCTTATTTTGAATCCCCCAGAGTCTCTGGCTTCTAGAATTCTCCACAATACATCCTTCAGCTCCAGTTTGAAGCTGTCACAGACGTTGCTAACCAGTCCCAAGAAACTTAACTTTGAGTGTCTCTTTGACTGGAAGACAAAGCTTGAATTCTTTGAAAGCCACAGACATCTTCGAACAAGGCACAGGAACCACGCTGGCCTGGGCTTTCTGGAGCTGTCTGGCACGGAGGGACAAATTGGGAATTTACGCACTGATGGTTCAGTTTGCTTCCCCTTTAGGATAATGGCCCTGTGCTCCTGAATGCAAGAGATCCCATTGCCTCCTTGGGATTCCAGGTAACCACTCCAGCTGTCGCAAAGCAGGGGGTGGCCATTGAAGGATGCGGTCCAGAACCACCAAATGAAAAACAGGCCAGAAGAAGGGGACAGCTGTGGGGTCACGGGGCTTTTGCTGATCCGCCTCAGAAGGACCCCTTCCCCAGCTCTGTCCCAGCTGTGGCGCTTTGACCCCCACCAACCTGAGAAGTTTAGGTTTACACTCGAGGCAGCCGAGACGGCTGTCCAGCGGCTGCAGAACCCAGAAGTAAAAGAAGGAGACAATACATACTCTTGCTGGGTCTGTGGCGGCAGGGGCTCCCAGGGGTCAGGACCCCCAGAAGGAACCAGGGCTTGGCGGCAGAGCTGTCAATCATCCAGGAGAATGCCCTTGACAGCAGCAGGAAGGCTCCCATTCATTTCCTCAGGGTTGTGCCATAGCCGCCAAAGGCAACGATTCAACGGAGGAGGCTTCCTTTGCTGCTTAGCACCAGGAGGCGTCTCTCTGCTTCTGCATATTGTAGGCTGAGCCCTCATCACAGCCAGACAGGCCTCTGCTAGGTCTTCTGAACACACAGGGTGCCTTCCCATCCCTGCTTTCTCTCTCTGCCCCATTTGAAAAGCACCCCCTCTCCTCTCTTCCCATGTAAATTCCGCTCACCTTTCACGGTCCCACCAAGTTTCAGTTCCTCCCCCAAACACTTCTCCTGATCTTTGCTCTCCTCCTCACCCCACTTGGTGAATTGAATGATCATGTATTACATTTGCACTCAGTTGCTCAGTCATATCTGACTCTTTGCAACCTCATGGACTGTAGCCCACCAGGCTCCTCTGTCCCTGGAATTTCTCTGACAAGAATACTGGAAGGTGTTGCTAGTTCCTCCTCCAGGGCATCTTCCTGACCCAAGGATCGAACCTGCTTCTCTTGGGTCCCCTGCGTTGGCAGGTGGATTAGTCACCACTGCGCCGCCTGGGAAGCCCCTGTGCTACACATTAATCTTATCCAAAAGACCGAGAAGTGCTTTACATTATATGGTAATAATGAAAACCTCATTTTTAAAGTGACCCATTTTCCCATTGACCAGCTAATTAACCTAGAGCAAGTCACTTGACCTCCCAGAGGAGCCTCTGCTCTCCTATCCCATAGGGATAACACCATAACTAGAAGTTTCTATGACAATGGGAGGGGATAACCTGAGGAAGCATCTCGTAGGTCACTTGGCACATAGTAGTAGCTCAGTTAATAGCGACGGAACCTGAGACTCCTGTCTTCTGGATGGTTCAGGCACTGAACTAGAGTCTCTGATGGTCAGCGTTCTGTTGATCTGCCTTCTGAGCCACACAAGCCTCTCCCTCAGATGGCAGTGCAATAGAGGTGCCCCGTCCTGGGTAGTGTTGCTGCTTTAAAAAGTTGTTCATTACAGGGGGACCTCTTCCGTAGCCGGAGGTGTCATGCCATTCAGCCAGCTCTGTTCTTTCTTTGGTTCCAATACTTTGGCCACCTGATGCGAAGAACCGACTCGTTTGAAAAGACCCTGGGAAAGATTGAAGGTGGGAGAAGGGGATGACATACGATGAGATGGTTGGATGGCATCACGGACGCAATGGACATGAGTTTGAGTAAGCTATGGGAGTTGGTGATGGACGGAGAGGCCTGGCATGCTGCAGTCCATGGGGTCACTAAGAGTTGGACACGACTGAGTGACTGAACTGAATTGAACTGAATGGCTGATTCATGTTGAGGTTTGACAGAAAACAACAAAATTCTATTAAGCAATTATCCTTCAATTAAAAATAAGTAAACTAAAAAAACAAAGCTAAACAAAAGAATGAAATAATGCCACTTGCAGCAACAGGGATGAGCCTAGAGACTGTCATTCTGAGTGAAGTAAGTCAGACAGAGAAGGAGAAATACCCTGTGATATCACTTATATTCAGAATCTAAAAATAAATGATACAAATGAACTTCTTTACAAAACAGAGACAGACTCATAGACTTATAGAACGAACTGATAGTTGCCAGAGGGAAACGTGGGGAGAAGGGATAGTTAGGGAGTTTGGATCGATGTGTACACACTGCTATATTTAAAGTGGAAACCCAGCAAGGTCCTAGTGTAGAGCACAGGGAACTCTGTTCATTGTTATGAGGCAGCCCGGAGGGGAGGGGAGTCTGGGGGAGAATGGATAGATGTGTACGTGTGGTTGAGTCCCTTTGCTGTCCACCTGAAACTATCATAGCATTGTTAATTGGTAATACTCCAATATTAAAGTAAAAGTAAAACAATAAAAATAAAACGTTTTTCTTAGGTCTTATTCCAGAACAATTAAACCGCAGTCTCTGGTGCAGGGAGCGAGCCACTATCATGCCTGATGATCAACACAGCGCTGAGCTCTCACACGGTCTCCCAGTTTACATTTCCCACCTTCCCTCGATCCTTCTCAATCTAGTGTCAGATGAGCCTTCTAAGATATAGCTTCTTTCGTGTTACTCCCCTGTTTAGAACCTGCTCTGAATTTCCCATCATTCTTTGGATAAAATTCAAATTCTATAAGGAATTCTCTTGTAAGAGGACCATATGGTATCCCCGCTGCAGAGTTCACAGACATCGTCTTGAGCAACTCTCTGCCTCACTCATCCTGTGCTAAGTCAACGGACATTTCATTTCTTTGTGTGTGTGTGTGTGTTTTGAGATTTATTTAGTTGGTTGCCAGGTCTTAGTTGCAGCATGTGGGATCTACTTCCATGACCAGGGATTGAACCTGGGCCCCCCTGCATTGGGGGTGTGGAGTCTTAGCCATTGGACCACCAGGGAAGTCTCCCAGACCTTTCTGCCCCTTGCCCACCCCACACATCCTCATCCTTCTACTTGAAGCCAGCCAGTCTCTTCATCCAGAATGTTTTTCCCTCCAGGTGTTCATGTCATTCAGGTCTCAGTTGAAGTAAAACCTCTTTAGAGACTGACAACCATTCATGGCACTAGCTAACATTTTATTTCTCACTTTGTTATTTGTCTTATTATTCTATCCTTCCATTAGAAGAGATTGATGACCTTTTCTACTTTTTAATTTACTTAGCCAAATTGCTTGATTCATAATCATCTTCTACATCTATGATGGGATGGAGCTTCTCATTTCAGGACCCCTAAGGCTGGGAAGACATTCAGGCTGTGTCTACATCAGGACCTGCAAACTGAAGTGCCTATGGGGCCCAGGTGGGGGATAGGTTAGTGAGTAGACTGGGCAGGGAGGACGATGAATTGAAGCCAGGTCAAAGTTCCCCTTAAAGCAGGCACCTGCCACTCAGATCCTGCCTGTGGTGGAAATGGAGGTCTAGGGTTGTCAGAAAATGACTTTTTTCCCCCAAAGAAATCAGGAGATGAGAATTTTAAAAATGAAAATCACTTGATTTTAAAAAGTTAGCAACAAATAAACTTAAACAAAATTAAAATCCCACTCTGTAGAACAAGCAAAATGTGACTCCAGACCAGAGATGTACACCCTTCAGTCTAGACAGGCCAGTTTGTTTGTAAAACTTTCGGTTCATAAATTTAGTGAGTGTTTCTTTCAAAAATCATTCATCAGATTCAATCAAGCATCTGCATAATAACTGAGAACTAAGTAATTCAAAAGAAACCACTTGACTTGTCTTAGGCTTTAAAAATATCTTTCCTAAAATGTCATGGAAAGATCAACAAATGAAACAACACGTCCAGTGATTTCGAAACCTAAACACAGCGTCCAAATGAGCAAAGGTGTAGCTGAGATGGGAATTCATGAGTAAATATGTATGTTTTTCCCCGAGGCTTATGTACAAGCCTACAACATTTTATGATATGCAAATAATTTCTCCTTGCTTTGCTTTTTTTTGTAATTTTCTGGCTTGAGAGACATGAAAACAATATTATATCCTGCAATATAAAATTTTTTAAGATTTGTCTGTATTGTTATTTACTATATAAAATGTGATTCTTCAGAATAATAGACATCTGACAAATTAACTGCTACAATTATTTCTAATAGTAATAATAGAATTATTTCAAATGATAGTAACACTTAGCCATGGGCACCAAAGACTTAGTTGGAAAGATTATGTTAAAAACGCTTACAAAACTGACTTCACCTTGTGTTTTCGTATTTTTCTTATGCTCTTGAAGCCGAAAGATCTAACTTAATGAAGGAGCAGTGCAGACAGGAAGAGAAATGCCCCCAAATTTACACTTTTCATTAGCTGCCAATTTAACTTTGGCTCTAAGAGCTCATGGGAGAAGCAGTCTTTAGTTGTCGTGGGTCGTTTTAAGTTACATAAGCTCTTACACGGGTTCCATTTTTAGCTGTATTAATAAAAGGGATTGGTCATCATTATATCGGCTTTGTGGACACAAATCACACCCAGGGTCAAACCTTTAGGGGAAATAAGGTGATTAGTTCTATTAATCCTTGGCCTCTGAAGTCCTGCCTCTCACATTGAGATGCAAATTCGAGCACCCAGAGATGAACCACCTCTCCCTTTGTTGACTTTGCTATTGTGAGTTCATATTTAGAACTTTATTTGGGCTACATTGAAAGCTGCCACAACCATATGCCTAGGAAAACAAGAAAACACGCTCTTGATGTGCTGGATGAGCAAAACAGATTATTGCAAAAAGGCGGGGTTCAAAATGCAAGGATTTACACACCGCGGAGATCAGGCTCATGTCTGCTCTGACGGCCTCTGCCCTTTGCAGGCAGAGAGCAGAGCCCACAGAAGCCGGAGGATGGTCCTCCCTCCCCAGCAGGCAGCATGGAGCTCTTGGGGATGGAGAGGCTGCTGTTCCCAGCGGCCCTGTGTGTGCTTCACCAGGCCTTTCACCCAGCAGCCAGATTTGGGGTGGATTTACAGGCCCTTTTAAAAAACACTAGCTTATTTATTTGCTGCGTTGGGTTGGGTTGTGGCCTGCGCCATCTTCGTGGCCTCATCTGGGATCTTTCGTCGTGGCCCACGGACTCTCCAGTGTGGCCCGTGGGCTTAGTTTCCCAGCTAGGGATGGAACCGACGCCCCTTGCATTGCCAAGTGGATTCTTAACCTCTGGACCACCAGGGAGGTCCCTACAGGCTCCTTTCAAGGCAGCTGGCGCAGTAGGTGAGAGGCCAGAACTCAGTTATGTCTGATAAAAGAGGGATCTTTTTTGCGTAGCTGAAGCTTTTCCAGGTTCATCTCTTTTTAGGCTACTAACTCAGCTGAATTTTGTCTAGAAAAACCAAGCCTCCTGGGTCCCCAGGTCACCCGGCGCCAGGTGTTTTGTGTGGGGTCTTCCCTGTGGAACGGGGCACGCAGGAGGTGCTTTGGAGGAGGAAGAGTGGTGGCAGAGGGCAGACTTGGTCCCTTTTTTCCCCAGATGCTGGGGGCCAGCGGGAGGCGCTCTGCCCGTGACAAAGGTCATGAGGAAGGAGGCTCGACATACGCAAAGGCGGATCGAGCCTCAGGAGTCCCCCTGGAAACCCTTGAGCATCTACCCCCATAATCAGAGCCTGCCTACTTTACTACTTTGTGCTCTCACCTACACCTCTGACTTTACGGGGGGCTGTCCCCCACCACCTCTTTTGGAGAAGGAGTTAGCCTAGAGCTCCAGTTAATAAAAACTCCTGGGCGTGACAAGAGTGTTTTAACCTACAAACTCCTCTGAATGTTCTCTAGCCTGCCTGACAGGCTTGTCTGGCCACATGTGATTGCTCACAGCCTCCCAACCGTGAGAGGCACGAGATGCTTTAAACCTTCTAAAAACAGGTTCCTTAGAAAAGTTAGAAAACTATTAGTATAAGTATAATGGGCTGATTAGAAATTGTATTGGTGAAGGGTTTTTCATTTGTTGAGCCAATGTTTGTTGCTAAGACTCCACATCCCCTGCCCTTACACACATTAATGAATATATGGAAGAAATAAGTATTAACCTTTGATATTAATCACGTTAGACCTTAGGCTAAGTAAATTCTTTCCTTAACTAAAACCCACTACACCCTCACCCTATAGGAATGTAACTTTATTTGGGTGGCGTCTGTTTTAAGAATAATCACCCCGGGAGAAATAAGTGTCCTGGTTGACTGACCACTGTCACAAGGAGAGGGTCATAAATTGTCAGCAGGCCCCCTGGCCAGAAGATGATGTAACACCCCTAAGACCTCTGTATACATTTGTGTGAAGCACCTGACTTTGATAAAAGTCAGGACTGCTGACCCCGCGTGACTTTTGCATAACATCTCAGTGTATAAAAGTAGACCATGCAAAATAAAGAATCGGGATCAGTTTCTCGAAATACTGGTCTCCCCATGTCTCTCTCTCTCTCAAACTCTGGCTGAGTCTCCATCTGGAGCACTGAACCCGCCATGCTTACTAATTATGCCTGGGCTTCTAAGATCCGACCGGGGAGGCCTCAGTGTCTCCTCTCCTTCGGGAGAACGGAAGGACGCCTGCGGCCTACGTAAGTGGTGCAAGCTTCTTGTCTTGAAGTTTTATTGGTCTCCCACGTAAACCAAGCTACTCAGCCTCTTTTCTCCACTGAATTTTCCTACTGAGCTATCCTCATTCTATTACTCTTTATATCTTTGATGAATATTTAAATAGTCGCCAAAGCCGTCTCCCCTTCGAATACCCTGGATCAGCTGGGGCTGGACCCCCACACCCAAAGTGTTCTTAAATAGCAGGAGGGTCTTCATCTACACATGGTGAATGCATGCCTCAATTGTATTTTTCTCTTCATGCAAAATAAAAGCATGGCGTAGTAGGAGAGCTCATTGGAGTCAGGAATATTAATAAACACTACAGTCAACAATGAGATGCCTCATTGTGAGCTGTTCACTTCATGTATTGAGGACAGCAGCTCTTGGGCCTTTTTCCATTTCTCAGCTACAGCCTCACAAGTCAGTCCTTTAAAGTTGGCCCTGATTAATAAGAGAGTTGAGGTGAGACTAAGCTGGGACACGTGTGTGTCTAAGCTTGTGACTACTGAAGAAATGGAGAATCCCAAGATTTGCTTTTAGGGCAGAAGGTGGTAGTTGAGAATGTTTAAAGCAGACTCTTGCTATGTTAGCTGGCTGAGTTTCTTTCTTTTTTTTTTTTTTCCTTTTTTTTAAAAAAAAATTTTTTTTTTAAACTTTACATAATTGTATTAGTTTTGCCAAATATCAAAATGAATCCATCACAGGTATACATGTGCTCCCCATCCTGAACCCTCCTCCCTCCTCCCTCCCCATACCATCCCTCTGGGTCGTCCCAGTGCACTAGCCCCAAGCATCCAGTATCGTGCCTTGAACCTGGACTGGCATCTCGTTTCATACATGATATTTTACATGTTTCAATGCCATTTTCCCAAATCTTCCCACCCTCTCCCTCTCCCACAGAGTCCATAAGACTGAGTTTCTTAACCTTCGTAAGCTTCGGTTTCCTTCCCTGTAATATAGGAACAATCAAACTGATTTGAGGTTCTGTGATGAATAAGTGAGACAATATATTAAAAGGGCTTTCCGCTTGCCTGGCAGGTAGTAGGCACTCAGGAAATGGTAGCTGTTATACCTGAAGTTTGGTCATTAGGGAAAAGGCATTCCAGTTAATATGCATGCCATTTTACCAACATTCCTTTCAGCTTGCTGGTAGATTGCATTATTTTATGTCTTTTCTCCCTCAGGTTTTGTTTGTTTTATATGCAACATACAGGATCTTAGATCTCTGATGAGAGCTCAACCCATGTTCCCAGGAGTGGAAGCTTGGAGCCCTAACCACTGGACCACCAGGGAATTCCTATTTCTCCCCTACCTTATCAATATCTATTTTATTTATCTTAGTAGTTGGGTGGGGCAGTACTACTTTATTGATAGTTCACTTTTCTTATTTAAAAATTTATCAATAGGACTGGGTTTCAAATCATAGACAACAGACAGCCTTGTCCACAACACATTCCCACTAAACTTCCACATTTTAATAAGGCCATTTCCCAATTTTTCCTCCCAATTTCAAGGGAAAGTAAGGAAGAAGTGCCTGTTAAAGAAGCAGTCATGAGATGGATGCTCTAAGAGTTCCTCTGTTCGTATGCTGATTGTTTAATTTTAGCCAGATCTCTGAGTGCCTAGCAAAGAAATATGGTAGGCCAAATGAACTGAGCAATGATTTGAAGTATTGACCACTTTTATCTAGGGTATAAATCTGCTTCAGCTATACACACGATGCTGTTCCCATTTTTGTGTCCTGATTGATATATATGTTAGATTCTTCAGAAGAATCTCCCTGCATTGATAATTCATTTATTCATCCAGTAAATATCCACAATAAGCGTTTACTAAATGTGGAGTCCTTTTACACACTGTGATAGATTTTAGATGCAGCAGGGGATGTTATGATGTTTACAAGATATAAGTGCATAAGTTTATATGTGGGAAGAAGTGCTAAATGCTGTTAGAGAATCAGTGAATGTTCTAGGGAAAGACTGTACTTGCTTGAGATGGAGATTTGAAAGGGCTTCCTAGATGTGGTAACTGATGGAGGTCTTGAATGAGGAAGAGGATTTGGAAATCCAGAGACGCAATCTATGGCAATGGAGGCCAAGAGAGCAGGGTCACCAAGTAACTGAGCCAGGCACGTGCAGGGCTGGGTGGGAGACTCAGGTCCTTGCCCTGCTCTACTTCCTGTTTCTGTGATGTCCTTTCTTTGCCTTCAGTACAAAGATGTTTTTAAAAGTAGAAAAGCAATAAGGAAAACAGAAACTTACAATGCAAAACACGCTCATAAATCTATCAAGCAAAGAGTAGTACCTCTGAAGTTTTCCAAAATTAATGGCCTGACAGCCTACATTGCAACAACTCGGTACTGCATCGAGCTCAAAATGCTCAGCTAAGGTGATTAACAGTTCCTTTCCTGAGGGATGGATGAATGGCATCCATCTTCTCCAACAGGTATCCACATTCTTAAGTCTAGTGGATATTAGAGGCTTTCCTTGAAGAGACAGCCAAACTTCAAAACCCTGAAATGAAACACACAGACACGTGGGAAAACGGTATCTTGTCTATTCTAAAGCACTAAAACTGACCTATCCAATGATGCTTGGTGTCATTTCCTTGCACGATACTTCCTGTGTAAGTCCTAGCTCCTCTGGTAGATAAGCATCCTCGAGATAAAGAACACTCTCCCTCATTCAGTCAACGTCTTGGAATATGGTATTGATCAGAATCAGTACTCGTCAATACCTGTTTATGGATGATTTTGAAAAGAGCTGTGGCCATGCTTCATTGTTTTTGTGGTATCCTGTGTCTGTTTGCTTCGTCCTAGCATGGCAGATGCCGTATTGGAATGAGTATCCAATGAATGTGAGCTGACTCAGGCTGAATCCTGTTTTAACCTCAAGTCCTGGCTGCTCTAGGTAAAAGACAAAACTCTTTTTATTTTTTGTGAACCCCCTCCAGAAATACAAAGCGATCACCAGAAAAGATTAAACAGTTTGATCAAATGCATGGCACTTGTTGAACTTAGCAAATATTGTGCATAAACCAATTAGCCCACTTGGTATGAGCAGGGCAGATGAGCCCTACCCAGAAGGTCAACTGATCTTATTAATTATTATTAATAATAACTAGTATTATTAACAGCACTTGATTCAAGGCTTGGTCTGGGAGAAGTTAGGCATAGTGATGCCTCACACTACTGAGACTGGCCTTGGGGAGAAGAGTCGATTCCTTTTACATGGATGGGACCAGCATCTTCTTCTGTGGCAGATGACTCACACAGACCCTAGGCTTTGAAACTCTAAATGAAGGTTGGACTTGGTTAGGGCCAAGGGCTCGTGTGCCCAAAGTAATTGGGACATCCATCCAGTGATTCTCCGGGGAAATCTTGGCTGACTCCCTCGGCTCCCCAGAGGCCATCTGCTGCTTTTCTCAGGGAACTTGGTGCCAGCAGCCTGTCCTGGGAGTGTTGGCAGCCAGCAAACTCCCCTTCAGTCTAAAGAATCTTGCATCAAAGGAAAATCCCAGCCATGGGTGGAGTAGACTTCTTTTTTTCCTTTTTGAATTTTGGGATCATTTTATCAAGCTACCCTAAAGGAAATCTTGTATGTCTTTTTTTGCCCTCGAAGGAAAAATTTCATTCAAAATAATCCTTCCCGAAAAAGTGGGCATTGGTTGGGTCCCATCCACTCAGTAGAGCTGGCAGGCGTGGAGGGTCTTAAGACTGCCTGTGTACTCGGAGCCTGCCAGTTCTGTGACTCATGACATGGCAGAGGCTGAGTTGGCAGTGCAAGCCTGTCCCCACCAAATGCCTCCTGCTTGCACAATCGAAGCCGCTACCCGCTGCTGAGGGAGGGAGGTCTCTGGAAGCACGCGCAGTCTCTTCCCCACTTGGTTACCTTTGTTTGCTTGCAGATGTTTATGCTTGTGGATGTATAGGATGCATTTTAAACAGCATATGCCACGTGCGAGTTTGATGAGAGAGACTTCTTCTCATGCATGATCGTAGTGTTGTTTCACACTTGGAAAATTCTTTACTGAGCTTTCTCTTCAACGCCGGCTCTGATGTTGGAATATAAGCAAAGCTAAAGTTCGATCTGAATTCTAGGATACTTCTCTTGAACCCAACCACTTTCGGACACAAATGCTCTGATCACGGTAGAGTGACCCCTGAGCCTTCCTGCCCATTCCTAGCCTTGTACTTATGCTCACGCTATTCTCGCCCGGAGTCCCCTGAAAGTGAAAAGTGGGGGTCACTCAGTCATGTCTGACTCTTTGCAACCCCATGGACTATACAGTCCATGGAATTCTCCAGGCCGGAATACTAGATTAGTTAACCTTTCCCTTCTCCAGGGGATCTTCCCAACCCAGGGATCAAACCCAGGTCTCCCACATTGCTGGCATATTCTTTACCAGCTGAGCCGCAAAGGAAGCCCAAGAATACTGGAGTGGGTAGGCTATCACTTCTCCAGGGGATCTTTCTGACCCAGGAATCGAACCGGGGTCTCCTGCAGTGCAGGTAGATTCCTACCTCCCCTCAATAAATCTTTCCCTTCCCACCCTTAGAGGCCTCCCTGAAGTACCCAATTCCAGCTCTCTACGGTGCCTCCCCTTGTGGAATCATTATCAAGTCCACAGGTCTGGGAAACCAAGCGTGAGACTGCCAGTTGAGCCAGGCCGTTCTTGTTATGGTTATCTTAGTCCTGAGAATAAACGTGAGTCCAGAGTTCAGGATGTCCAGCCAGTCAGAGGACAATCTGGGGTTCAGTGTCTATATACATGGACTGAGAATAATGTTTAATATTATTTTGCTCTCTGGCCACCCAGAGAGTAAAAGCAGCAAGAGTGTGACATGGGCAAAGGACTCTAGAACAAGAAGTATTCAGAAATCAGCTTCCATCCTTTCCAGGAGATTCTGAGGCCAGAGAAGTTGGATGGCATTCTGAAGATTTCATAAGATGGAGCCAAGACCAGAGCCCAGCAGTACGGGCGTCCAGGAATTTTCATTTATGTTTCATTCAGCTACATAGCATCAGGACACTTACAGAGTTTTTGACTCAATCAGCTTCAAAAATTAGCACTTTTAACAGATATTCCACATGTGGCTGATGCACAATAAATTTTGAAAATGGCTGATCTAGGTTTTCTGGTGAATTCTCATTGTTGGGTCATATGGGCTAGACTGTTTAATGTAACTCAATGTTTTGTGTGGTGTGTGTATGAATATAGACTAATTTTCATTTAAATACCAGATCTGGTTGTTCAAATGGTTGTTATCCTTTTCAAAATAGTTACTTTGGGAGACTCTGCAACTATTCCACTGGTTCTTGTGGAACAAATCTTAAAAAAATTACTCTCAGAGCCTGAGACACTTTTATTATCCAGGGATCCTTATCTTTTTCTCCCTCCTTTGGGGATTATCCCCCATCAAGGATTAGCCTGATTGGGGTGATTTATGTTCTTCCTAAAAAGTGTGGGTTAGGTCTCAGTGGTAAAGAATCTCCCTGCAATGCAGGAGACCCAGGTTCAATCCCTGGGTTGGGAAGATCCCCTGGAGAAGGGCAAGGCAACCCACTCCAGTATTCTTGCCTGGAGAATCCCTATGGACAGAGGAGCCTGGAGAGCTACAGTCCATGGGCTACAAAGAGTCAGACATGACTGAGCAACTAACACTTTCACTTTTGAACATTGTCAACAAGAAGATCTCATAGGTGTTGCTGGGTACTGCATAGTACATCTCAGAACATCATCGAGCAGGATCCGCCAGTAGTGATGCTAAGATAAGATGTCCAGAACTTTCCGTAAAAGCTTTCTCTTTTATTCTTTTGCAGTTAGCAACCAATCAATGGGATGGCACAAGACACCTTGGGACTAGCATTTCCTCCTCACAACGTTTCATGCAATGGTTTTGGTCGTCCCATTGATGTGCCTTGTCTGAATCAGTGCTTTCATGGGTGGGGATTAGATTAAAAAATGATGATTTAAAACATTTCTATCATTCCTTTTAATTTAATTAGTTGTTATTCATTTGTAAAGAGAACCTTTCCAACATCAACTTGATGTTGAAATGGCAAATTCTTCATGAAAAGTATTCCAAGTGGAAGAATCCACACGCCTTTAACATACTATTTTGAGTGGTGGTTCTAAGGAGTTGTTTCACTGGTGATCTGCAGTCATGCATCCGCGCAGACCAATTGTGTGCTTTGGTCAATGATCCGAGAATTTCAAATTCTAATTAAGTCTTGACACCTTGGGTTAAAGCAATGCAAAAGTTCCTTAAAGATTACTGAGTCCATAATACCTGGTTTAAAAAGACCCTCATTATCTATTTAGTCAATTACTATTGAAGATGACCAAGTCAATTCTGTGCATTTTAAGAAGTTTCTCAACCCAATATTTATATAAGTGGCCAGGAATGGGCAGAATATCAAGTAACTAATATGCATTTTTAAATGTCCACAGTATCCATGTTTAGAAAGCTAATTATGTGTTTCTGTGCTGTGGATGGGTTGGCAACTGATGGGCGTTTGTGAAGTTCATCATTTTACATCTTCGCAGAGGATCACTGTGGTTTGTCATGAGCCACAGTGGTAAATGTGTGTCATCTAGTTTTGAGGACAGAGCGAGAGGTGGGTCTCTCTTTTTGTTCTAACATCCAGTGAATTTCTTATTGGGGCTTCCCCTTCTTCAAAGAGTTGCGGTCTTAGAGTTGACTGTAGAAGTCAACTGCATGCTACAGAAAGTGGTATGTTTTCAACTCCCTGGGGTTGCCATTTCCTACTCTGGGGATCTTCCAAACCCAGGGATCGAACCCATGTCTCCTGCATGTCCTACACTGGCAGGCAGGTTCTTTACCACTAGCGTCAGCTGGGAAGCCCTGAATGCACCAGGAAACAATAGAAACCCAGGGTCAAGGCTGGCAGTCTCTCCTCTAGTAAAGGATGTTAGAATTTGTAAGTAAGGCACATTCATGGAAATTAAAATGAGACTGTCAGTTCAGATGGGATTACCCAAGACAGATTTTTCTCAGTTTTAGAATTCTCATCATTTATTGAAACTGGACTTCTTGGGAATTTATTATTTATTTAGTTTCAGATATCTCTATTGCCTTTCATCTAGAGGTATAATATTTTTAAGAAGGTTTAAAATAGAAGATTTGTGAGTACCACAGGCTCTTTTTAAAAAATGGGATCAATTATCATTTGCTGCTAAAAATCCCTGAGTGAAATAAGAGAATAAAAGTATTTTTTGTGTGGATTATGTGCTCTGTAGTACTGTATATATATATAAAAAACTCTGTATATATGTAGCTCTGTATATGTGCTGATGTACTGATGATACATCAGCAATGTAGTGTACTGATGTATTGATGATCAACTAATGAATGTATTGATAGATAAAGTTATTCATCAGAAGAAATCTCACCTTTAGAACACAACTGAAAATTATTCTTTGCAGGAGAGTTGGTTGACTATAGCGATACAATAGAACCCCCAAACCACAGTCCCCTTCAGCAACAGTTCTTGCCACATAACTCTCAGGCATAATTACTCAATCAAAATTAATTTAACATATTTGTTGAACTACATCAGTTATGATAGGCAGTGACTACAGAAACAGGCAACTCCAAAATCACAGTGGCTTAACCCAGTAAAAGTTGATGTCTTGCCTACAATGCCAGGAGCTGTTCTTAGTGTTTTACCTGTACTGTCTTCTTTAATCTTAATAACAGTTTCTGAAGCACATGGCATGCTCATTACTCCCATTTCACAGAAAAGGAAGCTGAAGGGTGGAGGGATTAAGTAACTTGCCCAAGACTGCACAGCAAGAGTGGAACTGGGAACTGAGCTCAACACTCTGACCCGAAAGCTTTCTCTCTTAACCTCTGCACTCTTTTTTTTCCAGGTTTAGGCATGGGAGCCAGTGAGCTGCTCGATTATGGGGAAAGAAACAGACTCTCTGAGGAAGCATGAGCAGTTCTGCAAATAGGAATTACACAGAGCTGCACATGGGTAGGTGAGAAGCTTCTCTCTCCAGTTATTGGCTGTGACCTTGACACGGCCTGCCTGGTTTCAGTTTTATCATCTGGAAGATAAGAGTGAATTAAATCCATTCCAGCGTGTGTGTATGTGTGTGTGTGCGCGCGTGTGCCCACTCATGTGCATGCACACACTCATGGATATGAGAGAGATGAAGTGGGGAGGAGGGGAAGAGCGCAAAAGCCCCAGAAGGGCTGACGCTTAATAAAGTTTTATTCTTTTGCAATGGTTTCCTTTCAGATTTCACGCAGAGCATCTTAATTGGCCTTTCCAGCTTTCGGATTATAGTTCTTAATACGTGTCCGTCTCTCCTCACTTTCTGCTCGTGTTCTCCGAAGCAAGTTCCGTAAATCATCGGGAGCCCCAAGTCAAGTCTGCTCCCTGAGCACGTGTGCTGTCCCGCTTGCATCACTGGAGTCCTCAGGAGTGATGCTGGCGTGAAGAGTAAGCTCTGTCTCAGGGAATTTATGAAAATGATTCTTTCCTGCCGTGAGGTAAGGACAGACTCTGTCTACAGGTGTTAAGATACTTGGCCATTTCAGTGAAGGAAAAAATCTCCAACCAGGAGTTGACGTCAGAAACTCCCTTCTGTTATTTCTGTCTCCCATGCCTGTTACCGAGATGGTGTTGACTTTTACAAGCTTGGTGTCTGAACCAGAGTCACAGGCAGGCAGGGACCTCTTCACACCCCTGGGTGTGAGCCCCACGCCCCCCTCCACCCTGGGGTCCTCCTGACTCGAGGTCTGGCTCCTCTTCTTCTGCTTCCTCCAGGATGAGCTGTAAGGATGCTGAGTGTCAGTGAGGTGGATGTGACTGCCTTAGGAGCTGAGTCTGTTTTTTCAGCCACACAATCCTCGTTTATCCAAAGCCTTGGAATATAGGACAGAAACCAGGCTTAGATGCCACTCACTGTGTGAAGGTGTATACCCAGTGGAAGGCAGTGGGAGGTACCCTTCCCCAGGGCAGTGTCCATGCAGAGGGCAGACAGTTTGGGTCCTAACACTTTAGGAGGGAGGTTTTACTGGGGGGCATCCCCGGAGGCTCAGATGGTAAAGAAACTGCTGGCAATGCAGGAGACCTGGGTTCGATCCCGGGGTCAGGAAGATCCCTTGGAGAAGGGAATGGCTATCCACTCTAGTATTCTTGCCTGGAGAATTCCAGGCAGGGGAACCCGAGAGGCTACAGTCCAAGTGGTCACAAAGAGTTGGACATGACTGAAGCGACTTAACGTGCACGCACGCAACAATACATTGGAGGTCTTTGAATTGTATGCAAAGTATATAATCATCTCATGCCTTACACCCCACACCCAAACCTAGATGAGTTGTACTAAATAACCTTGTCTTTTCCTGTCGTAATGGACTCCTTGAGCAGTAACTCCAATGATAGTATTCTTTGCCAATAAACTGAAATGCTGAGATAGACTGTCTCATCTTGAGATGAGATGTCTATCTTGTCTCTTGAGATAGACAAGATAACATGTCTTAGAAACAGATTTATATTCTGCTTGGGTTGAACTGGAACTGGGAGAGAAGTCTGTGGAAAGGAGGGAAAATAGGTAGATGCCTCAGGGGGCCCGTTGAGTAATGGAAGAAGCAGGAACACTCTGGCCATTGTCTGAGTGACTAGTGTTTGTAGGAAGTACTTGGAGGTATCAATGGATTTCAAAAAGTTGATGGAAGTCAGGTTTGACTGATATGCCTAGAGATATGGGAGATCGTGTGGGGTTGCATGTTAGAATCCTCTTGGGGATGAACAAAGCTATCATCAGCTGGGTCCAGCTTCCATAGATAAAAAGTCTGCGTGAACAACCCATGCATGTGTATTTTTTAAAGTACCTCATCATGCTAATGGCAGCCTGCATTGAGAACCAGTATCAGAAGCAAAGAGAAGCCAGTGAATGTGGGATCAGGGTTTACACGTGTCATACTTTAGGGTGAATGTGCAAATACAACATCTCCAAGTGCTATGGCCTGTGAGAAATTGTTGCAGCTTGTAGATGTTAACGTGGACAATTTTTAAAATACATATTACTTGCATATTTTTTACAACTTGCAGGGAGGTGATAAGAGATGGCTCAGTCTTTGAGCTTATGAATTTATTTTAAGAAATTAAATACCATGTATTTATGCATGCAAATGCTTTTTATTATGAGTGGGTTTGTTTACTGATGGGCCAGAGTCTCGCAGCCATGGGATGGAAAAGTGCTCTAACCTGTTAAACTGGCTTGCTCCTTCTCCTCTGATGTGTTTTTAGTACCACGCCTACACATCCATCCTCGTTTTCCTTTAGGAATTTGGCATTGTGCCATGTGTCCAGGAAAGGTTCAGTAAATGTTAATTAACTTTGATTTCCAAGGAGGAGAATTCTACAGAGAATGGTGTTCAGTTCCTTTTTTTTTTTTCCTGCTGGAGGTAGAATAAGAAAAATTGCAGCAGTAGAAAGTATCTGTCGAATCTAAAGTGTGTGTGTGTGTGTGTGTGTGTGTAACCTGCTCACATCAATAAGAAGAGAGGATTGGGCCATAATTTGGGAGGTTAATGAAGGATCTCCTGGATCTTAGCACGCCTCTCCAACCATCAGTGGCTGCCATGGGCGCCAGAGTAGATTTCTCAGTGTGCAGTGAAAGTGAAGTTGCTCAGTCATGTCCAGCTCTTTGCGACCCCATGGACTATAGCCTACCAGGTTCCTCTGTCTATGGGATTTTCCAGGAAAGAATACTGAAGTGGGCGGCCATTTCCTGCTCCAGAGGATCTTCCCAACCCAGGAATCAAACCCAGGTCTCCCACTTTGTAGGCAGATGCTTCATCATCAGAGCCACCAGGGAAGTCCTGGGGGAGTCCAGTGTGCAGAAGGTTGTATGTTACACTTCTCAACTTCTCTTCATGTCTTGACTTTTGAACAGGTAATTCAAACCTCTATTTCCTTAAATTACATCCATCCATCTTCCTAACACGATCTGGCTTTGTTGCCAGAATTCCCAATTGTTTTCTTCCTTCCCCAGTTGTTTCTGACTTTGGGGCATGATGTCGCAGCCTATTGCCACCCAAGCTAAAGCCTGAAAGTCACCCTAACCCACCCCTTCCTCTCCTTCACCTTCCTCGGTGCCTCGAGCCCTCAACCTTTGGCATCTAACAGGTGCTCTCCATGCTTATGGGCATCTCCTGTTCAAGATTCTCTTCCTTGCATTGCTTTGCATCCAGCCTCTTCTTCCTACAATCTGCCCCCTGCTTCCTCTACGCACGACTCATTTTTTCTCGAGCACATGTATGAAGAACTTCCTTGAAATATCTACATGCTTTCTAACCTCATCAACCTCTGTCTATCCTTCCTTTGTTGGTCTTGCAGCAGTTAAGACCCCACATCAGAGATACAGGCTTTCCAAACTCCCATGTAGAAAAGCCCCTTATTAAAGATCAGGACATCCACAAACAGCACAAAGCAAAACTTAAGACCTCAGACATCTGGAAGAGACGCAGGTGCTGTGGATGGAAAACCTCCAATGCCTTTCCTGGAGGGCAATTGGAGATTCTCTCCCCACTGGGTTTGTGATGAAATCCACTCGTGGTGTGAGGCTATAGTTCAGTAGCCCAGATATTAAATTTCCGTTTTATATAAAATAAAGATGTATATGTAGGATTAGAGAATTGTTGGTTTTAGACCTCATGACGACATAGATTTAAAGATTATTCTGGGAATTCTCTGGTGGTCCAGTGGTTAAGAATTTGCCTTGCAATGCAAGGGATGTGGATTCAATCTCTGGTTAAGGAGCTGAGATCCCACATGCCATGGAGCAACTAAACCCAACCAGGCAATGGGGCGTGTGAGCTCTAGAGCCTGCATGCTGCAGTTAAGACCTGATACAGCCAAATAAGCATTAAAAAATTAATAAATAAAAATCATGCTGTGGTCAGGGGCTTCCAAGGTGTCGCTAGTGGTGAAGAACCCATCTGCCAAGGCAGGAGACATGAGACCTAGATTCGATCCCTGAGTCTGGAAGATGCCCTGGAGGAAGGCATGGCAACCCACTCCAGTATTTCTGCCTGGAGAATCCCATGGACAGAGGAGCCTGGTGGGCTACAGTCCATAGGGTCACAAAGAGTTGGACACAACTGAAGCAACTTAACATACACTATAATAATTCCTGTATGATCATACCACTTTTTTTTTTTTTTAACTTTAGATACTTTATTCTTCCTAGCCATCCTCCAGAAAGGTCAAGAGTTATTTACTTTGTTCCTAAGTTGCTTTCTTACACACAATCCATGTCCCATTGTGGAAGCAAAAAAGATTTTCCTCTTAAGTTGTAGTTTCCCTGCATGCCTTGGATATCAGGGTGTCTATAAAATCATCATCCTTAGATTCTAATTTGAGGGATTCTGCAGGATGCTACAGTCCTAGAGGGCAGAGCAGAGGTCATGGTTTCTGTCTTTTTTCCCCTCTTTTAGTTGGCATTTGTACATGAAAAATAAATAAGAAGAAAATCTGGATATTCAGTGCATATCTCCTGCCAACAGAACTGGGCAGCCATTTTATAAATCTGAAAATTACTACTATCAGCCTTCAATGCCTTCCTTCGTCTTGAAGGAAATAAAGAAATCTGGTGAAGAATCAATGTGTATATGTGTGTCCTGATTCATCCATTAAACTAGGTTAGGACTTTGTACTCCTAGTTGCTTGAAACTTTGCTAGGGAGTTAGTGGCCTTTAGGACTGAACATGAAGAATGGATGTTTTCAAATATCCGTGACTCATGTGTGCCAAGAACTGCCTTTACATGTTCTGTGTGTTTTTTTATCAATTGCTTAGAGGTACATGACTACCTGAATGGCATAAAGCTTTCCCCAAGATCCCTCCTGCTTTTTCCATGAAAACCAGAGAGTGGCAGTATCCGCAGGTGGCTTCTCAAGGATTGAAGTCAGAAGTCCAGTCTCTTATGTGGAGGCAAATAAAGTTCTTTGTGGGGTTACAGAAAGTCTACTGAGGACAGGGTTATAGGTGGATATATCTTGAAACACACTCACGTGCTTTATGCAGGAATGGGTTTCTCCAGTGCTGTAGCTGAGATGAAATTTCAAGCTGGACTCATTTGATCTCCAGCTCCCCCCAGTCTCCTTTGAGTCAGGGTGTGAAGTTACTCTCTCTCCTATGGAGTCAAGGTCTCACTTCCTTGAGGCCTACAAGTGTCCTAGACTTTTGAGGAAGGGGGCTGTTCCACATACTGGGATTTGGGTGAACTGAGCAGTCTAAAGGCCTCAGCAAGTTCCATTGCTGTCCAAGTGCAGGCAGTTATTAGAGAGATGTCTTTGAGTGAGAGCTGAAGCAGCCCCTTGGGGCAAGCAAAACTGGTGATGCCCACTCAGATGGAGACAATCAGAGAAGGCAGGATTAGCTTCCTCAAAGCTCCCTGGCTCTGGCCCCTGAAGGTACTCAGCTGGAGGCTGGGTTCTCTCTCCAGGTTGCATCCCACTTCTCCAAGTGGTCCTTCAAGTCCAGGGAGCCCCGTTGGCCCCCCTACACCCTACAAATTTTGTAGAACGCCTATCTGGGCAACAGTGTTCTTTCTTCAACCTCTGTTCTATTCTCTTCTCAGTTTGTTTAGACAAACTTTTCAGTTGCCCTATAGGAATATTAACACTTCTAGATTGGACCCAATTACCTTGTCCTTGCTATTTTGATGATCATCTCAGAAAGACTAGATTGATGAACGTATGTTATATGGGACTAGTGAGTTATCGGGCTTAAGCCATCTGGGTGGTGGGGATAGTGATTCAGAGACTAAGCAGTAATTAGTAATTCTCTACTTGTTCTCACACATACTGCCAGCTCTATCCTGGCTTTGCCTTTTGATATGCAAAACTTTTTTTCCCTCCCTCTCAAAACCTTGGTTTTTGAAAATTAAAAGCAGTGCCTTTCACTATTATTTTAGAAGTTGAAAGCTGAAATGGACTCTTTCATGTTGCTTTCTTACCACAAAAAAATCTTAATTCTCTCTGAAGCAGTGGGAACCTCTGATTGAGTTATTATTTCCATGCACGGGAATCTGTTCCAATTGCGCTCTGTCTTCCAACTCTTTCTAGCTCCTCATTGTCTATAAGGTAAAGTCCCAGCTCCAAAGAGATTCAAAGGCATTCATGGTCTGCTTCACATTTCTTTCCAGGCTCATCTCCTGCCTTCCTCCAAGGCTCCCTTTGCTGCAGTCATTTCGCAAAGATGCCTCATTTCTTCACAACATCATCCCTTTGTTCATGTTTATTCTGGACTATGGTACATTTCTGCCTCTTCTCTATTTGGTGAGGCCTTACTTAGTCTTTAAGGCCCAAGTTCAATATTATTTCTCCTGTGAAATATTTACGCATTCTTTATGTAGCCTTAATATCGTCCTCCCTTGTCCTCTGAAAGCATACTGTTTATCACAGAATCATAGCATTTATCACATTATATAATAATTTAGCTACATCCTTCCTCACTATACTGTCAACTTCTTGAGGCAAAGACTACATCTGATTAATCTTTGCATCTGTAATATCTACCACAGAGACTAGTATGGAGTTGATTCTCAATAAAAGTTTGTTGAATTAGATACTAGAGAATCCTTTACGACAAAAATGTATTTGGATTATGCTAATTTGGAATTTATGAGTTAGAGTGTTACTGCCATTTATAAGAAAACAATGAATATACTAATTAAAATTAATCCCTTTATTCATTAAAGCAGGTCCCCAGTGGATTTTGCTAGACGGTATTTTGTTAACTTAGAATTATTGTATGCATTTGGAATTTGTAAGCTTAATTTCTTTAAAAACTCCATCATTTACAAATTGGTTACTCTTCCCATTAGGACAAATTTAAGAGATTTTAAGATATTCCTACCTGAAGGAATGCCATTTCCAGACCTGTACTCAGTCATGAAGATCTCACGAAAACCAAATAACTCTTGTTCTGGCCACTGAACTGAGTTTCATTGGCTAAGCTTTCTGAAGGAGTGGGACAGACTTATGTCATCACATTCTACAGAAATGTTTATGGTTCATCATTTGGTTAAGTCATAATCCTCTTATGAAATGGATTACCAGTGTGTTCACTTGGGTACCCAGCCCATCCTAGGGGACTTCAAGTCAATACTATCTGAGAGCACTGACAAGCTGTCACTTGAGATTTGGCTCTGCAGTGGGAAATCTTCCATTGCAAATATGGTCAGAATTTGGTTCAGTCAAAATGTCTTTTGGGTCATGATTCTTCAGGAATGTGCCCTCCAAGTAGCTGTTCATTTTCGCCTAGTAATTCCTTTGAGAAACAGATGATGAAGGACTGGGGAGGGAATTTAATTCATGACTTAAGGAGATTGCCCTACTTCCTGAAGTCACATCATAGTAAAGACAGAGACAACAGTGTAGTCATATAGATCTATGTCAGTCATGATCGTTCTGGAAAGGGAATTACCTTCCCCCTCCAAATTTGTGTGCACTGTGCCAACTAAAGTGTGTTCTTCATGGGCAGCAAATGCCAAGTGATGGGAACAGATGTAATGGAATTATTCCAGCAGTGTTCTTTCCATACTTAAAATTTATAGAGAATAAAAAGTAATAGGACTTCAACCTTCGTTTTAGAATCAGCATGACTATTTTAACTGTACTAGTTATACAAGTATCTACGGTCTATGTTCTTCTGGTCAGCATTTGTCATTCTCAGAAAGAGTAGGAAAGAACCTTGAGGTTCCTTCTGAGTTCTGACTGCTGGGATAATTGACTTGATCTTCATGCTTTCTAGATTCTAGGCCTTGGCAAGCTTGGACTCTGAAATCTGATAGTCAAGCCTTTCTTTATTTGATGTCAAAATTTCCAGACCCTTGGATGGCTTTGATCTTAGAAAATCAGGGAAATGCTGATCTGTGTCTTGACTTCCTTATTTCCTAAAACTTTGGCTCATCTTGTCCCACCTTGACTCATGGTGGCTTGTCTTGACTCACTTTGATGTTTTGGCAAAGGCTGTGACATTAACCATCAGGGTATTGATTCAGAACCTGGGCTCCCTTCCAAGGTCAGTTCAGTTCAGTTCAGTCACTCAGTCGTGTCCAATTCTTTGTGACCCCATGAACTGCAGCATGCCAGGCCTCCCTGTCCATCACCAACTCCAAGAGTTCACCCAAACCCATGTCCATTGAGTCGGTGATGCCATCCAACCATCTCATCCTCTGTCGGCCCCTTCTCCTCCTGCCCTCAATCTTTCCCAGCATCAGGGTCTTTTCAAATGAGTCAGTTCTTTGCATCAGGTGGCCAAAGTATTGGAGTTTCAGCTTCAACATCAGTCCTTCCAATGAACACCCAGGACTGACCTTCTTTAGGATGGACTGACTGAACCTGGGCTCCCTTTCTAACTTGTTTCCAAATCTGACCCATTCTTCAGTCTCCTCTTATCCTCTGGCACTTAGGCTTAATGGGATGCTTTGTAGGTTGTTGGCCTCTGGAACAGACATAGAAGTAATGGCACATAAATCATAACCAAAATGAGCAGAGGCCTTACTTAAGCTTGAGAAGTTCATTGCAAGGAATCATATGTCTAACTATAGAAGCACATTAAGGAACAGCAATGTCTCAAGAAGATATGATAGTCACAGTTGTTGGTGGTGCTTTTGTGTGTGGAGCTGTCTGGGAAATCTGACATTTTCTTTCAAAATCTTTATTTCACCCCATACTACTTTTAATTACATCATAGAAACACAATAAGAAGTAAACTCTTTAGATAAATTAAGTTTGCTTTCAACCATAAAACATTGCTAAATTTTAGGTGTTTTTTAATGGAAGCTTTTCCTTCATATATTGTGCAAAGCCCTGTCTTCCTAAAGAGGATATGTTGAATGAAATTTAAGTTTTTAAAAAGAGATTCTAGTTCATCATTTCAAATGCCTGCTGATATAATTGTTACTTAGTTTTTATTGCATTACATCCCCTGAAACCTTCAGAGTCACTTCTGTTGCCATGTAACAAACATCCCCAGACTGAGTGGCTTACAGCAATAATCATTTCATTATGTCTCATGAGTTTTTGAGTTGACTGGGTTCAGCTGTGTGGTTCTTCTGCTCCATGTAATGTAGGTAGGGGTTGCAACCTGGGGTCTTGACTTGGCTGGACATCCAAAATAACTTCCTTCCAGGCTGGTGCTGGCTTTGTTGGGAACTCAGCTGGGGCTGGTTACCAGAGGGACTCTATTCTCCATGTGGCCTCTTCAGGCAATTTGGGCTTCTTGCAGCATGTCCTCTGAGTTTCCAGAGAGCATCCCAAAATGTAAAAGTGAAAGCTGCAAATCACTTAAGACTCTGTTCCAAAGATACACAGCGTCTCACTTCCTATTGGTCAGAGCAAGTCACAAGACCAATCCAAATTCAATCAGGGGACTAGTTATTTAAAACACCAAGTAAGTTTTCTTCTTCTGATGAAGCCCTAATATTTGGAGGTATTACCCCAGTGTTTTAGCATGTGGTTGGACTTCTGGTTGATTCCAGTTTTAATCCCTGGTCTCTTGACTTGCTTTTCCTGGCTGAATATCACCTAGACAGCAGATGTAGTCACTGACCTCTGCCCTTCTTCTCCAGTGCATCTAGCTGGCTACACATTAGGTCCTGCCCAGCTTCTTCCATGCTAAATGCCTAAACCATCCTTAGATATTTTCCTCTTTCCTTATCTCTTTTGGTACTGATTCCCTATTTGCTATGCCTCCTCTTATTCACTGAAAAGTCTGATTTCTCCCTCTGGGATCTATTTGACTTGGACCCAGGCATCAGTCTGAGCTGGCTCACTGCTACCTGAGTTCCATTAATGCATGAGGCTGAAATTAGTTGCCTGGAGCCTGCGGCTGCCTGTGTAAGTGTGGTCACTATATCTGATTTGTTTCTAATCCAGTTTAATCCTGAAGATGATAAATGTACTTCTCTTTGAATTGTTGGCCAGGCCATATTTGCTATTTATTTAGCTGTGTGGACTCTCTCAGAGTCCCTGGGTCCTCCCCGCCCCCAGGGCCCAGTTGGTCAGGCTGAGATAGCTACATATGTTTATGCTCTTACCTCTATAGCAATATTCCCCTAGCACCTTATTTATGTTGACTCTGGCATGTCAGCTTGTAAAAACCAAAGACTCTTTGCAGTAAAATAATCTTGCAAAGGTCAGCCATATCTTTAACACTGGTCCTTTTTCACCAATTTTAGAATATCCACCCTCTTAAAAAACATTAGCATTCTATAGCACAGGCGTTTGGGTCATGTCTATTCATCTTATTTTATTCTCTTCCAAAAGAAACAGAACATGGGTTGGCATGAGTTGGATGTAGAATGTTTATGTAATGACATAGTTATTTTAAGATGCTTGACTAGGAAGCAGCTTGTTGCTGCTAAAACGCTTAAAAGAACACCCTAAACTGCCAGGACAATCTATTAACAAAATGTCACTTTAGCATGCATGATGCTTATGTGTGCACCTTTAATTATTGAAGTCACGTTTATTAATGGATTTCTTTAACTTCATGTTCTGGACAGGTCCCAATTCGAATGAGTGCTTCCTTCCTATCTCAATGTCCCTAGTACCAGACTAGTGAAAGCAGAACAATATCCTATGGTCCACTCAAGTAGCCAATAAACATTTAACGGTGTACAAACTGAGTGTCCACCGATGAACATGTATTTTCTGCCGTAGCGATTCCAAATAGTAGCTAATGCATATTTATTGATTGGATTTGAATTCTAATCCAATTCCACCGTAACTCATCTTGTAACTTATGACATTTCACACTAATAACAGTCCAATATTTCAAGTATTTAGTGTGTGTCAGGCACTATTCTGAATCGTTTACATACATTATCACCTTTGACCCACGGGGCGACCTATGACCTATGTTTGGTATTATTATTATCCTCCCTTTATAGACAAGGAAACTGAGGCACAGGGGATTAAGGAACTACTGTGCAGCACTGACAGTGTCTCTGTCTTATCAGGTGTGATTCAATAACAACAAAAACTCAGTGTAAATCTCACAGGTGCCTCATTACGAGCAACTTTATCATTCTTGTCTAGTATCTACAGAGAGGTGGGTTTGAAGAAGCAAGAATGAAAAGGACAGAGCCAGCGACATGACCCAAGTTTACAAACTCTTCTTATGAACTCTGTATGGGAGAGAGGTTCACAAACGGGTATGCACGTGTGAGGCGCGTGCACACACACACACACACACACATTCTGTGCGGCTGTGCTGTGCTTAGTTTCTCAGTCGTGTCCAAGTCTTTGTGACCCTGAGGACTGTAGCCCACCAGGCTCTTCTGTCCACGGGGATTCTGCAGGCAAGTAGAATACTGGAGTGGGTTGCCATGCCCTCCTCCTGGGAATCTTCCCAACCTAGGGATCAAACCCAGATCTCTCGCATTGCAGGCAGATTCTTTACCATCTGAGCCACCAAGGAAGGGCCACATATATTACAACACTTCAAAGTGTGGGTAAGTATTAGGAATAGGCCAAAAAGTCTTGCCCAAAATAGGAAAATCTTTAAAGATTTTAAAACATTCCCTAAATACACAAGGCTTGCTCCAATTAATAAAATGAAGAATTATAAGAGCTTGTGGTCAAATCTAACGAGTCTCATTTGAAAGGCTTTGAGAAACCATCAGATCTTGGTTTTGTGCCACCTTTAAGCTGGCCAGTCTGTATCTATGGTCTCTTTAACTCTGACATTTTTGTGACTTTGTAACTATGAGGAAAAATGGGAAGGACAGTATACATACCATCTTTGCCTGCATGGGGGTGTGTTTTTACCCTATCTGTCTGAAGCATAATCTATGACTTTGGTGGCTTTAGAGAGCTCCAAATATTTCTTCCCCATGCAAAAGGTGAGAAAGTTATTCTTCTTGGCTACCCTCTATTTCTACATAGGAGACCTGCCAATCTACTTTATATATGGAGACATCATTTTAATCTGTGTGTGGACTGTGTTTCAAGCAGCCTCCTTTGCTAACCTTGCTCCTTTCGCACTTGCAGGTCCTGGAGCTGCCCCCACCGCCCCACCATCAGATTAGTCACTGCTCTACTGTTGCTGTCTGCACAGTTGCCTTGTTGTCACAGTTCAGCAGGCCCTGGCTCCAGATCCCCTTTCAGTGCCGCATGTGAGTGGATTATTTTGGCTTCAAAATTATTCCCATAAATGCCACTTCCATGGCTGAGGAAAGCAAGAAATTTTGGAGAGTTAACTGTATCTTCTACATTCTCCTGTCCAAAGTTCTTGGTAAAAATTCAGTTGATCTGATTCAACCGCCTCTGAGCAGAAGGAACAGAAGGCCAATATATCTGTGCTATTTGCTTTGGCAAAATTAGGTGTTAGTACTGTTGTTTAGCTTAAAAGTCCCCCCAAAACATGAATGCCAAATTGTTAGGGCATAAAAGCCTTAGAGAATGATTACACTCTACCGCCAATAAATCCTCATAAGTGCTCAAAATAATAAAGTAGATAATAATCTCGAATCTTTGCCTGGCCTTCCAAAGCAAAACTTCTCCAAGTCCTTTCAAACACTGCCTTCAAATCTTTGACCCACCCTCTGGAGTCTCTCGGATTAAACAGAAATAAACAACTCAGGGTAAAGTCATACACCCTGGACTCCAAGTGCTTTCTGCAAACAAGGCTTGATTCTACTGGATTTCTAGCAAGACAACTATAATTCTTTAGTACTTTTAAAATAAACAAGCATGTTTCATGGAAGTAAAAGATCTGGAAGCACTGTTAGAAGTGTTGAAGTCTAGCCTAGTGAAAGCAGTTAGAGGTCAGCTGAAGGTTGGCTTGTCTTTCCTAGGACACAAATTTTTCTAGGCTGGGAGTTGCCCAAAGAGGAACACATAATTCCCTGTTTGCTGCTGGACACAGATGGACAACATAAAAGCCATGCGTCTTTATTAGCAGCCCTTGTGATGCAGCTGTAAGGGGAGCGGGAAAGACTGTCATCGTGTTTCATCACCTGAGGACGAGGTGTACGGTTCTGCCGCAAGTGCATGGCTTGGGCAGGGAAGTCGAAGATGGATGGACATCATTACATGAGCGTGTGGTCAGCCTTCCCAATATGGAAGCCTCCTTCGTTTCTCTCCATTTGCCTAGGTCATTCATCAAGGCCTCGATGGGGAAAACTGCCACCACGGACCAAAAATACCCTCGGTGCTGGTGTTGTTTCCTTTTCGTTGGGTCATGTTCTCAGAGTCACGTTTCATTGTTTTAGCTGAGGCAGGGCCAGTGGTGACTACATGTGAGTTTTTCATTAGTGTTCTCATTGTCCTTCCCTTCCTGTTTTGATAAAGAAGTTGATTCAGAGGCTCATACCTGGCTTCTCTACAGATGACCGACTCTCACTGGTGTGTCCATGGACCCTCGTGGCACAGAGGGAGTAGTGGGCAGCAAGGGTTACGCCTGGCTTCTTGCCCCTGCCTCATAAATTGACTCTTTCCTTTTCACCTTCTGACAACACTCACTGAGGTGGGAGTGAGTGTACTGAGGTGTGGGGCTTGTCCAGGTGCTGGGCTCAGTCGCTCAGTTGTGTCCAATCTTTGCGACCTTATGGACCAAAGCCCGCCAGGCTCCTCCTCTGTCCATGGGATTTTCCAGGTAAGAACACTGGAGTGGGTTGCCATTTCCTACTCCACGGGATCTTCCCCACGCAGGGATCAAACCTGTGTCTCTTGTGTCTACTGCATTGGCAGGTGGATTCTCTACCGGTAGTGCCACCTGGGAAGCCCTGGGCTTACCCAATCCATATGATAAAGTTTACAAGGTTGGTTTGTTTCTCCCATCCTCCTTTTGTGGAAGCTTTAGCTTCTGGGCCTGCATGGGTTTGCTAATAACAAAGGAAATCTTAGAGAAAGCTCATCTCTTGTGTAAGTAGGAAGAGAATTTTGAAAAATTATAGTTCATTTTCAGGAGTATTTAGTCCATTTTCAGGTATATTAGGCCCAAATTTTATTTCATTTTCGGGACTACTTAGTCCATTTTCAGGCATACTTAGTCCAAATTTTAGTACAATTTCAGGAGTATTTAGCCTAATTTCAGGCATATTTAGTTCCATTTTTAGTCCATTTTTAGGAGTATTTACATTTTTAAGTCAGCTATATAGAAAAGGCAATGATTATTACAAATGGTCATTCAGTGATAATAAAACTGTAGGCATTACCAAGGGAAAAACATTTATTCAGGGTGTAACATTAGATGAAGGACTGAAATTTTTTTTTTTTAACCAACATGGCTCGTAGGGCTGTAAAGTGTCCTCTGCCAGTTTTGTTTTCAAGTCACCTTCTTTATCTACACCGCACAGCCATATTTCTGCTCTACTTAACAAACAAACTATCCCCCCAAATCCCCATCAAAAACCAAAAACCAAAACACACTGGAAGCCAATAATGGTACAAGGGAAGCAGGAAGACAAGAAGCGAAACTATTGAGAGAAGATATTGAGATATTAAGTGGCTAAAGCATGAGGGTGATTTGTATTTATTTAGGAATGATCTGAATGCTTAACACCTGGAGCTGAAAGAATTCAATTAATAGTGAGGGACTTGTCCAAATGATGAAAAAAAAAATTAATGTAGGCCTAGCTTCACCTTCCCAGTGAGGAAAGTGAAATTTAACAAAATTTATCCCTAAGGGCTCACCTTTCAGCTATTTGTTCCACTTATTTCATTAAAAAATTTACAAGGGATGTGAAAAAAGACACGATCTATTTCAAAAAGTGCAGTTTACACTCTCAAGGTGTCCCATATTAGCTAGCACTTTTGTAAAAAAAAAAAAACAAACAAGCAGACTAGTAGAAGAGATAACAGTGAGAAAAGCGAGTGTGGGCATTGGTACTAAGTGGGTCAGGTTACAATCAAATTAATTCACTGTCTTTGTGCTCTATGTTAAACCAGAAACCCATGAAAGTTAGAATGCACAGAAGTAACGTTCAGTGTCATTCATTCAAAGTTTCCATAGTAATATTCGGTTAAAGATTTCAAACTTAATATGTGGAAATTTTTGGAAAAAGACTGAGCTTAAGATAAATGCTTCTTTTGTTTTTTCCTGATTATAAAATAGCACATGCATTTAATAAAAAAACAGTAATTATAATATAAAAACAATAAAAATGACAATAATCTTAATACCAAGAAATAAGAACTACTAATATTTTTTATTTATTTCCCTCTAAACATTCTCTTGTATATACATGCACATAAACACACACATACATTTGTGTCACAAAATCAAACATATTGTATTTGGTTTTGAAGTCTTTTTTTGCACTTACATAATTAAAATATCCCCATAGCATTATATATATTCTTTGAACAATATTCCACTTAATGTTATTTTATTGCACATTGAGACCAGTCCTTAGTTTTTAATATTATTTTACAAACGCTATGACAAACAGCCTAGCGCAACAATTGTACATTTATTACTTTATTGGGTTTTTTAAAAAAATATATTCTATGCACCAACAATTTTATATCCTTTTCTGATTTAGAGTGCATGCTGTTTTTATTATGCTGTATTTGTTCTTTATGTTGTTGTTTTTATTGTTTAGTCGCTAAGCCGTGTTCACCTTTTTGCGACCCCTTGGATTGTAGTCCACCAGACTCTTATGTCCGTGGGATTTCCCAGGCAAGAATACTGGAGTGGGCTGCCATTTCCTCCACCAATTGTTCTTTATACATTGATGATATTAACAGTTGGTTAGTGTTTGTTTCAAATGTTTCCCCAGTTTGTCATGCATCGTTTACATTTGGATGCTTTTATTGACATACATAAATTGTGCCAAATTGATTGAGTTTTCTTTTGTTGTCTCTTCCATTGCTTTTAAGTTTTGAAAGTCATCACTCCAAGATCAATAAAACACTCACCTAACTGTTGCTTACTCTTTTGAAAAAGACTATGGAGAAATACAAAATAAAAACAGAGGTGCTTTTCTTTCCCATCCCCTCCCTTCTATCAATCTGAATCCACAGATGCACCTCCAATTTTTGATGATTTTTACTTTTTACATTTCATTACTTAGTATCAGCTGGAATTTATTTTGTTGTGTGGTCTGAGGTGAAAATCTAACTTGAGGATTTATTTTCTTCCAGATAATGAGCCAATTTTCCCAACACCATTGTTGAATAATTCATTCCTTCCTGCTCGGCTTGTGAAGACCCATATTTTTTGAGTTACAAAGACAGGAAACTCACAGTGACATTATGCAACAGAAATAAGCTGCCTTCAGTGCTTGAATACATGACTAGCTAAGCTCGCGGTGGCTTATACACCTACACTCTGTACAGAGCAGACCATGTCGCTGTAGGGCAAGCGATTGGATTGTCCATTTTTAACAGAATGTTCTAATTTGTTGAAGCACACAAGTCTTTAATTTTTCAGTTCAGTTCAGTTCAATTCAACTGACTTAATTTCCACCAGTGTTTATTAAATGCTTATTATATGCATTCACTGTAGTATGTGAATTATGGTTGATGCAGTTTTGGATTTCAACCCAGCCTATGAGTAACATGTCTAATAACTCAGGCAAAAGCCAAATAAAATTCCCCAAACAATTCTGAAAGAAGAGGAGGAGCCTTTGCTGAAATCATTTTAAATGACAATCCCTCGGGTTTAACTGATGTGCTTTTACGGCTGCAGAGTGTCTTTGTGTTCTCATCTCAAAAGCCGACAATGACAAATAGTTCAAGTCATTTGGATTATGCCATGGGAGCAGACAGAAAGCTCATAAGCACATGACTGAGCAAAATAAATAAATAAAACAACATGTGTAAGTCAAGGAGACATGTTCCTGTCCCAGTATAAAAACAGAGGAAGACATAGATGCCTGCTATTCTCGGATAACTACCCATAGTTCACCAAGTACAGAGGAGTGGGTAGGCAACATTCTTATCACAGATGCCATATGAAAATCTAAAATAATCGTGTCCACAAATATTCTATGTTACTTGTATTTCTGTTGCTTATCTTTTCTTTTCATCATGTTAGCGTTCATCTTTTCATAGAGTAATATAAAAACAACCTGATGGGGATTGTGTATTTTTTCGGGGCGGGGGGGTGGGTTCCTATCGGAGAAAACAAAATTATTCATATGATCCCAGTAGAGTATGACTGAAAAGTGCTGACAGGATGGAAAGGTACCAAACGTGTGTTTCTTCTGTTTGTAGTTACCCTGCTATTTTTCTCTATGACTCCTGACATGCTGCCTGTCACACCAGGCACAGTACAGGAGACTGGGGAGTGTTATCTGAAAACTGCATCCCTCCGGGGAGTTCCAGAGACCCTGCTAATTGCTCAGCGTTACTGCTTTTGCCTTCGCCTTCTTCCTCTTGGAATCTCCAGGGGGCCAGAGTTCCCACAATCCACGTGATGAAACATCATTGTTTTTAATTTATTTATGAGTATTTTTTAACACGATGTATTTTTCCCTTCCTAATATTCAGCTTGGTTGCAAATTTACATTAATTTGTGTGAATTTTTAATTGATTATGAATTTGGTATGGAGAAATTAGTATATTCTGATGTTTAAAATGGTGCCCATAATAAAAACTCAGTAAGTATTTATTGACTGAATGTTGATGAACCATCTATAGGAAAGACATTTCCTGGAGATGGAGGGAGACACAGAGATGGGTGACATATTGTTTCATTCTCAAAATACAGTAGAACTGGGAGCCATGACTAACACAAAATTAAGAAAGCAGGCAAGCCAATAATACAAGAGATGTCTTTCAAAAGCATATAAAGTATCCAATTAAAGGTACCACAGTCTGTGCCGGTGTCAGAGACAGTCTTTAACAAATGAAACACTCTTGCACATTTTTCAATCTCCTGTGTAGTTAACAGGACCAAGCCTGTTCGGCTCACTCCCTTCCATGGAGTTTTGTGCGTATTTTCAGCGGGGAGGACAGTGCGCCTCTTGCATCTTGCTCTTCCTCTGCTGGGGCAAACTTAAAGCGCATGTATCCTTAACGGCAAGACTATAATATGAAGGCAGCCTAGATCCCCGAGTCCCCACTTGGGGGACTGCTGCCCTGTAAAGTCACTCAATCCACGTTATCCTATGATAAGAACCAGAGATAAACCTTTATTTAAGTTTTCTTGTGTGACAGCTAAAGTGAAATACCCTCATAAAATATCATCTTCAGGAGGTTGGAAAGCCATGAAAGTCTTCTGAAAGTGGTGGATTAAAGCCGGATTTTACACAGTGATTAAAAGCATCTAAAATTAAAGCAAAGTCCAATGACATTATTTTGCAGACATAGAAGAATCCGTAATAAAATTCATGTGGAATCTGAAGGGACCTGACTAGCCAAAATGATCTAAAAAAAAAAAAAAAAAAAAAGAATAAAGTTGGATTTCTCACATTTCCTGATTTTAAAACTTATTTCAAATCTAGAGTAATCAAAATAGTATGGAGTGGCATAAAGACAGATACAGAGGTCAATGGAATAAAACCAAGAGCCCACGAATAAACAATCGCATATGTGTTCAAATGATTTTTGACAAGGGTGCCAAGATGATTCAGTGAGGAAAGACTTGTCTTTTCAACAAATGATGTTGGAAAAAGTAGATATCCACATGCAAAAGAATGAAATCAGACCCGTACATTGCATCATATGCAAAAAATGGATGTAAAATGGATCAAAGACCTGAATGTTAAGAGCTAAAACTATGAAACTCTTAGAAGAAAAAATATGGGGAGAGTGTTATGACACTGAATTTGGCAATGATTTCTTAGCTATGACACCAAGAGCACAGGAAAAAAGGAAAATAATAAATTGGACTATGTAAAAATTTTAAACTTCCATATATCAAAGGAAATTTATCAACAGAGTGAAAGGACAACTTGTAGATTAGGAGAATATACTTACAAATCATATATCTGATTAGGCACTAATATTCAGAGTATATAAAGAATTTCTATGATTCAACAACATAACATACATATGCACACATAGCAACAACAAAAACACAACCCATTAAAAATGGGCAAAGGGTTTGACTAGACATTTCTCCATGAAGACGTACAAGTGGTCAATAAGTACATAAAAAGATGCATAACATCACAAAGCATAATGGAAATGCAAATCAAAACTACAGTGAGATAGCCCTTCACACCCATTAGGATGGCCACCATATCCTGAAGAACAAAAACCAGAAAATAGTGGTGTCAAGAATATAGAGAAATTGTATCTTTTCTCCACTCTTTGTGGGAATGAAAAATGGTGCAGCTGCTCTGGGAAACCCTATGGAGATTCCTCAAAAAAATAAAAAATGTCACTACCATATGATCCAACAATTCCACTTCTGGGTATATACCCCAAAGAATTAAAGGGAGAGTCTCAAAGAGACATTTGTATATCTATGTTCATAGCAGTATTATCTATAATAGCCAATAGTTGGAGGCAGCACAAATGTCCATCGATAGATAAATGGATAAACACAATGAGATGTATACATACAATGGAATACTATCCTGGCTTCAAAAGGAAGGAAATTCTGAGACAAGCTACAACACGGATGAAACTTGAGGATATTATGCAAAGTGAACAAGCCAGTTACGAAAGAACAAACACTGTATGATTCCATGTACATGAGGTATTTGGTCAAATTCAGAGACAGAAAGAAGAATGGTGATTGCCATCATCAGGCATAGAAGGAAGGGTGGAGTAGTTGTTCAATGGGCATAGTGTTTCAGTTTTGCAAGATGAAAAGAGTTTTTGAGATGTGTTATACAACAGTGTAAATGTACTTAACACTAGTGGATTATACACTTAACATGGCTGAAGGTCAATTTTATGTGTATCTTACCACAATTAAAGTTTTTCAAAATTAAGGCAATAAATACAGAGGCAAATGAGCATATGAAAAGATGCTCCATATTAAATGTCATCAGGGAAATGCAAACTGAAACAATAGTGAAATACTACTACACTCCTATTAGAATGGACTAAATCTGGAACACTGACAATACCAAATGCTGGCAAGGATGCAGAGCAATAGGAACTCTCATTCATTGCTGATGGGAATGCAAATTTGTACAGCCACTTTGGAACACGTTTGGCGATTTCTTACAAAACTAAACACACTCTTACCATACGATCCAGCCAATCTCCCTCCTTGGTATTTTCCTAAAGGAACTGAAAAGTTATGTCCACACAAAAATTTGCACAAGGATGTTTATTGCAGTTTTATTCATAATTGCTTAAACTTGGACGTAATCAAGATGTACTTCAGTAGGTGAGTGGATAAATAAACTATAATACATTCAGACAATGGAATATTATTCAGTGCTAAAAAGAAATGAGCTATCCAGCCATGAGAAGATATGGAGGAAACTTAAATGCATATTACTAAGTGAAAGAAGCTAATCTGAAAAAGCTGTATACCATATGATCCCTACTGTATGGCATTCTGGGAAAGGCAAAACTCTGGAGCCATTAAAATGATCAGTGATTGTCTAAGACTGGAGTAGGGACAAATGAGCAGGCTCAGGGAATTTTTAGGACAGTGAAAATACTCTTATGATACTATAATGATGGATATATGTCATGATACATTTGAAAGTGAAAAGTGAAGTCGCTCAGTCGCGTCTGACTCTTTGCGATCACATGGACTGTAGCTACCAAGTTCCTCCGTCCATGGGATTTTTCGGGCAAGGGTACTGGAGTGGGTTGCCATTTCCTTCCCCAGAGGATCTTCCCAACCGAGGGACTGAACCCAGGTCTCCCGCACTGCAGGCAGATTCTTTACCCTCTGAGCCAATGGATATATGTCATTATACATTTGAATCAACTCAGAAAATACAACACCAAAAATGAACTCTAACATAAACTATGGACTTCAGATGATTACAATTTGACAGCATAAGTTCATCAATTGTAAAAAGAAAATGTACCCTATAGTGATGCTTTTGAACTGTGGGTTGGAGAAGACTCTTGAGAGTCCCTTGGACTGCAAGGACATCCAACCAGTCCATCCTAAAGGAGGTCAGTCCTGGGTGTTCATTGAAAGGACTGATGTTGAAGCTGAAACTCCAATACTTTGGCCACCTGATGTGAAGAGCTGGCTCTTTTGAAAAGACCCTGATGCTGGAAAAGATTGAGGGCAGGAGGAGAAGGGGCCGACAGAGGATGAGATGGTTGGATGGCATCACCGACTCAATGGACATGGGTTTGGGTAGACTCTGGTAATTGGTGATGGACAGGGAGGCTTGGCATGCTGCGTTTCATGGGGTCACAAAGAGTTGTGCATGACTGACCGACTGAACTGAACTGAACCCTATAGGGAATAATGGTAAAAGGCAGGCTGTGTACATTGGGATCAGGGTATATATGGGAACTCTCTGTACATTCTTCTTAATTTTGCTGTGAACTTCAGATGAGATCAGATCAGTCACTCAGTCATGTCCGACTCATTGCGACCCCATGAATCGCAGCACGCCAGGCCTCCCTGTCCATCACCAACTCCCAGAGTTCACTGAAACTCACGTCCATCGAGTCAGTGATGCCATCCAGCCATCTCATCCTCTGTTGTCCCCTTCTCCTCTTGCCCCCAATCCCTCCCAGCATCAGAGTCTTTTCCAATGAGTCAAGTCTTCACATGAGGTGGCCAAAGTACTGGAGATTCAGCTTTAGCATCATTCCTTCCAAAGAAATCCCAGGGCTGATATCCTTCAGAATGGACTGGTTGGATCTCCTTGCAGTCCAAGGGACTCTCAAGAGTCTTCTCCAACACCACACTTCAAAAGCATCAATTCTTCGGGGCTCAGCCTTCTTCACAGTCCAACTCTCACATCCATACATGACCACTGGAAAAACCATAGCCTTGACTAGATGAACCTTTGTTGGCAAAGTAATGTCTCTGCTTCTGAATATGCTGTCTAGGTTGCTCATAACTTTCCTTCCAAGGAGCAAGCGTCTTTTAATTTCATGGCTGTAGTCACCATCTGCAGTGATTTTGGAGCCCAGAAAAATAAAGTCTGACACTGTTTCCACTGTTTCCCCATCTATTTGCCATGAAGTGATGGGACTGGATGCCATGATCTTTGTTTTCTGAATGTTGAGCTTTAAGCCAACTTTTTCACTTTCCACTTTCACTTTCATTAAGAGGCTTTTTAGTTCCTCTTCACTTTCTGCCATAAGGGTGGTGTCATCTGCATATCTGAGGTTATTGTTATTTCTCCCAGCAATCTTGATTCCAGCTTGTGTTTCTTCCAGTCCAGCGTTTGTCATGATGTACTCTGCATATAAGTTAAATAAACAGGGTGACAATATACAACCTTGACGTACTCCTTTTCCTATTTGGAAGCAGTCTGTTGTTTCATGTCCAGTTCTACCTGTTGCTTCCTGACCTGCATAAAGGTTTCTCAAGAGGCAGTCTCAAAGGTGGTCTGGTATTCCCATCTCTTTCAGAATTTTCCACAGTTTATTGTGATCCACACAGTCAAAGGCTTTGGCATAGTCAATAAAGCAGAAATAGATGTTTTTCTGGAACTCTCTTGCTTTTTCCATGATCCAGCAGATGTTGGCAATTTGATCTCTGGCTCCTCTGCCTTTTCTAAAACAAGCTTGAACATTAGGAAGTTCATGGTTCGCATATTGCTGAAGCCTGGCTTGGAGAATTTTGAGCATTACTTTACTAGTGTGTGAGATGAGTGCAATTGTGCAGTAGTTTGAGCATTCTTTGGCATTGCCTTTCTTTGGGATTGGAATGAAAACTGACCTTTTCCAGTCCTGTGGCCACTGCTGAGTTTTCCAAATTTGCTGGCATATTGAGTGCAGCACTTTCACAGCATCATCTTTCAGGATGTGGAATAGCTCAACTGGAATTCCATCACCTCCACTAGCTTTGTTCTTAGTGATGCTTTCTAAGGCCCACTTGACTTCACATTCCAGGATGTCTGGCTCTAGGTCAGTGATCACACCATCATGATTATCTGGGTCGTGAAGATCTTTTTTGTACAGTTCTTCTGTGTATTCTTGCCATTTCTTCTTAATATCTTCTGTTTCTGTTAGGTCCATACCATTTCTGTCCTTCATCGAGCCCATCTTTGCATGAAATATTCCTTTGGTATCTCTGATTTTCTTGAAGAGATCCCTAGTGTTTCCCATTCTGTTGTTTTCCTCTATTTCTTTGCATTGATCGCTGAAGAAGGCTTTCTTATCTCTTCTTGCTATTCTTCGGAACTCTGCATTCCGATGTTTATATCTTTCCTTTTCTCCTTTGCTTTCTGCTTCTCTTCTTTTCACAGCTATTTGTAAGGCCTCCCCAGGCAGCCATTTTGCTTTTTTGCATTTCTTTTCCATGGGGATGGTCTTGATCCCTGTCTCCTGTACAATGTCACGAACCTCATTCCATAGTTCATCAGGCACTCTATCTATCAGATCTAGGCCCTTAAATCTATTTCTCACTTTCACTGTATAATCATAAGGGATTTGATTTAGGTCATACCTGAATGGTCTAGTGGTTTTCCCTACTTTCTTCAATTTAAGTCTGAATTTGGCAATAAGGAGTTCACGGTCTGAGCCACAGTCAGCTCCTGGTCTTGTTTCTGCTGACTGTATAGAGCTTCTCCATCTTTGGCTGCAAAGAATATAATCAATCTGATTTCGGTGTTGACCATCTGGTGATGTCCATGTATAGAGTCTTCTCTTGTGTTGTTGGAAGAGGGTGTTTGCTATGACCAGTGCATTTTCTTGGCACAACTCTATTAGTCTTTGCCCTGCTTCATTCCGTATTCCAAGGCCAAATTTGCCTGTTACTCCAGGTGTTTCTTGACTTCCTACTTTTGCATTCCAGTTCCCTATAATGAAATATATTTGCTGTGAACTTAACACCCCTCTAAACAAATAAGACTCTGTACTTCCGATGCAGGGGGTGTGGGTTCCATCCCTGGTCGGAGAACTAAGATTTCCACATGCACATGAAGTGGCCTAAAAAATTTTTTTTTTAATAAAGTCTTAAAAAAAATTAAAGCAATGAGTCTTATTTCTTCCTCTGTTTCAGATATGAAATTAATTTTAGCAGAGAGAGGAAAAGAAATGTTTCTATTCCTAGGAAAATCTCTCTGGATACATACTAGTCGCCCTGTGCAGCTGGATTCGGGTAACTTCAGCCTGTCACACTGTCGTTTGTTAGTCACCCTTAGTTACTGTTGCAGCAATGACAACAGCAAAGGCTTTAAGGCTCACGTTTTCAAGAAACTTCTCTGAATTCTCCATTGTGCTCTGTGCTCACACTTTTGATAAACAAAGTCCCACCAGTAAGAACTAAAGGAGACCTGAGTTCTCACGATGGTGTCACTCCTAAGGCCAAATGTGCCTGGGCATTCCTGGACTCCAGCTCCTCACTTCTAAATAAAGGTAGCAAGTTCATTCTGGAGAAGGAAATGGCACCCCACTCCAGTACTCTTGCCTGGAAAATCCCAAGGATGGAGGAGCCTGGTGGGCTGCATGCAGTCCTTGGGTCTCAAAGAGCCGGATACGATTGAGCGACTTCACTTTCACTTTTCACTTCCATGCATTGGAGAAGGGAATGGCAACCCACTCCAGTGTTCTTGCCTGGAGAATCCCAGGGACGGGGAGCCGGGTGGGCTGCCATCTATGGGGTCGCACAGAGTCGGACACGACGGAACAACTTAGCAACAGCAGCAGCAAGTTCATTCTTATTGCTATGTTCCTTTACAGCATAACTTGCTTATACCTACTGCCAAGGTAAATATACATTTTGCTATATGTGGGGCATTGTTTTATTTTATTATTAGATTATCATTACTACTTGTTTTCTAAATTATCAGCATTCGAATGCTTTTAAATTTTGGAATGAAGAAAATTCTATCAGTGAGGATCCAGTGAAAATCCAAAGAGACCAAGACAGGTATAAATAAGGAGGGAAGTTAAAAGGAGGGGTTTCACTATAAAGTAGCTGGAAGAGCTGAAAAAAGTCTCTGCTACTCTTATGGTGACCGAGTAAAGGGAAGAGATGGGGGTCCAGATGGCAAACGTTGGACGTGGAGCCATAGAGAATGTCTCCTAGGAATGGGCTGCCATTGACATAACCTTGAGGGAAATCAATGAATGAGCAAGGGAGCCTGGAAAGGCAACTTACAGAGATCAGCTCTGCAGAGAGCCAAACCTCGAAAGGATGCACGGTGGACCTAAGAGCCAACGGACACAGGACCAGTACAAACACAAACCCTCGAAAAAGTGTCTTTACGTATCAAGGCTACAGCGAGGTACCCATTTCTCCTATAGAGGAGTAGTTATCTGGGACAGTGAGTGGAGGTCATGGGAAGACTTTCTGGCAAATACTTTAAGCTGTATGTACTTTGCCCTCCAAACCTGTTCACACAGTGAGATCAACTATGTGTTTTTATCTTTTTGTTAGGTCTTGGAAATGCAGGAACTCCAAGAACTTCAGAACCACAAATTAATTCGGGTGGGAGGAAGGGACAACAGGGCAGCCCCCACAAGGAAGTGGCCCACCAGGTAGAAACATTTTATTTGAAACACAACTCGCAAGATTCAGAACTGGAAAATGCTCAGTGTCCTTGGAGAACGAACACACCCTGGCAATCAGAGCCTTTCCTTCAGCCAGCAATAAACGCTTTTCTTAGAAGACAGAAGCTGTAAGGCACACATTCCTGTTCTGCATGGGTGAGTTTTCTGGTGGGACATGATGAACCTCTTAAAAAATTCAGAACCAGTTTTCTCAGCTTTCATAGCGTGATTCCAATCGCATGAACAGAGGATAACACACCAACTCATCACAGGGACACAAAAGCTTTTGAAGTTCACTGAAAATGTTGTGGTTGCCTTTGTCTGGGAATGAAAAAAAAAAAAGAATTGGACATTAGGCTCTTACCTCATAGGAAACAAAGGAGAATAGAGTGAAAAACAACATTTAGAGGAAGGTGTGGAATTAGGCTACCCTTTATGGTATTGCTGCGTGCGTGCTAAGTCACTTCAGTCATGTCCAACTCTTGGTGACCCCATGGACTGTAGCCCACCAGGCTTCTCTGTCCATGGGATTCTCCAGGCAAGAGTCTTGGAGTGGGTTGCCACATCCTCCTCTACGGGATCTTCATGACCCAGAGATCGAATCCACGTTTTTTGTATCTTCTGCATTGGCAGGTGGATTCTTCACCACTAGCACCACCTGGAAAAGCCTATAATATGGGTGGAAACTGTTAAATCCTTATAAATCTTTCTACAGAGACTGTCCCATTTGAATCACGTGGGCAACTGTTAGTCCAGTGGGTCTCCTCTCTGGATGTCCTCAACCCCCAGTCTGTTAGAGACTTTAGTTTTTCTCTTTACGATTTTGCCTCTTGTTAATTTTAGAGTTTAGTGGGAAAAAGAAAATGTCCAAGTTTTCCTCATGGTAGATTTCTAAGGAATAATACCAACACTTCTGGTGAAGCCCCACTCCACTCTGTGTGTGTGTGTGTGTGTGTGTGTGTGTGTAGATTAGTGACAGCTACAAAACAGAAACAGAAGTTGGGAATTTCTTCTAGAACTGTCACACTGTCACCAGTCAGCCCCATTCAGGCTGCCTCATGAACTTAAAGCGATCAACTGATTGAGTCTTAGATTGCATATAATCTGGAAAAGCCACTCAACCTCAGAATAACTTTAGGTCAAATGAAGCCAGGCGAGCTGCAGCTTAACTTGATCTGTTGCAGCAAGGAAACAGCAAAAGACTTTCAGATGTTTGGTGGCACTGGTTCCACCAGAAAGTAATATTTAGCACTCTGGGTCAACTCAATATTTAATGATATTAGTTAAGCAGGGAACTCACCTCTTAATAACATAGGCTTCATCTAAACACTCTTTCTATTTAACTCTTCATGCCATGAACTTGCTAGATAGGAAATTCTGAGTTGAATAATATTTAAAAGCTCCTTAGGGCTTTCCAGGTAAGTCAGTGGTAAAGAATCTGCCTGCCAATGCAGGAGACACAGGAGACGTAGATTTGATCCCTCGGTCAGGAATGCCAACCCACTCCAGTATTCGTGCCTGAAAAATCCCATGGGCAGAGGAGCCTGGTGAGCTATAGTCCACGGAGTTGCAAAGAGTCAGACAGGACTGAATGACTGAGCATGCACGCACAAGCTCTTTAATAGAAGCACCACCTATACCTTGACTTGTGTTCTAAGCAATAGAAGCTTTCTCTAGAAGTCTCGGTGGGAGCCGAGCTGAGCTGCCCGAGGTCTGAACACAGGCGGTGCCCTGCAGAGATGAGAATGGTAACTCCTCTGGCGAGCGGTTGTGAAGGAGAGGAGGGTCACAGGTACAGGGTGATTAGCCCGTGTGCCTTTCCTCATCTTTAGGGGGCGGAGTGGAGGCAACGGTTCTGTTGTCATTTATCCTCTCCGAGCCCGGCACACTACTCTCGTAGGAGGAGAATTCCTGACTACTTTCCCACCTTTAAGTCCGCCCCCAGTGCTCACTGTAACCCAATTTCCCTCTCAGGGAAATCGGAATACAACTCCCCAGGGAGACCCCAGCTTCCTGATTCCTTTTGGGAATCTTCCCGCTTCATCCTCCCCTCAAATCTGCCAGAGACTTGATGAGGACTGGAAAGTTTTTCTTTTTTGTAATTCTTTTTTTTTCTTCCGTTCCCAGACAGGCAGAACCTTATCAGTCGGTTGGAATACTGCTGCAAAACCTTGTTTTGAACGGGTGCGTTCTGTCAGATTGATTGGAAGTTTCTGGCTGGAATGTTTAATTATCACTTAATTAAGACAGGCTTGTGTTCGTCTCTTTTTCTGTATGCCTTGAGATTTGCTGGTGGCAGGGTAAGTCTTGCTTGACTGACAGCTGTCAATGGCCCATATGGAAATGACAAATAATGTGACAGGCTGAAGATAAAAGGTTTCACCTAGACAAGTGACCTGTGTCCGTGCTCCTCTCGTCTGGTCTAGGTTTTCAAGGCAGATGCCTCGGCCATGGGGTGCATGGACTTGTCCAGGAGAAGGTTGTGTTCTGGGCAGTGCCTGCAGGAACCTGCCAGGTGATCCATCATAACTCAGATGCTGAGCTGTCTGGGTTGGATGGACCATGCCACTGAATGATTCATGCTCACCCTGAACTGCTCAGGTGGCTAAAAACCACAGATCCTACTCAGAAGAGCTGAATCAAAGCCCACTGCAGCCATCCCCGGAGTATTTAAAATGATACAGGTGGCTTTCTACTTCCCAGGTGGCTCCATGGTAAAAGAATGGCCTGCCAGTGCAGGAGATGTGGGAGATGAGGGTTCTATCCCTAGGCTGGGAAGATCCCCTGGAGAAGGACATGGCAACCCACTCCAGGATTCTTGCCTGGAGAATCCCATGGACAGAGGAGCCTGGAAGGCTACACTCCATAGAGTTGCAGAGAGTTGGACACGACTGAGCGCAAACCCACAGGTATCTTTATAAGACCAAGATGGAAGATGTTGCAGGTAATAGTTCCATAGACTTTTATTTTCAAAATCTGACATGTGAGGTCTAATGGTGTTTCTATAGCCCCCAGGAGGAACAGTTCCAATTTCTTTTTTTATCTCATTCATCTTGAACAGCACCCCAAATTGACTTTTTTTTTGGAAATATCAACTTTTGACACATTTTTCACTCACTCAGAGGCCCCCTATGTTCTGAGTGAAAGACAACCCATTGTTGACAATAGCCGCATGGAGTTCTCCAGAATTTGAACCCTTTTGCTTTTACTTGTGTGTCTAGCTTTGATCTCAATGATAACGTCATTTCAGCTGTTCACTGGCCCATCTCTTCGGTCTTTAGGTACATGTACCCCATAAGACACAGCTTCCTGATCACCCAAACACATTTCCTCTGCTCTTAGGAATGAATTTCTGAGCTACTGAAGGGAAAGAAAATGTTGTGGTCAGATGACGTTTCATAACTTGAAACAAGAACACTGTGGTCATGTCTGAAGAGTGTTTCCTTTTAGAATCTTTGACAGGAAGTTCCATTGTGGTGTAGAGGAGTGAACACAGCTGGAACCTGGGGGTTCTGTCTTTAATACCAGAGTAATCTTACTTAATCCCTCAGACACCTTCCTTTCCTCCTGCCTTCCTTTCCCCCTTCCTTCCTCTTTTTTAACACCTCCTTCTTTCCTGTGTCTTTCCTTTCCCTTTCACAAACATCGATTAATCATCTATATTATTTGTGTCTCTGGGGACACCAGAACAAATGAGACATGGGTCCTCTCCTCAAGGAGCTCACGTGATGGTCAGTGAGGAAATTGTTGACTCTGATGCTGTGCAATAGGACAGCGGCAGTTTCTGAACAGTAGTGGTAGAGACAAGACACACGTGGGAGAAGCCAACCCTACCCAAGAGAATTTTATAAGGCTCCAGAGAGAAGATGGTTTCAATCTAGGTCTAATTCATCTTCAGAGGGCACTGATCCATACAGGTAGACTAACGATGACTCAAGTTCAAATGCCCAGATCAATTTTGGCATTCTGGGTTATTTCCTTTCGTAAACAGCATCGTGTAAACTTACATCCTTTATTTGTGATGTATAGGCATCATTGAGGGCTTCCCTGGTGGCTCAGATGGTAAAGAATCTGCCTGAAATGTGGGACACCTGGGTTTGATCCCTGGGTCAGGAAGATCCCCTGGAGAAGGGAATGGCTACCCACTCCAGTCTTCTTGCCTGGAGAATCCTATGGACAGAGGAGCCTGGCAGGCTACGGTCCATGGGCCTGCAAGGAGTCAGACACAACTGAGTGACTAACACACAGATAGCACTGAAACATCCCAGCTATGACTCTTCATTCAGTCACCTTCTCTAGAGCCAGGCCCTCAGAGGAGCCCATCAACGGACACAGCCTCCTCTAGAAATGGTCCAATATGGTAGCCCTTGGACCCATGTGGTTATTTAATTTTGAATCTAAGTTAATGAGAAACAGTAGTGCTATTTAATTCTGTGATTGCACTAGCCATATGCCAAGCATTCAATAGCCACAAGTGGTTAGTGGCTACCATAATGGACACAGGCATGTAGATCAGCTCCGTCACTGCAGAGAGCTCCAGCGCCCTGCTCTGGTCTAAGAGCTACTTCTTTCATTATTCTTTTTGTCGTCTTCTCCATCAGGTCTAACTGTGCTGGCCAGGCTACACCATGAGTCAGGTCCCTTCCTAGCCATATCCTTAGTAGCTGGCCTAGCTCCTTGCCAGAAGGCAACAGGAATGGAGAAAGGTGTCTTGAAGGCACCTTATCTCACAGTTTCATTATTGTGGCATCAGGCAGATCCATCCTATGGGAAATATTGTCAATAGTGATTATTTACTGTATGCTCACTATGCGTCAGCCCTCGGCTAATGTTTTGCATGTACTATCTCATTTAACCCTCATAACAAACGTTCAAAGTGGGTATAATTTGTCCCACTGGATAGATGAGGAAACAAAAGCTTGTAAAAATTAAGTAACTTGCCAAAGGCCACATGCCTAATAAGTGGCAGATCCCAACTCAACTCACTATGTCTAATTTCAAAGCTTCTGCACTTCTGGTTCTGAAACAGTCAAGCTGCAACCAGGTTATATCAAAATTTCCTGGGGAGCCTTTAAACCAGCAGAAGGCTAGGGTTCATCACAGACCTGCAGATCAGCTTATGGGTTTTCAAGTTCCTGTGAGCCTACTGGGTACATAGCATATAGTATAGGCAGCCTAAGCTTGTTCCCTTCTCTCCAGAAAGACCATGCACTTGGTCTGTTCTTGAGTTCTTTGCTGTTCATGCCACCTGGGAATGCCTAGATCCAGGTAGGGTTGTCTACTGTTGCCTGAGCTGCTGAAATGGAGCTGAAAATGTGCCATTTAGGCACCTGCTTTGATTCTCGGGTCACATTCAGCACCAGGCTCCCTCCTGCCCCTTGTTCTTTATGCCCATATACTATTTGGCTGACGTGTCTTCCTCTGCCATCACCAGGTTCTGAGCTCAGTCATCGTGGCACCAGCCCTTCCTGATCCTCTCCTCTCCACATACTCCTTAATGTCTAGCACACTGTTCTTCAGAGAGGGAAAGTTCAAAACAATTCTGTGGACATCCTTGGTGGTCCAGTGGCTACGAATCTGCCTGTCAATGCAGGGGACACGGGTTCGAACCCTGGTCCAGGAAGATACCACAAACCACAAAGCAACTAAGCCCATGTGTCACAACTACTGAGCTGGTGCTCTAGGGTCTGCCTGCCACAGCAACTGAGTTCGCTGGCTCTAGAGCCCTGATCTGCAGCAAGAGAAGCCTCTGCAATGAGAAGCCTGTGCACTGCAGCGAAGAGAAGCCTGCACTCGCTGCAACTAGAGAAAGCCAGTGCACTGCAGCGAAGAGCCGGCACAGACAGAAATGAATGAATGAATGAGTGAGTAACAAAATAAGTTACTGATGTTACAGAAATTACAGAAGGACTGATGTTGAAGCTGAAACTCCAATATTTTTGCTGCCTGATGCGAAGAGCTAACTCATTTGAAAAGACCCTGATGTTGGGAAAGATTGAAGGCAGGAGGAGAAGGGGATGACAGAGGATGAGATGGTTGGATGGCATCACGGACTCAATGGACATGAGTTTGGGTAAACTCCAGGAGTTGATGATGGACAGGGAGGCCTGGAGTGCTGTGGTTCATGGGGTCGCAAAGAGTCAGACACGACTGAGCGACTGAACTGAACTGAACAAAATAAGTAAGTAAAATAAAATAAAACCCAATTCTGTTAGAGTAATGAGAGAGAGTGCTGTTAAAAACACATACAAGTAACCAATGAGTATGGGTTTCCTTTTTTCCTTATTTGTAAATTTCAGTAATAGGACCAAGGTACCTCAAGGTTACAAAAAAAGTATTTCCTAACAAACAATGAAGATTTAAGTGTTGAGGACCACATTTATTATTTTCATTCATGTTACATTATACATCATACAGTATTTCATTTTAACAAAATACTGCTACTGATCTTTAAAGAAGTTGTTTTAAACGGAGTCAAGAAGGAAATAGCTAAGCGTCACTTTAGGTGGTGTTGATTCTAAGTAAGTGCAACAGAAGCTCAGAAAAGGGAAAGAGCAGTAGGATTGGTCAGTCAGGAAGAGTTCCAAAAAGGAAGAGAAAATCTGGTACCCAAGTGGTATAATTTTAAAACCCATCAAATGGAAACAGTAACTTCAAGAGGCCTTTACTACAATATCACTTAACTTTCAGTAATTTTTTCTTGTTACAATTTGAATGAACAGTGCAGAGTTTGAGACTTTTCTCTTTCATCCTGTTTATACAATCAATTTATGTCATAAAATATGCTATATCCCATTTCCACTTCAATCTGTATGAGTTAATTTAAGACCATGTAGTCCAGTGAGTACAAATAAAATTGAAATTTCAGAATCTTCTGAGATTCAATATTAGAACGATGCTTTCAACTTCCTTTGTGCCTCATTGTTCACACAACAGGCAGTCCATTTCTACAAACTTATGTAATAAAATTTTTTTCCTGCAGTTTGAGCTAGTGCTTGAAGATAAAAGGGAATCAACATTTTAATTCAATGAATCCTGCCTGGGCTTTTAATTTATAAAGTGAAAGGGAAAATAGATAAATTAACTCCTGTATTTGGAAGCTCTATCAAATGCCTCTCAGAAACTAAGATCAAGAAGGGAAAATAGGTATAGGGAAATAAACAATTAAATGAATAAAGCTTTGATTAGATATAGATGTAGATACCTACATGTATAGTCACCCCTCCAAATCCCCTGGGGTTACATCCATGAATTCAACCAACCACGGATCAAAAATATTTGGAAGAAAAAAATTTCAGAAAGTTCTGGAAGTAAAACCTGATTTTGCCTCACTCTGGCAACTATTTACACAGCAGCTACTTTGCATTTACAGTATTTATTTAATGATGATTTAAATTATATGGGAAGATATGCAGAGGTTATATGCAAATGGTACATAATTTTATATGAGAGACTTAAGCATCCATGGGTTTTGGTATATGTATGTATCAAATATATATGAGGGACACGTGCATATATATATATATATTTTTTTTTCCCCCCCAGAAATTGAAGGAACACATTCTTTTTCTGAGTACACATGGAACATTTATAAAAACAGACTATGATTTAGGCCTCACAGGAAGTCTAAATTTAGGCTCAGTGACGTCAGCAGCATGGTGGCGTAAGATGTTCCTTCTTTTAATCCCTCTTTCCAGTCAACAAATTAGACATCCAAGCATGAGCAAAAGCGCTTTGGTGTGCCTTGGATCTTAGGACCTTACTCCAAGGGACCCAAGAGGAATCTCGCCCACCAGTGCAGCTGGTAAGGAAGTCTAAGTTTAAAACAACATTTAGAGGAAAATTTATATATTTAAGTCAATAACGCTTGCCCAGGCTATCCCATTTAACAATTCAGCTCTGTGCACTGACAATCCGATCTCCGTTACCCTACTTCGTGTTTTCCTCCACAGGTCTACTGCCTCCTAACATACTGTATAATTCACCTGTTTGTTGTGTCTGCTGACTATGATCCGTCCTTCCCAGCTAGAACGCAAGTTGCAGACAGGCAGTGCTTTCTGTTTATTCCCTGATGTGCTGCCAGCTTCTAAAACAGTGCCTGGCACACCGTGAGCACTCCATAACATTTATTGAATGAACGGATGAATGAGGAAAGGTTTTTTTAAAAACAAAACTAAACAAAACATAAACCCCCCAAACCCTGTACAGAAAGGCGATTACATCACTATTAAGGATTTCTGTTCAACTGTTCAACATTTCAATGAAAAGTTAACAGCCTGATGATAGGTTGAGAGAATATATTTATGATATCTAAATCAGACAAGAAACAAATATTTAGATTATATGGAGAGCTGCTGAAAAGTAATCATGATAAGCCAGGAACCCAAATGGAATCATGGGTAGTCTGGAAAATGCAGCTAACACAAAAACATAAAGTGGACAATGAATAGAAAGACGGATGGTGCCAAGTACTGGGGGGACACAGGGAACCTTTTTGCAGTGCTGGTGGGATGTAGACTGATCCAGCCGTTTAGGACAGCAAATTGCTAGTATTTAGTCAAAGTGTGAACACCGATATTAATTTCACCCCTAGCTCTTAATCCCAAAGAAATTCTCATGTAAGGGCCCATGTATGAGGATGTTCATTGAAACATTCTTTGTCATGCTAAGACAGGGACGCTTCTGGTGACCACCACAGAGGAGTCTGGAGAATGGGAATATAAAAAGCCGATAGAAGGAAATAATAAATAAAGCAAGAGAAATGCCTTGTACAATGATTGTAAGCCATGAACTGTGAAGCATAATGAACTGAACCCTCTAAAACAAAGACCCAACTGAAAATAAAATGAAATGAAATAAAGTAACATAAAGTAAAGTAAAATAAAGTAGTGGTCCAGGGTAATTTCTAAGCTTCTTTACATTACTCAAAATTTTAGTAAGTGATTATCCTATTTTCATACAGAATTAATCTTAATTTTTTTTACAGTTAAGCAATAGTTTTACTGAAATATAATCAACTATAATACCATAAAAATTCATCTTTTTGAAGTGTACAATTCAGTGGTTCTTAGTATATTTACAGATACATTTTTAATAGGTTGAAAATGTTTTACAAATTCATTTTGGTGTGAATAGTGTATTCTCAATCAACATATACTTTGCATTTAAATGATTTTGCTTCAAAGGCTGCTTTCAAGCATCATTTTTTTCTATAAAGCGTTCTCTACTTGCCCTAAGTGAAAGGATCTTTCCCTTTTTTGAATCCCTGAGTAATACCCTCTTTCTAGTAGCAATTATTATTGATAATGATAAAAAGTATAGCTTTCATTGAGACCCACTACCTATGTAGCATTAGGGATGCTGTAGGGTATAGAACAGGAATATCAATAACTTCACAGTGTTGCGTCTGGCAGCGACCAAATACCAGATGTTTGGGGCTTAGATCCTAAAATGGCGTCCATCAACTAGTCTCTACTTTTCACTGAGAGTATCTCTAAGGGAAGCTGATGAGAAGCGACCTTGAATATTAATATACCAATGACAGAAGAATATCAGAACACTCTAAAGTGAAAGGCTAAATAACAAGTAAATCTCATAAAGGAGGGTATGAATTACCTTCTCATGTGACTTTTAGAAAAATACAATCATATTTTCTTCATATACCATGATATAAATCATCACAATTTGTTGAGAGCAAAATATTTGTATTTCAGAATCAGTACTCACAGTGTGAGTCATGTTTATATAAAGTCTACATGGGATCACAGAATATTTTTGTTCACTCCATGTTTTGCTCAGTACCCACTGAAGAAAGATCTTTCTGTAAATCTGCCCAAAGGAAAAAAAGATGGATATTTGATGATTTTCCAGGGCACCTCCTCATGCTACATTTTCTGAGACAAAGGATTAGTAAGGAAACTGAATGCCAAGGTTGCATTCATAATCACCCTTGTTGAACAGATGTCCTCAGTCTGTTGAGGCTAGGGAAGACTCGAGCCTGTGGTTTTCTGCATGAGCTCTCCGGGCAGGAGGAGAAGAGGATACGGTTTCCGGTGGGTGAAAAGAAAAGCAGAAGCAGAAGTCGGTTTGTGTGCTTGTCTCTGCTCCTCTGCCGGAAACTCCTTGCTCCCCAGGCCAACTCCGGTGGTGGGAGCCACTTTTCACTTTCGTATTTGTACACAGAGCTGTGTGGTCTTCTATGCTGTTTAATGCTCCTAAAGCTCTTTCAAATTCAATGTCTCCTTTGATTCTCACAACCATCCTGTGAGATAAGTAGAATTTTGCTTTCACTGTACTGTGAGGTAACCAAGGTTCAGAGAATATAAGGCAGAGCCCAAACTCAAACTCTGCCAGCTTTGAATGTACTGCTGTATTACATTCTTCTACATTTGAATGTAGAAGAGTATTACATTCCCCCTCCTCTCCATTCGCCCCATAAACCTCCTCACCCTGCGATTCCCTCACCCTAGGTCATTACCACCATGATGTTCAAAACAAAGATTTTAACATTTATTTTAAAATTAAATATCACCTGATTCTCATACAGATTTATTATTGAAAAAGAGAGACAGGATAGCAGAAAATGTGATGGGATAGAAAAAATCTAAAAATTACATTTTGATAAAATATCCCTGAAATGAAAGCAGTTTCAAAATTGTGTATTGAAAGGAAACACTTCTGGAGATGTATTTCTAAGAACACACACTTAGAACAGCCAAGATGAATGCTAGTAAAATTAGTTAGGGGACCGTGAATAAAAAGGGGGGAAAATCATTTGGACATCTAGGAAGCACCATCCCAACAACCAGAACAAAATAAATATGCTAAAAAGTAACTTATAAAGAAAAAAAAGTCACATTTTTATTAGATTTTTTTTATTATGATGGTTTATGGTAGGTGATAATGAAATACCTTATTTTCATTTAGAGACTAAAGGGAAAAAAGGAGTCAATGATTTTATACCCAGATAAAACAATTTCCAACCATAAGGGCTATGGACAAACTGTTATGAATATGCAAAAAAATTCAAGGAACACTCTTTCCATGAACATTTATTAAAGACTTTATTTGTAAAGTCTTTAGGGCTTCCCTGGTAGCTCAGTTGGTAAAGCATCCACCTGCAACACAGGAGACCCCAGTTCGATTCCTGGGTCAGGAAGATCCGCTGGAGAAGGGATAGGCTACCCACTCCAGCATTCTTGGGCTTCCCTTGTGGCTCAGCTGGTAAGGAATCTGCCCACAATGCAGGAGACCTGGGTTCGATCCCTGGGTTGGAAAGATCCCCTGGAGAAGGAAAAGGCCACCCACTCCAGTATTCTGGCTTGGAGAATTCTGTGGACTGTCTAGTCCATGGGGTCGCAAAGATTCGGACGTGACTGAGTGACTTTGACTTTCACTTATTTGTAAAGCATTTATTTGTAAATGCTTCAGATAAAAGAAGTAGAAAGACATTGACCACTCCTCCCAAAAAATCAGCCCTATGTTACGTACAAAAACATACATAAAGTCAAGAGATTCAGAAAGATAAAGATAAAAAACAAACAAAAATATATTGAAGCAGGGGTTGCAATCTTATTTCCTGACAAGATAGAAATCAGATCAAAATGAAATAAAAGTGACAAATAAGTTTTAACATAAAAGTTAACATTGCAATGAAGATAAAACAGTTATTAATATGCATCCAATGACTCTGGCAACCCACTCCAGTGTTCTTGCCTGGAGAATCCCATGGATGGAGGAGCCTGGTTGGCTGCAGTCCATGGGGTCACAAAGAGTCAGACACGACTGAGCGACTTGCAGTAATGACTCAACAGTTTTTGTACATCAAAACTTTAGGAGATTCAAGGAGGAATACTCAGGACCACACAAAGATTACAACCTAAAATGTAAATTCTGCAACAATCTTTTTTATGAATACCAATGGAAAATATACACAGAATATTAGTAATCAGAATCCAAAGTACATTAAAACAATACTATACCATGACTAAATGAGAATGTTTGCAATATGTTCAATATTTTTAAAAAATTGATTTTATAATCTGCTCTTCTTTAGTGTTAGAAAATTCGTATGATCTTTCCATAGATAAATGAAAAATATTTGAAAAACTTAACACTTATAAAATAAAACATATTCAATCATGTAGGAATGGGTGGCTACTTGGTTAAAGAGATGATAGATATAGCAGCTTCTTAATGATTAGAGAAACACCAAAGGTTTTTCTGCTAAATATTAGAATGAGTAAAGGATGCTCATTATGATCATTAGAGGTATTAGTTGATATGTAATTATACAAAAAAAGCTCTAAAGGCAAAAGAATTGGTGCCCAAGAAGGAAATACTATCTCTTTTTGTAGACGAAATGATTACAAATCTGGAGAAACCAAGTCAATGGGAAAAGTGCAAAAATGTTGTAAACATGTTATTAAAAAACCTTTAAAAGAATAGCTTTTACAAATACTCCAAAAGAAGATATAAAGGACGTCTTCATTTCAGACCCACTTTTTTCTTGAATAGGAAAATTCAGTATGGTGAAGGTAAATTTAATCTAATGTTAGTAAAGATACCATACTTTCTTTTCTTTCATCAAAACATTTTGGTTACTAAGTTTATTTGAAAGACGCAGAAGCAAAACTAGCCATTGAAATGCTGAAAAAGCCTAACATTTCCTTAAACATTTAAATTTTTCAATGAATTTTGAAGGATGAAGAAAATAAGACAATTGTCTTTCACCAGTAAAAATACTAGACAGAACATTTAGCTATAAATACACTTTTGTTTATCTCCAAGTTTTTCTCATAGATGGAACTTTATTTATAATCAGATTTAGGTTTCAAAATATCCTCTAATATTCAGGAAGACTTTGTTAAATAGATGAAGCTATGCTTTTTTCTACGACCCTCAAGTTTGAAAAGACTTCTTGTATTTGAACTAGGCCTAAATGTATTTTTAAAACAAACACTGACACAAATCAAATACCTTGACATTGTCTCTGTGGTATTAATCATGAAGACATGAGCTTTGCATAGAAAGTGAGCATAATATTGATGAAATAACATTCCTCTTGGAAAATCTGTGACATAAAATGTGAAGAAGTCAGGACAGAGAGTCAGAGCTCACTTTAATAATGTGGCTGGGTTTACCTAACATCAAACATCTAAATAAATGCCCCAAAGTTCGATTTATCATCCGCATCTCTACTAACTAGAACTTTTACTTTCATCTGTTTATATTAAGATATTCACGACTATAGATACTTTAAGAAGAAGACTTCTAATTTCAAGTAGTTCTGAAATGTGCATCTTGGTTTTTTCTTTTTTTGAAAAGGATTTCTTTATTTCCTCATCTATTTACTTATTCAATTATTTTTGGCTGTGCAGGTCTTCCCTGCAGGCTTCCTCTGGGTGCAGCGAGCGGGGCTGTTCTTCCTTGCGGCGCACGGCTTCTCATCGCGGTGTTGACCTGTGTCGTGGAGCACAGGCTTCCGGGCATGGGAGCTTCAGCTGTGGCCCACGAGCTCAGCTGTTCTTCAGCGTGTGGAGTCCTCCCAGACCAGGGATCTGTGTCCCTTGTCCTCGTATTGGCAGGCAGATTTATAAGCCGCTGGGCCACCAGGGGAGTCCCTCCCCTTAGGTTTTAAATCCTCATCTGCATCCTCAAATTAATGTATAAACTAACAACCCGTTTCCCGTGTGTCTGCCTTTCATACTATTTCGTTGGTTAGCCATTGCTATCTTTTCAAGCGGCAGGACTCATTGTTTCAGATTTGAATATTCTCTTATTCACTTTGGTTTTAGCAGATATCTATTTTTCTGGGATTTTTGTTTGTTTTCCAGGGCTTGTCTTTAATACCGGGCTTATGGGACCCAAAATTGTGAGCTCCAAAGACAAAATGAGGAAAGTTTTCTTGACTGTCTCCATCATGGGGCAAAGGTCAGATTCACCAAATCCACTTGGGACTTTCCCATTAAGCAAATGACAGTTTGCAAGTAGGAAGAACTATAGTTAAAATAATTAGAGAAATAAATAACAAAATATTAACAATAATCATCCCTCAGTGGTTGCTATGGTAACTTTTCCCCCTTAATTTCATCCTAGGATTTATTTATTTTTAATTTTGGCTGGGTGGCATGGGAGATCTTAGTTCCCCAACCGGGGATTGAACCCATAACCCCTGCAGTGGAAGCACAAAGTCTTAACTGCCATACTTAAAGCACTGAACAGCCAGGGAAGTCCAGGATTTATTTCATAGCTGGAAGTTTATACATTTTGACCACTTTTAGCCATTTCTCCTGCTCCCCCTTCTAAAAAAAATAATGTTTGTGTTTTCAAGTGTTCTAATATTTCTACAAATACTACTTCATCAGAAAAAGTGAGTAAATGTCACCGGGTTTTTTTGAGGACAGTATGACAAACCTTTTTACCTTCAGAAGGCAGAAAACACTTCTTTTTCCCCTAGTTCTCCCAGACCACTTGCTTTCCAAGCTACGTCTCTTACAGTATTTTTAAGTGTTGACAGCACTTTCATTTAAATTATACCTAATTATTTCTTGTTAAAAACCTACAAGGTACTCTTGGTTTCCTAGCAGGATGAGAGGGAGTGGAAGTATTCAAAATAAAGTATTCTCCACATTCAAGATATTTGTAATTCCACAGAGAAGACATAAATGAAATAATTACAGAATATTACACGGCAGTAAAAGTTGTGGACAGAAATGTGTGGTAAATGCTATACTTGCTTAGGCATTCAGAGAACATGGTCCATGCTCTCTCCTAGCATGTTTTAGAACTTTCTTGATGCTATAAATTGCCTAGGTTGCTTCTTAAACGTATGATTCCTGGGCCTCCTCTCCAAACTGATTAATTCAGAATCTCTAGAGAAAAGGCCTGGGAATTTCTTGCACAGATTATCTCTGTTATCACAGAAGTCTGGAAAAGCCTGAGCTGAAATGACTGGGGGAGATATTGGCAGCTGCCAGAACATGAGAAAAGCTTTAAGGGACGGGCAGAAATTAGGCAGAAAGGTCACAGGACAAGTGATCTGGGAAAGCTTCTTGGAGGAAATGCATCAGCAGACAAAGGGAAATACATAGCTAAGAGAGTCCCTGGGTGGGTTGCAAAAGTGTATAGTATAGACGTGCTTAACCCTTAGGGTTTCCCAGGTGGCTCAGATTGTAAAGAATCCGCCTGCAATGCAAGAGACCTGGGTTCGGTCCCTGGGTTGGGAAGATGCCTTGGAGAAGGGAATGGTGACCCAATCCCCTACTCTTGCTTGGAGAATTCCATGGACTGAGGAGCCTGGTGCCTTACAGCCCATGGGGTTCCAAAGAGGTGGACATGACTCAGCAACTAATACTTTCTTTCATTTTTCACTTGACCCTCTAAGTTCATTTTTTTCTGGGTAATGAAAGTAATGTAACCTTAGGTAAATCTCTCTTTCTCTCTCTCTCTTTCTCTTTTTCTCTCTCTCTAACTTGCTACCCCAGATTTTGAAATGAATCCTGGAGCCAGAAGAACATTGTGTAAAATTCATTGGCAGAGCCGTGAGAAGCTATCACATGCTTTTATCCATTCACATTAAATCCGAATCATCCATCCTCAAACAATTTTTCTCTGCCTTCCCTATAGGATTAATATAAATCACGAGAGATAATTTGCAAAGAAGGCTATTTAAAATTGCGGCCGAGCAGTTCATCCGTTACGATAATTCACTTTGGTGTAAAATTCAATTATTACTGACAAATAAAGGTTAGTAACTTAATCATTATAAAGAACAGACGTCTGGGTGAGGAACAAGTATATTAGGGGGATTCCCAAGTCTTTTCATCTCTAGCCCCCGCAGTGATTCCAGAGGATTTTCAAACCTCGTAAGAGCTTTAGAAAGACTCTCTCATCCTTCTTATCCTGGGATAGAATTCCTCCCAGCAGTTTATTTGAAAAGTAATAAATTTGTACATACATGCTGTAAGTTTATAGACTGTAGCAGTTTTTAATTCAATTCTGTAGCGGTTTTTAATCCAGCCTAACTATTCCGAAAATTTGGTCTTGATTTTTCCCCTTCTGGCATAGACCGAAGAGAGAACTGAAGCCCATTTGTCGGAGGCCCCGACATCTGCGGTGTGTCAGTTTTGTTTAGTTAAAATGGATTCATATTTGTGAAGAAGGGGCCCTTTCGTGGAGCGTGCACTGAAGAAAATTGGTGCTACTTTTACCAACATTAACTCCCCTGATTTTGCATTAATCGTGATACGCGGACTGGGGAAACCACTTCACACAAGGTTTTGGTGACTGGGGGATGTTTTCATAAATCAAAATGAATTCCAAAAGGGAGTGTGAGTGTGACGTAGGGCACAGTCTGGGACGCTGTACACTTGGGGCAAAGGAGGCAGCCCCCTCCCGAGCAGGTGTGTGTTTGCACGGCCAGCACCGAGTCCCTCTTCTGATAAGCAAGCAGAAATTCTAAAAGAGCTGGACTTTGTCCTTCCTCTTATTATAGTTTCCCACTTTGGGTAGTTAGTATGCATTTAATCCATTCAGATTTGTATTGGAGTCCATAGCTCTATCCAGACCCCAAAGGAGTTGCTACTCGAGGGTCTTCACAGCTCAGCATTTTTTTTTTTTTTTTTTTTGCACTAAGGAGGAAAGCTGGTCACCCGGTTTATAAAATGCTGACAGAAATACACAGTAACTTAGAGAGCTTCTATGCACAGTCTTCAAGATGAACTGCCCTTACAACCTCCCATTATTGTTTCAACACATCCTTCGGAAATGGTTGGCCACATAGGGAAAAGCTATAAAGGTATGGAGAGCGATGAATTATTTGCAAGTGGCATAAAAATGGTGATAAACCTTTTAAAAGTTGTATCTGTAGAGCGGGCACTTCAGAAAGTAAATAGGTGTAATAACACATCTTGGTATCCCCCCCTCTCCGCCCTTACAGATATTTCTTTTCAAAGAGAAGAAAGCCTGACTAGGTAGCTGGCCTTTAAGCCTTCAATTAATTGAACAAAGATTTTTAAATTGTTCAATTGGTTTCATTAGGAAGTGTACAATGAAATAATAAAGTAAAACAAATGATATAAAGCACAGCCACTAATTAGCTCTACATGATTGATACAGCTTTGGACCAGGCATTTGATCTCAAACAAAATGCAGTTCCTTGTTAAGAGGATTTTTAATTGATGTGCAAAGAGGTATTAGATGATGTTGGAAAATAATTACTCCAAAGCTATTCATGCATTTGGCTGAACATAACAAATGAAGTTTGGGCACTGGATCTGGCGAAGTGGACACGTGCTAATTAATAACGAGAAGAACAAGCATCTTCCAGGCGTTTTTAACCCAGTATTTGCTAGGAGAGTGCTGAGCAATTATGTACCATAATGAGGTTGTCATATAAACAAGATTAACATTACTCAGATGTCAGATGAGATTTCAAATTCATGCAACCCATATGTATTTTCTGGGTGTTACAGACTGTAAAGCAGAACTAGCCAATCAGAGTTGCTGCTCTAAGTTCAGGTATGATTAAGGAAACATCATAAGGAGATGGCAAATCTTTGCTAGTTTCTGACGGCCCAGTGAAGACGATCCTCTTCGAATAACTAAGCAGATTTGCCTGAATTCATGTCAAAGCACCCATACATTTTTAAAAAAAAAGAAAGAAAAAAAAAAGAGAAAAGAATTTTTTTCAAAGAAATGAATATTGACTAGGGTAAATATGCTCTTCATCTCTAAAAACTTGATGAGCATATGCACCGAGTTACACATAGTTTGTTAAATCTGACAGGAATGTTAAATTAGCATTTGGTAGGTCTCGGCCAAATTCCTTGCTCAGAAAAAATGTGTGCATGTTGACATGAAACTGGAGGGACTTATGGGTGAATATCGGAAGGAGGAATTTGTCTGTCTTTGTTTTATATAAGACTGTTTTGCCTCGCCCACAAAATGGTGGAAGACAAAGCTAATGGGATGTGTGTGCACAGTCGAAAATGTAGCATTGATTCAAGTATTGAGATAACTGAGATAAACAATTTAAAATTGCACTAAGGAAAACCCGAGTTTGGTATAAGTTAAGATATTGAATAATTGCTTAATAGCTCAACTTATGGTTGTGGACTGTAAACTCAGTTGGATAACTAATTATCTGCCTTGAAATGAGTTCATTTGACTCAACTCTTTTCCACAGATTCTTTAAGTACTGAAAATGTGATGTTTTCCCATTAAATGATATACATGTACTAAAGACTTTGGAATTTTTGCCAGACTAAAAAACATATGTTTGTGTTGTGTGTATTTATGTGTAGATTGTGTATATCTGCGTGCATGCTGGGGATGTGTGTGTATGGTGAGAGAGGCATGCAAGGGGGAAGGCATTCCAAGTCACTGACGAGTTCTCCGTTTCTTCATGAAGATTTACTGTTCAGCCTAGTTCCTATGCAGTTCTCTTTATCTGGAATTGTTATCTCTTTATATTAATAAATGTGTGTGTGTGGGGGGGGGGTGTGTTTGTACCAGGTTTTATTTACAAAGGCTCTTCTTCTCAAAGAATAGGTTTAAAGGCACTCTCCACTGTGATTATTCTTTGTTAAAGTTACCTTTGATTATCTTGGTCATGAAAACTTATTTCTTTCCTACTCAATATTTTCTTTTTATTGCAGGATAGTTACTTTATAGGTTCCCCCGGTGGCTCAGGGGTAAAGAATCAGGTAATGCAGGAGACGGGGGTTCGACCCTTGGGTCAGAAAGATCCCCTGGAGGAAGGCATGGCAACCCACTCCAGTATTCTTGTCTGGAGACAGAGGAGCTCATGTCTCATGGACAGAGGAGCCTGGAGGGCTACAGTCCATAAGGCCACAAAGAGTCAGACACAACTCAAGTGACTTAGCAGGCAGGCATAGTTAGTTTACAATGTTATGTTAGTTTCTGCTGTCCAGCAAAGTGAATCACCTATACGTATACATATAGCCCCTCATTTTTGGATTTCCTTCCCATTTAGGTCACCACAGAGCCTGAAGTACAGTCCCCTGCGCTGTGTAGTCGATTCTTACTAGGTATCTACTTTGCACGTACTGTCAATAGTGTATGGGCTTCCCAGGTGGCTCAGCAGTAAAGAACCTGCCTGCCAATGCAGGAGACTTGGCTTAGATCCCTGGGTTGGGAAGATCCCCTAGAAAAGGAAATGGCAACCCACTCCAATACGCTTGCCTGGGAAATCCCATGGACAGAGGAGCCTGGGGCAGGCTTCAGTCCATGGGCTGACAAGGAGCTGGATACAACGTAGCAGCTAAATGATAGCATCATATAGTGTATATATGTCAGTTCTAATTGCCCAGTCCATCCCACCTCCTCCCTTGGTATTCACATGTTTGTTCTTCTGGGTCTATATTTCTGTTTCAAATAAGATCATCTATACCATTTTTCTAGATTCTACAATATGGAATATCTGATTTTTGAAAGCTAATACAGCAATGTTCTAACAGAAAACCTCAGAAAACGGAGTGGTAATTATTGCAGCACACGCCATGCCCTGATCAAGTCTCCTATCAGCCCTGACTCCTGTCTGGGGGTTTACTGCACGGTTTCTGCAGCACAGTACAGAGACTAGAGGACAGAGGCACTGAGCCCAGGGGTTGTCAAGGCTCCGTGGGGACAATAGAGCCTGCAGGATAAGCAGGAGCACAGGGCATGTGAGCACCCTTGAGAGGCTCCAGTCTTGTCCGAACGAGGTAAGAGGCAGATCACGCCCCTGTGTCCTGCAGGACTGGTAGGGTTTGGATAGATGAACAGGAATGAGGAATGTGGAGGAATTCTGGCTGCAAAAGTATGTTTCTTCCCCCAAATAAAAGAAGGAAGCATTTATTACAAAGATAATAATAATCAACTTTTTTTCTGCCCAGTTCTATAGAGACAGTAACAGAAGTGAAGGAGTGAAATGTGAAACCCAAGGAATAAGCTGGCCTCCTTTGGTTGGATCTGTGAACTTAGAGATATCTAAGGAGGACTTGAGAAGGTCCCCTCCTGTTGGAATAAGCACTGAACCATCTGAATAAATACTACAAAGCAGAAGACTCCCTGGAATCTAAGTGAAAGGTTGGCGGTTTAGTTGCGCAGTCGTATCCAACTCTTTGTGACCCTGTGGGCTGTAGCCCCGTCAGGCTCTTCTGGCCATGGGATTTGCCAGGCAATAATGCTGGAGGGGGTTGCCATTTCTTTCTCCAAAGTGAAAGGTTGAGTCTGTCTTAAATATGACTGTTGACTGTATCCTAACAATCTCTGGAGGAAATGCTGAGGGTATTTAAAGACTCTTCTGTATTTGAGATCTAAGTAATTACATGGATTATTATACTTTATAATGTTAAGTGACAGGAGATTTATGACAACGTAATTACAAATTATGGCCATGTTAAATAAATGAATAGACATAAGATCAGGAGGAAATAAACGACAATGCCAGTATTGGTTTTGTTAGAGTGGTAAGATTATGGGTCACTTAGCCCTTCTTTTCCAAATTGCCCATAAATTTTTAAAATTATTTGTATAATGAACATATGAGTAAAAAGAATTTACTGCATTAATCAGAGCAAGTGAATAAAGCTTCTGGAAGAGCAACTGGGAATTCTCATTGCTCTGTGTAACTAGAAACTCCAAGCTTACTGATATGGTTCAACAACTTCTACAAATTCTTGAGAATTTCAAAGCAAATTGTCCTCTTTACTTGGGAAAGTAGGTGATGTTTTTCACTGGAGTTGTTGGGTGAAAAGCGCACAGGTTGGTTCTACACCTCCACACAGATGCCATGACCTTAAAAGCCAACCAATAACCTTTATAAGAGCTAGTCTTGGCAGCATTCAGCAAACCTGGCTTCCCAGGACAGGAGTAATTATCCTACAGTCAGCGCCTTTGAGACAACGGATAGCTTTTGCTCCCTATCACCTGTGAAAGGCAGCCTCAGATGAGATTTAAAAACAGCTCTGAAACATGCATGAAGATTTAAAAGAAACTATTTGCTGGTAGGTATCTCTCTTTCACACAAGGATGATCACAAGGATAATTATCCTTCCTTTGGGTAAGAAAGAGCATTGGAAAGATGAAGTTTCTTTGATCCACTTACCAGACTTTACTACATAATCAGAGGCTTCCAGAGTGTGTAGGCCTGGACCACCAGCATCAGCACCACCTGGGAACTTGTAAGAAATGCAAAATCTCAGATGTAAGGGATAGGAAACCCTGGAGTGGGACCAACCATTCACTTTTATAAGACCTCAGTGTGATTCTGGATTCTGTCTCCTGAAATTTAAGAATCATTGACATAAATGTAATGGCAAAGGGCACAGCTTTTGAATCAACTGCTTGGGTTTAGATCCTGATGCTAGCCCTTCCTCTTGAGACTCTTGAGAGTCCCTGGGACAACAAGATCAAACCAGTCCATCCTAAAGGAAATAAACCCTGAATATTCACTGGAAGGACTGATGCTGAAGCTCCAATACTTTGGCCACCTGATGCAAAGAGCTGACTCACTGGAAAAGACCCTGATGCTGGGAAAGATTAAAGGCAGGAGGAGAAGGGGACAACAGAGGATGAGATGGTTGGATGGCATCACTGACTCAATGGACATAAGTTTGAGCAAACTCCTGGAGATGGTAAAGGACAGGGAAGCCTGATGTGCTGCAGTGCATGGGGCTCACAAAAAGTCTTGGAAACTTAGCAACTGAACAACAACAATCCTTTCTTAATTGGATAAACAGTGCCAGAGGGATGTATGGGAGAAACGCATGGAATTTCAAGAATATCCACAGGCACCGCCATCTTTATTGAACACAAGAAACACAAGGAATTTGAATTATTATGAACTTTATTTCTTGCTAATGGGATCTATTTCTTTAATCAGTCTTAGACTTGCCTTTTGGAGAAGGAAATGGCAACCCACTCCAGTACTCTTGCCTGGAAAATCTCATGGATGGAGGAGCCTGGTAGGCTGCAGTCCGTGGGGTCGCTAAGAGTCAGACACGACTGAACAACTCCACTTTCACTTTTCACTTTCATGCATTGGAGAAGGAAATGGCAACCCACTCCAGTATTCTTGTCTGGAGAATCCCAGGGACAGAGGAGCCTGGTGGGCTGTCATCTCTGGGGTCGCACAGAGTCGGACACAACTGAAGCAACTTAGCAGCAGCAGACTTGCCTTTTAGGGTGAGAGCTTTCTGTTATTTATTTTAAAAATTTTATAAACAGTTGAGGCATGTATAGTTTTTAAGGAAAAACCATGTCATTATTTTCCACATGTAAGGAAATGGCAACCCACTCCAGTGTTCTTGCCTGGAGAATCCCAGGGACGGGGGAGCCTGATGGGCTACTGTCTATGGGGTCGCACAGAGTCGGACACGACTAAATCGACTTAGCAGCACCAACTATGTTCCAGCTACACAGGACCCCCAGAAAGAGAAAACTCCACAGGTAAAATAGTTCATAAAAGGTGGGAAAACAGAGGGAAACAAGATCGTGCCTTGGAAATCAATAGAAAATAGAAGCCACCATCTGGGAATGGAATCAAATGGAAAGATTACCAGGGAGAGATCAGTGTCCTCACAAAAATTCAGCAGATAACTGAAGAGCAAGGGTTTCAAACTAATTATTTTCTAACTCATCATCCCCAGCTTTTGCCTGGGCCATGGTAGCAGGGCCAGCTACATAATTTGCAGAACACAGTGTTAAAAAAAAAAAAAACAAAAAACAAGGCTCTTTGTTCAAAAAGTAGACAAAATTTGCCATTAAAGGTATTAAATACAAGTTCTTTTTTCCTTTCTTTTGTTCTTTTTTTTTTCAACTTATCAAGGTGTTTTTTAATTAAACCTTGTTCTAAGTAGAGAAAAATTAAGTCTATATTGTTAATGTAGATTTTCTTGTTCATCTTTACACTGTACAATGTCTGCTTAAAATACAAATATTAGAACATTGAACTCCCATGTGAAATCACTGAACGTACACATTTAGTTTTTTCATGGCTTGTCTCTGGACAGTGCCTCCAATTGGGCAGAAAAGACAAAAGCAAGCCAGATTCAGGATTGTTGGAAGGAGGAGGGTCTCTATAGGCCCAACGCAGGCCTGTAGGAATGCTCACCCCTCTGAAGACTCTGGGGGTCTGCATGGACTCTCCAGGCACCTGGAGGATTCCTTGGAACTCAGGGAAACAGTCCATTCCTGCCTGACAGCTGCTGGTCCCGCCCTCCCTCCAGGGACCAGATTTATAAGCTGGGCCCCTGCCAGGATAGGAAGAAAAGCAAGGCATCTCCCCCTCCCACAGACCTGCTGCCCCAGCCCAGCACAGATGACGCCCTCTAAGAGCAAGGGGAGCCCTAAGTATCCAGATGAAGCGGCCCACAGACTGTGCTAGGACCCAGTTTTGCCCAACCTTGACCTTCCTACTTCCCCTGGGTGTGTGTACAGAGGTGGGCAGGAGGCAGAAACAATTTCACTTTGCAGGGGATGTGGACAGTGAGGATTGGGGTGGGTGCCCCCAGGAGGTGGGGCTGTGTATGGGCCAGGCCCTCGCCTTGCTTGTCCACTCCTTCTCCCCACCCACGACATTCTTTGGGACTTCACCTAGGAAATGCCTTTTCAAAGAGGAAGGGAAGAATTTCAAGGCAGCAACTATAGAGGGTTAAATCGCAGGCAAGGGGCCCTTCTGAACACTGACGGTTGCCTTCTAGGCTGGCTCTGAGTGATGGAAGTGGTGAGCTCCCAGGCAGGCCGGGTACCCAAGGTGCCATGGAGAGTGACTCACCTGTGTTCTTTGTATTTGGAATCTATTCCCTATTTGTGAAGGGCCATGGGGTCACTAAGAGTCAGACACAACTGAGCAACTTCACTTTCACTTTTCACTTTCATGCATTGGAGAAGGAAATGTCAACCCACTCCAGCGTTCTTGCCTGGAAAATCCCAGGGTTGGGGGAGCCTGGTGGGCTGCTGTCTGTGGGGTTGCACAGAGTCAGACACGACTGAAGAGACTTAGCAGCAGCAGCAGAGACTTGTCAGATGAGTTTTTATTTCATTAAATGTGGCCTGACAATTTGGTCAGGCTTCTGATTGAATCAATCTACTGCATTGCTTCATCAGATTAAGGACATTGTTAGGAATCAAGGGTTCTAGTATTCAGCCATAAAAAGGAATGCATTGGAGTCAGTTCTCATGAGGTGGATGAACCTAGAATCTATTATACAGAGTGAAGTAAGTCAGAAAGAGAAAACCAAATATCATATATTAATGCATATATATGGAATCTATAAAAATGGTCCTGATGAACCTGTTTGCAGGTCAGGAATAGAGACAGAGACATGGAGAAGAGACTTATGGACACAGCAGGGGAGGGAGAGAGAGGGACTACAGAGAGAGGAGCATTGACATGTACACACCATCATGTATAAAAGTAGGTAGCTAATGGGAAATGCTGTAGAGAGCAGGGAGCTCAGCCTGTGCTCTATGACAACCTAGGGTGATGGGATGAGGTGGGAGGTGGGAGCAAGTTTCCACAGGGAGGGGACGTGTGTGTCCTGATGACTGATTCATTTGATGGATGGCAGAAACCAACACAATATTGTAAAGCCATTATCCTCTGATTAAAAATAAATTCAAAAAAAGAATCAAGGGCTCTAAAATATGGAGCTTGAAAAGCATGAGTGCAATTTCTTACTGACATGGAAAAACATATCAAACTCGAAATTAGAGAGGAAAACACACAAACCTCATTGATTTAAGAGAATACAGGGAGTCGGAATATCATTGAAGTGGATAGTGTAGTAACTGAATTTTACACTCCACCTTTATTTCTCATTGCTAGACTTTATTTCAGAGAAGGCAATGGCACCCCGCTCCAGTACTCTTGCCTGGAAAATCCCATGGATGGAGGAGCCTGGAAGGCTACAGTCCATGGGGTCGCTGAGGGTCGGACACGACTGAGCGACTTCACTTTCACTTTTCACTTTCATGCATTGGAGGAGGAAATGGCAACTCACACCAGTATTCTTGCCTGGAGAATCCCAGGGACGGGGGAGCCTGGTGGGCTGCCGTCTATGGGGTCACACAGAGTCGGACATGACTGAAGCGACTTAGCAGCAGCAGCAGACTTTATTTTTGGGGGCTCCAAAGTCACTGCAGATGGTGACTGCAGCCATGAAATTAAAAGACGCTTACTTCTTGGAAGGAAAGTTATGACCAGCCTAGACAGCATATTCAAAAGCAGAGACGTTACTTTGCCAACAAAGGTCCGTCTAGTCAAGGCTGTGGTTTTTCCTGTGGTCATGTATGGATGTGAGAGTTGGACTGTGAAGAAAGCTGAGCGCCGAAGAATTGATGCTTTTGAAGTGTGGTGTTGGAGAAGACTCTTGAGAGTCCCCTGGACTGCAAGGAGATCCAACCAGTCCATTCTAAAGGAAATCAGTCCTGGGTGTTCTTTGGAAGGAATGATGCTAAAGCTGAAACTCCAGTACTTTGGCCACCTCATGCGAAGAGTTGACTCATTGGAAAAGGCTCTGATGCTGGGAGGGATTGGGGGCAGGAGGAGAAGGGGACGACAGAAGATGAGATGGCTGGATGGCATCACTGACTTGATGGACGTGAGTTTGAGTGAACTCTGGGAGATGGTGATGGACAGGGAGGCCTGGCGTGCTGCAGTTCATGGGGTTGCAAAGAGTCAGACATGACTGAGCGACTGAACTGAACTGAACTGAACTCCCCTTAGAACTGATGAAATCACAGATAATGTCTGTGTGTGTGTGTCTGCAGGTGTGTAACTGCTTGAAGTAGATTTATTACAAAGATGTCTTCAAGGGTCATACATATGAATCTTGTTTTAGGCACTTCCGGCTGCCTTTGGAGAACGCACTTTTGTGTTTAGAGCTTTCTGTGGCATATAGTCAGTGCCTACCTAATATTGTTGAATGAAGTTTCAGGAAGCCATCCTGTTGGCATGGTTCTGTATATCAAGGCTCCCCAAAGACACATTGCGTGGATCCCAGAGCCGTGCTGATATTTCTGGCTTTGTGAGCAGACTTGGGCAAACATTTGGGTCATAATCCTTCTAATGAAGCAGCTAAAATCAGAGCCAGGTGCTTCCCTCAGCGATGCAGACCCAGAGTCAGAAGCAAGATGTACAAAGATCAAAGCCCAAATGGTCACAATGGATGATAAGTAGGGAGCAGGACCCCTGAGCTTTGTCTTTTGATTTAAATTGTTGTAAAGCATGCCTCGTCGTTCACATCTTTTTTTTTCTTTTCTTTTTCACAGGTGCTTCATCTGTGCAAGCGAATTTCAGTGTTTCCATGTCAAGTCCAAACTTTTCAAATGCCTCACTGGTAACCCTTTACCTTTTGGTGTCAAGTTTTATTTCAAAGACTAGAAAAGTCAAACTGTTTTGCATGGGACTTTGGATAATACAGAATAATTCAGTTTGCCAAATAATATACTTTTAATGGACTTTCTTCCTAGACAGGCTCTTGCCTAACAACTAAGTATACTTTAAGTATTATTGTACTTTTTGTATAAAATTGATTCAACAGCTTTTGAAATATGCACATTTTAAATAAGAGGCTATATTGCATTAATGGTTATCAGTGAAAAATTCATGGATGTTTAGCAATTTCTGGTCCTGTGGTCCTCTCTTGAGAAAAAACTTCCAGGGGAAAAAAAAAAGAGAATTGTGGCTGTTTTTCTTCCTCAGTTCTCCACAAAACATCCAAACTATACAGTTATTTTACAAAGTTAAAAAACAATTTTTAAAAAGATTTTTGGCTGTACTTTAGGACATGTGGGATCTTAATTCCCCAACCGGGGACTGAACCTGAGTGCCCCTGCGTTGGAAGCATGGAGTCTTCTTTCAGCTTTCCCAGAATCAGGGTCTTTTCCAGGGAATCAGTTCTTCACATCAGGTGGCCAAAGCACTGGAGCTTCAGCTTCAGCATCAGTCCTTCCAATGAATATTCAGGCCGGATTTCCTTTAGGATTCAGTGCTCTCTTACCCTTACCCTAATGTCTAACTATTCCCAAGAGAACCAGCTTTCGGTTTCCTTTCTCACCTAGAAAAGGGATTCCTTCCCTACCCACCTTGAGCCCTGGGGTAATACCTCCCTTTGGATTTCTCAAGCTCTTCCAGTCCCTGGACCATGCCCCCTGGTTTTATTTTTCTTGGTGACCTCATCTTCCTATTAGAGTATCTGTTAAGATGAAAGGTCAGGAGAGAGCCCCGAGGGTTGAATTCCCTGCCAAGGAATCTTCTTCCCTCTCCAGCCTCCTTCCTCCTTCCTCTTCAGTGAGTCACTTACTTCAAATAAATGGCTTCTTTGCTGAGTAAGGTTGCAGCCGTTTTCAACACGCTATACTCTCTTTAAAAAAAAACAACACACAACCAGATTCTTTCCTTTCTGGATGAATCTAGATTTATTGTGAGCCTAAAACAGTGCCACATTCCCAATGTTTTGTCTGAAGAAAAGAGCTGGTGCCCAAAGGATCAGCTCTTTTATTTTATTATTTAACTGTGTTTATTATTTAATTGGAGGAATATTGCTTTGCAGTGCTGTGTTGGTTTCTGCCTTACGACAATGCAGTTCAGCTAAAATTACGCATGTATCACCTCCCTCTTGAGCCTCCCTCCCCTCCCCCGACCCCGCTCCTCTCGGTCATCACAGAGACCCGCCTGGGCTCCTTGTGTTATACAGCAACTTCTTACCAGCCATCTGCTTAACACGTGGTAGTGTATATATGTCGAGGCTACTTTTTCCATTCGTCCTGCCCTCTCCTTCCCCCACTGCATCCACAGGTCTGCTCTCTATATCTGTGTCTCCACTCCTTCCCTACAAACAGGTTCATCGATACCATTTTTCTAGATTTCATATATATGCGTTAATATACAATACTTGTTTTTCTCTTTCTGACTTACTTCATTCTGTATGACAGGTTCTAGGTTCATCCACCTCACAAGAACTGACTCGAATTTGTTTTTTTATGGCTGAATAATATTCCATTGTAAATAAGTACCACAACTTCTTTACCCATTCATCTGTCAATGAACATCTAGGTTGCTTCAATGTCCTAGCTGTTGTAAACAATGCTGCTGTAACATTGAGGTACATGTGTCTTTTTCAGTTATGCTTTTCTCAGGGTGTATACCCTGTAGTGGGACTGCTGGGTCATGTCATAGTTTTATTCCTAGTTTTTTAAGGACTCTCCATACTGTTTCCACAGTACATTCCCACCAACTGAGCAAGATGGTTCCCTTTTCTCCACATCCTCTCCAGCATGTATTGTTTGTAGATTTTTTGATAATGGCCATTCTGAGTGGTGTGAGGTGATACCTCATTGTAGTTTTGACTTTCAAACTCCCATTGTTTGCAAATGACATGATACTATACACTGAAACCCTAAAGAAGCCACCAGAAAATTACTGCTGCTGCTGCTGCTAAGTCGCTTCAGTCACGTCCGACTCTGTGCGACCCCATAAATGGCAGCCCACCAGGCTCCCCCATCCCTGGGATTCTCTAGGCAAGAATACTAGAGTGGATTGCCATTTCCTTCTCCAATGCATGAAAGTGAAAAGCCAAATTGAAGTCGCTCAGTCGTGTCCGACTCTTAGCGACCCCATAGACTGCAGCCTACGAGGCTCCTCCGTCCATGGGATTTTCCAGGCAAGAGTACTGGAGTGGGGTGCCATTGCCTTCTCCAAGAAAATTACTAGAGCTAACCAGTAAATATAGTAAAATGACAGGATATAAAATTAATACACAGAAACCCCTTGCATTCCTATACTCTAACAATGAAAAATCAGAAAGAGAAATTAAGGAAACAATCCCATTCACCATTGCAACAAAAAGAATAAAATATCTAGGAATAAACCTACCTAAACAGACAAAAGACCTCTAGGCAGAAAACTATAAGACACTGATGAAAGAAATCAAAGACAACACAAACAGATGGAGAGAGATACCATGTCCTTGGATTGGAAGAATCAGTATAGTGAAAATGACTCTACTACCCAAAGCAATCGACAAATTCAATTCAGTTCCTATCAAACCACCAGACTTCTAGGCTCTTAAGGTAAATCTTCCACAGGTATCTTTGCATCATTGTTTAAAGTATATTCTCCCTATCTCTGAAACAGAAAGACTCACAGGCATAGACTTGTGGCTCCTAAGGGGGAGAGGAGGTTGGGGAGGGATGGATTTGGGGCCATCAGATACAAACTATTACATATAGAATGGATAAACAACAAGGTTATACTGTATAGGGCAGAGAACTATATTCAGTATCTCATAATAAACCATCATGGAAAAGAATATGAGAAAGAAATGTGTATGTGTAACTGAATCACTCGGCTGAACACCCGAATCTAATGCAACATTGTAAATCAACTATCAGATCAGATCAGTCGCTAGTCGTGTCCGACTCTTTGCAACCCCATGAATCGCAGCACGCCAGGCCTCCCTGTCCATCACCAACTGCCGGAGTTCACCCAGACTCACGTCCATTGAGTCAGTGATGCCATCCAACCATCTCATCCTCTGTCGTCCCCTTCTCCTCCTGTCCCCAATCCCTCCCAGCATCAGAGTCTTTTCCAATGAATCAACTCTTCGCATGAGGTGGCCAAAGTACTGGAGTTTCAGCTTTAGCATCATTCCTTCCAAAGAAATCCCAGGGCTGATCTCCTTCAGAATGGACTGGTTGGATCTCCTTGCAGTCCAAGGGACTCTCAAGAGTCTTCTCCAACACCACACTTCAAAAGCATCAATTCTTTGGCACTCAGCCTTCTTCATAGTCCAACTCTCACATCCATACATGACCACTGGAAAAACCATAGCCTTGACTAGACAGACCTTTGTTGGCAAAGTAATGTCTCTGCTTTTGAATATGCTATCTAGGTTGGTCATAACTTTCCTTCCAAGAAGTAAGTGTCTTTTAATTTCATGGCTGCAGTCACCATCTGCAGTGATTTTGGAGCCCAGAAAAATAAAGTCTGACACTGTTTCCACTGTTTCCCCATCTATTTCCCATGAAGTGATGGGACTGGATGCCATGATCTTCGTTTGCTGAATGTTGAGCTTTAAGCCAACTTTTTCACTCTCCACTTTCACTTTCATCAAGAGGCTTTTTAGTTCCTCTTCACTTTCTGCCATAATGGTGGTATCATCTGCATATCTGAGGTTATTGCTATTTCTCCCAGCAATCTTGATTCCAGCTTGTGTTTCTTCCAGTCCAGCATTTCTCATGATGTACTCTGCATATAAGTTAAATAAACAGGGTGACAATATACCTTGACGTACTCATTTTCCTATTTGGAATCAGTCTGTTGTTCCATGTCCAGTTCTAACTGTTGCTTCCTGACCTTCATACAAATTTCTCAAGAGGCAGATCAGGTGGTCTGGTATTCCCATACTTCAGTACAAAAGTATGTTTTTACCTATTGCTTCTTTTTATCCTCTAACATCTGTGTGAAATACCCAGAGTGGATGATTATCTCAGATCAAAGGCACTGAAACTCAAGTTTTAAAAAGTGAATGTAGAGCTAGGATTAGAACTCAGGTCTTCAGAGCCCATTCTACAGTGGACCACCAGGGAAGTCCCTCTGACTTTTACATTAATCCATGGTAGCTGCAGATAAAGCCAGCCAGATTAAGACCAGACATCTCACTATTTTTCTGCTAACATCTTCGGTACCAACCAAAGCTGCAATGGCCAGGAAAAGCCAATTTTCTTCTATCTTTCTCCCTTTTCTTCTTTCCTCTTCCCTCTCTTCCTATTTCCTTGCATCCATGCTTTGTCCAAATGTTTATTGAGTAAAGTCATGTACCAGGCACTGGGAAAGGGGATGGGTAGACAGACTAAAAAATGTCGTGCAATAAACAGATATACAAATATACAATGCCATGGGGAGTTAACAAAGGGGGTGACCCATTCTGAATAAGTTGCATGCGTGCGTGCTCAGTACTTGACTCTTTGAGACTCCATGGACTAATATAGCCCACCAGGCCCCTCTGTCCATGGGATTGTCCTGGCAAGAAAACTGGAGTGGGTTGCCATTTCCTCCTCCAGGAGATCTTCCCTATCCAGGAATCACCTGCACCTCCTGCATTGGCAGGCAGGTTCTCTACCACTGTGCCACCTGGGAAGCTCCTTCTGAGTAAGTTACTTGGGTCTTATAGAGAAGTTCTCCACCTAAAAAGTGGTATGGCCTTTCAAGAGATAGCAGCAGCATAGTTCAAGGTGTGGATGACTGGAAGGCATAGTTGATAACTAATCTAGATTCTTTTGGTAGTAAATAAAAGAATGTCACTTAAACCATCTGGATAAAGAAGTAAAATTTGTCATAAGGACATGATAGGAAGTGCATGAGTATTTAGCACCTCAAAAATACCTCTTAGATCAGCCTTGAACTTCACCTTCAATGCTAGCACCTTAGCCTAAGTTTCTGTCTCTCTCACAGGATCTCTGAACAAGGTCTTTCTCTTCAGCCTAAATCAAGTCATTCCTGTCATTTTCCCTCATAACACACTGTGCTTTTCTCTCCTAGAATTTTTCGCACTTTGTGATTGTATATATTTGGTCTGCCATCTTTCTTGCTTGACAATAAGCTCCATGAAGGTGTTCATGGGAAATCTATGGCTGTACACTCATCAGATGAGGAAAATTCTAAATTGCAACAATACCAAATGTCAAGAAAGATATAGAGCAACAGAAACTCATAGATGGCTGGTAGGAATATAAATTTGTACAACCTCTTTGGAAAGCAGCAGATATTACAAAGTAAAAGTGAAAACACACATATACTGTGATCCTCTAATTATACTGTTAGGAACATACATCCCACAGAGGTATGTACTGATGGGCACCAGGTTACAGCTACAAGAAAGTTTATGAACATTCCCCATAAAAGCCAAAAGTTGGAAACAACCCAAATGTCCATACACTTTTTAAATACGTTAAATATCTCTGTTATAAGTTGGGCTTCCCTGGTGGCCCTAGTGGCAAAGAACCCGCTTGCCAACGCAGGAGACATAAGAGATGGGTTCCGTCTCTGGGTTGGGAAGGACGTGGAGAAGGATGTGGCAACCCACTCCAGTATTCTTGCCTGGAGAATCCCATGGACAGAGGAGCCTGGCAGGCTACAGTCCATGGGGTCGCAAAGAGACACAATTGAAGTGACTTAGCACACACACATTCTTAAAATGGAATAATGTACAGCAATCAATATGAGTAAACCATAGCTTTACACAACCACAACAAAAGAAAAAAAGAAAAGAAATCTATGGCATAGAATGAGTCGTAAGCGAGGTTTTTGTTTCATCGGTGTTTCTCAGTACATGTATCCAGATATTTTTTTCCTATCTCAGTAGGGGTTGCTAAATATTCTGTGGTGTTCAACTTTTTGTGGAGAAAAGATCAGATTATGAGTAACCTCATTGTTTGCTTAAGTGTATTTATTAAAACTACAGATGTGGGCCTGCCATATGGTCCACATGTATAATTATAAGACATGAAAATTAATTTGAGGCAAGCCAGTCAATTACTTGGCTAATTCAATCTCCTTCTCTGGATGTCTCTGGAATGTGTATCTTTGGGAAGCAAAGGCAGTTGTTGACTTCTGTGTCCCTTCACTTGTCAATCGGTTAAAAGCAGAAAAGAAATAAATCTCACCATCTCATGATCATGATTTTGATTTTGACCACATTCACTTCTACACTGTATTTTCCTGCAGGCTGATTTGTCAGAGTCCTTTCTCCTGATATCTCCTTGATGGTCCTTTCATGGATTAGGATCTGCAATTGAATTGACAGGAAGCATAAAATTAATAAAAACCTTCTGGAAACCCCACCTCCCAAGACTCTTGGTAAGCAGATGTGGTATCTTCCTAGAAAGAATACTCTGGGGTATTGGGAAGGAGGGGTGTATGGAGCGCAGATGTTTAAGTGTTAACAATTGTATCACCTGGGAAGAGTTATAGAACCTTGGTGAGCAGGGGACAATAATAAGATCTACTACAAAGGGTTACTGGGGGAATTAAATGAGTTTAAAAATGCAAGGTACGTTTTTAACATACTTAGAACAATGCCTGGTACATACTAAACATTCAGTAAAAAATATTCTCCTCCTTTCTCTTTTCTCTCTTTCTCCTCCTTCCTTCCACCATCTCTGCCCCCTTCCCACTTTCTGTCTTCCTGTTTTCTTTCTTCCTTTCCTGCTCCCTCTCTCCCTGTCTCTCTCGCTCTTCTTTCTTTTATTTCTTAATTCTTAAATTCCACTAGATTCTACATGTATCGAAAAACTCAGTTAAGTGAAAACAAGCAAATAAATGCTTTTGGATTATAGAAATATGCTGCTGCTAAGTCGCTTCAGTCATGTCCGACTCTGTGTGACCCCAGAGATGACAGCCCACCAGGCTCCCCCGTCCCTGGGATTCTTCAGGCAAGAACACTGGAGTGGGTTGCCATTTCCTTCTCCAATGCGTGAAAGTGAAAAGTGAAAGTGAAGTTGCTCAGTCGTGTCCGACTCTCAGCGACCCCATGGACCGCAGCCTACCAGCCTCCTCCATCCATGGGATTTTCCAGGCAAGAGTACTGGAGTGGGGTGCCATTGCCTTATATATATTTTCAATATATGTAGAAATATATATTATATATATTCTAAAATATATATATTCAATCAATATTTAATTTCCTTGAAAATGTGTTGGTTTTGTTGTCCCAAAACCATTCTGACACAAGAATTTGCTTAAATGTACACTTGGAGGCACAGTTTTATTTGTAGTTTAGCTGTTACGTATTATAGAAGTAATTCATATTTCTTGTTAAAAATCATCACAGAATACATACAATGGAATATTATTCAGCCTTAAAAAGGAAATTTTACACATGCTGAATACCAATGAACCTTGAAGATCTTACGCTAAATGCAATGTAAGTTAGAGGAAAAATATTTTATAACTCCATTTATATGAGGTTTCAGGAGAGGAGAATGATATTTTCCCTCTATCCTTCAAAGTTCTCAGCCAGGAGCTAAGACAGACTGGCCAGAGAAAAGCATACAAATTTATGTAAATTTTGTGTGATCCAGAGGCCTTCGTAAGGAAATGAGGACCCAAAGAAGTGGTTAAACTTGAGTGTTTTTATGCTGAGTTTAAATAAGAGTGGAGAGTCATGGAAAAATTTGGTAGGACGCTGTGATAGGGATGAATTAAGTGCAGAAAAGGGGGAAAAAGCAAAGCCTGTTTGTTGAGATTCTTTGGGGCTCCTCTATCTTCTGAGATAATGAAGCTCTGTTCCTTTGGGTGTGGGGAGGGTAACTCTCACATGAGGGTCTTATAACCCACTTTAGAGGATGGTCTGTGCAACTCATATTCCTTCAGCTTGAAATAGTCAATATGCCAAGGCACCCGGTTTCGGAATAGCATGTCCAGAACTCTGTCAAGGTACACAGAGTAGTGGAATTCATAGACACAGGGAGTAGAATGGTGGCTTCCAGGGACTGCAAGAAGAGCGAAATGGGGAGTTAACATTTGATGGGTGCAGAGTTTCAGTTTGGGAAGAGGAAACCAAGTGATGGAGACGATGGTGGTGATGGGTGCACAGCAATGTGAAAGCACTTAATGTCACTGAATTGTGTGTTTAAAATGATTAAAAGGAGAAATTTTATGTTGTGTACATTGCATCCTAGTTTAATTCTTGAAAATAAAGATTGCAAATTAAGCAAAGTAAAAACCCAAGTTTCCCTTCTTTTGCATTCTCTGTGCCTTTCCTTCTTTCTCTGCTGAAGGAGTAATTCCCGGAATAGTTTGCTTTGTTGTTGTTGTGTTGCTAAATTGTGTCTGACTCTTTTGTGACCCCATGGACTGTACCCTGCCAGGCTCCTCTGCCCATAGGGTTTCTCAGGCAAGAATACTGGAATGGGTTGCCATTTCCTTCTCCGGGGGATCTTCCCAACCCAGGGATCAAACCCACATCTTCTGTATTGACAATCAAATTCTTTACCATTGAGGCACCATGGAAACCCCAATAGTTGACTTTATTTCATAGTTAGTATATCTCAGAGCTTTTAAAAATGGTTCTGTATAGTCTATAGTCTACATAAACCATCATGTCTTCGGCTATACCATTCTTGATCAGCATTTAGATTGCTTTCAATTTTCCATCATTACAAAATTCCACAGTGTACATTTTTGTACACAAAACTTTGAACAAATATGCCATATTTCTGGAGTATAGATTCCTAGAAGCTGAATTGCTAAATCAAAAGCTCTAAACATTTTGAACTATGGAAGCTGATACAAAAATTTCTTTAAAATGCTATTTGTACCAACAATATATGAGTGACCCCATATCTGACCCAACTGGATATTTTTAATCTTTAAAATTTTTGTCTATCTGATGGATGAAAATAGTATAATTTTTCTTCTTATGATAAGGTCACAAAATACTGATACTAGAGAAATGATCATATTTTCATATGCTTTTTGGAATGCGAAGTCTAGTGGGCGTTAGGAAGCATCACTATGAACAAAGCTAGTGGAGGTGATGGAATTCCAGTTGAGCTATTTCAAATCCTGAAAGATGATGCTGTGAAAGTGCTGAATTCAATATGCCAGCAAATCTGGAAAACTCAGCAGTGGCCACAGGGACTGGAAAAGGTCAGTTTTCATTCCAATCTCAAAGAAAGTTAATGCCAAAGAATGTTCAAACTACCGCACAATTGCACTCATCTCACACACTAGCAAAATAACACTTAAAATTCTCCAAGCCAGGCTTCAACAGTAGGTGAACCATGAACTTCCAGATGTTTAAGTTGGTTTTAGAAAAGGCAGAGGAACCAGAGATCAAATTGCCAACATCCGCTGGATCATCAAAAAAGCAAAAGAGTTCCGGAAAACCATCTACTTCTGCTTCATTGACTATGCCAAAGCCTTTGACTGTATGGATCACAACAAACTGTGGAAAATTTTGAAAGAGATGAGAATACCAGACCTCCTGACCAGCCTCCTAAGAAATCTGTATGCAGGTCAGGAAGCAACAGTTAGAACTGGACATGAAACAACAGACTGCTTCCAAATAGGAAAATGAGTACGTCAAGGCTGTATATTATCACCATGCTTATTTAACTTATATGCAGAGTACATCATGAGAAATGCTGGACTGGAAGAAACACAAGCTGGAATCAAGATTGCTGGGAGAAATAGCAATCACCTCAGATATGCAGATGACACCACCCTTATGGCAGAAAGTGAAGAGGAACTAAAAAGCCTCTTAATGAAAGTGAAAGTGGAGAGTGAAAAAGTTGGCTTAAAGCTCAACATTCAGCAAACGAAGATCATGGCATCCAGTCCCATCACTTCATGGGAAATAGATGGGGAAACAGTGGAAACAGTGTCAGACTTTATTTTTCTGGGCTCTAAAATCACTGCAGATGGTGACTGCAGCCATGAAATTAAAAGACTCTTGCTCCTTGGAAGGAAAGTTATGAGCAACCTAGACAGCATATTCAAAAGCAGAGACATTACTTTGCCAACAAAGGTCCGTCTAGTCAAGGCTATGGTTTTTCCAGTAGTCATGCATGGATGTGAGAGTTGGACTGTTAAGAAGGCTAAGCGCCGAAGAATTGATGCTTTTGAAGTGTGGTGTTGGAGAAGACTCTTGAGAGTCCCTTGGACTGCAAGGAGATCCAACCAGTCCATCCTAAAGGAAATCAGTCCTGAATATTCGTTGAAAGGACTGATGCTGATGCTGAAACTCCAATACTTTGGCCACCTTATGCAAAGAACCAACTCATTGGAAAAGACCCTGATACTGGGAAAGATTGAAGGCAGGAGGAGAAGGGGACAACAGAGGATGAGATGGCTCAGTGGCATCACTGACTCGATGGACATGAGTTTGAGTAAGCTCCGGGAGTTGGTGATGGACAGAGAAGCCCGGCATGCTGCAGTCCATGGGGTCGCAAAGAGTCAGACACGACTGAGGGACTGAACTGAACTGAACTGAGTATTTGCCTACGTTTTCTTCCAGCTTGCCGCTTTACTTTGCTTGTGAAGTTTTCTGTCCAGAAATTTATATTGTGAGCACATCATTGTAAATTAACTATACTTCAATTCAAAAAACTTATATTGCTTTACAGAGTCAAATCTGTCAGTGATCTGGGTACTGTGCTTTTTTTAGGAATTCTTCACTAACTTTCATAGTGGAAATTTTCTTCTATAATTTATGCAATTTGTTGTAATATTTAAATTTTTAATTAGTTTGTATATTTGCACATATATGTCCATATATACAGAGTGTGAGACAGCATCCAATGGTTGTGTCATTCCTTCAGTTTCTCTATTATAATGGCTCAAACTTGATCTTGCCATGTGCTCAGAAGAGTATCACTCAGAATATTCTTCATTTTTGGATTTCTCTCCACTTAGGATCTTGTATCTGCATTTCCATCTTGAGTATCTATTTAACTAAGCACCTATTGAAATAAACTTCTGGGGTATGTTCATTTCTTCTCCTGCTACTTGAGGGTGTGTTTGTGCTTTTTTGTTTGTTTTTATTTTTAGAAATGACTTGAGGGGGGTGGGGGTGGGGTTGAAGATGCTGCCTTATCCTAGGAGAGATCAGACGAACAAAGTGTTTCTAAAAACAGCCTTTGAGTTGGTGACTGCTTTGTGAAGAAATTTCATAACCAAAGGCCCGTTAACAGGACTGATTATTTAAGACAACTGTGGTTCCTGTGTAGATTTCTCGTGCAATGTGTGAACCACACTACTAATTTACTCTTTGACCAAATGCTCCTCCTCCATAATATGCTGTACTCCCCTAAAGCTTGAGGAAACAGCTTTAAGCTTCTCACTTCTTTAGTAAAGAACTTCTCAGTTGATTTCAAGTGAAATGCCAACAGTCTCACTTTTTTTTTTTTTCAAACACACTTCACAGCCATGGCTGTATATCCACTTTAAAAGTGTATGTTTTGTGGGTGGGGGTGCGGTGTGCTTTGAGCAGTTGTCAGATGTTTTATTTTTGGAAAATTCTAAATAGCATTTTGGAAGATAATTAAGGGTTGCTCAAGTTTCTTTCAGAATTTTAAAAAAAAAGGTATATTCTACCTCCTTTGTGCATTTTTGCACTCAATACTTTGTCACCTCCTCCTCTATTTTATAAATCTTTTAATTAATGGTGTTTATTCTCCTCTCAGTCTGGTCTGAGTTGTGTTTTTATGATCATATTATTAGGAAGTGATAACATGTGTGGATTTTTTTTTTTTTTCCTGTATCTGGGCTTGCCAATCACTATGGAAACAAGCAAATATTTACATAGCCCAGATACTGATTAATACCTACTGGTTATTTTGACATTATAAAGTTACTGTTTGAATGTAAGGAATTTCTCCTGAATAGTAAAGTGGTCTGTTCTCATTTATTTGCATTTATAATTTGTCCATTAGAAATTAATCCAGTAACAAAAACTCCATTAAATTACAGTCATTTCCAAAGGAGTCATTTTTGCCAAAAATGACTCAAAATTAAGCGCTGGATTTTAAAAATGGTTGTTTTACATGTTAACAAGAATGATTTTTGTAAAATAAAATTCACCTGAACATTAGTAACACAGATATGTTGCTTACGATAATACCAGTACTACACTATGCACAAGATGATGAATGTCAAAGGAACTCTTCAAGGAGACATTTTTTTAGGACCTCAAAGGAATATTGAGCTACAAATGTAAGCCCTGGAATTCAGCCTCTTGGGGCAACTTGGTAATTTCCTCTGAGAACAAAATTACCTCACCTTTTCACTCATTCTTTCTCCACTTGGGTTGTCTTAACTAAAGGGGATTTTTATAAATTTAATTGATTTTTTATTATTAATATTTTTCTAGCTTAGGATCCAAAAATAAACAGGTGTAGTCTATACTGCAGAACGGTGGCTTTCAAACTCGAGTGGACCTCAGTATTACCCAGAGGGCTTGGTAAATAAAATATAAATTTCTGAGTTCCACTTCCCAGTCTCTGATTCAGTAGGTCTGGGTATGGCCACGGAAATTGTGTTTTGAGCAAATTCCCATGTAACAATGTTGGTCCAGGCACCATTCTTTAAGAAACAATAGTCTAGAGGCTAATACTTTTTTCTTTTTGTTCACCAACTTGGGAAGTGTTTACAGATATTGTGGAATGTTTTGAAACAATCTCTAAAATGACTAGGCAGCATATTTTGCAGTAGAGTTGGAACTTCATGAAATCCAAATACTATGGGCTTATTACTCCAGTGAAGCTGGGAAGCGATACCCTCGAGGTCCAAGTTTCAGGATGAGTCAGGAGCCCAATGCTAGTACAGCCATAATCTCTTATTAAAGTATTTCTCAGAAACAATGGCACTATCTCATCTTATTAATCAATTCAACTGAAGTCTTAAACCATACAAACACTAATTCAATGGTGCAGTGGCTGGACAAATGGAGATTGACTCTGTGGATATCGCCTGTTTTTATATTTTTTCATGAATATTGCTTCATATCCTTCAAAAAAACTGATTAGAGTTTACCGTAATACTCATTTCTATGGAAGTGAATGTGAATCTTAGCATCTCATCTTAGCCAGCAAAATCGTTAGGATGGCAAATCTTTGAAAAACATCTTTTAGAGAAAAAAAAGATTAAGATTTGGCAAAATTCCCTGGTGCTCCAGTAATTTAGACTCCATGCTTTCAATGCAGGGACACAGGGTTGATCCCTGGTCAGGGACCTAAGATCCCACATGCCATGGTACAACTAAGCCCATGCAGTTTAATGAAGACTCGATGCAGCTGATAATAATAATAATATAAACAAATATTTTTAAAAGGCTAAGATTTGGAATCAGAAGATTCTTGGACACATTCCTTATTTTTCTTTAGATCTAAGTATCCTTGCCTATAAAGAGAAGCTAGTAGTATTTATTCCATTTAGTCTGCAAATACTTACTGGCTGTTTCCTATGTGCTATGCTGTAGTGATGTTTAAGAATCAGGCATGTTTCTTACCTCTAGGGCATTCACAGAATTATTTTCATAAATAAATGAGAGTGTGAGCATGAAATGTTCAGGAAACTACAAAGGCCTAAAGTAAAGTATTACTGCTCCTGGCATAGCAGCTGGCCCTGAACTTGGACCGAATGAGTCTAATCTATTCACGGGAAGAAGTAAGGCTGAGGGCAGCTCTGTGCTAAATGGCATCGTCCCTGGTGAAAAGTTGCTACCATTGATTTTGGCATCAAACTTGTAGGTTGCAATTACAACAGGTATTTTTCCTCTAAATACTTTTGACCTCTGGAGAATTTAAATTATAATTTCAAGAAAATATTGATTTAGCTGCAAAGCAGAAAATCTAAAAAGAATGGTTGGAATATTTGCTCAGCGAACAGCATTCAGGTTTGTGATGTGAAAAATAAATGTAATGAAGTTTAACATAGAAAAAAACATTGAAGAAACCCACATTTTAAAGTTTTTGTTTTTTTTTTTTTTTAGTATCAAATGCTTTGGAGTTTTGTAACAAGTAGTTGGGTTTTGTTTCGGTTTGTTTTGCCTTGCTTTTAAATGAATAGCATTCTTTTAAAACTCTAGTTCACAACAGAAGGCAGATTTCTTCATAGCTAAAGAAGTTGAGTACTGTGGTTACCCATGAAGCCACTGGGTTTCAAATCTTATTGAATTTTGTTCCAGAAAAGCAATTTCATTCTCCAATTGGACATGTCATTTCTTCTTTATTAAATTTCCCAGTTATTCTTTCACCTCAGGTTTTTATGTTGCCTCCTATTTATTTCTGGACTTGTTCACTCAAAAATGTGGGAAGGCACAGGGGTTTATATCAAGCCCCACGTACCCTGAAGCTCTCAGTTGGAACCCAGCATGAAAAAATCAAACTCAAAACCAAAATGACTCTTGTTGGTGCACTCAGGTGAGGCTCCAAGGGAGAACTGACCTTTGGGAGAGAAATGTCATTCAGGGGTTAGGTCTTCATTTCAGTGGATTCTAGAAAAGGGATGAAGGACAAGGCAATGGCACCCTACTCCAGTAGTCTTGCCTGGAAAATCCCATGGATGGAGGAGCCTGGTGGGCTGTAGTCCATGGGGTCGCTAAGAGTTGGACACGACTAAGCGACTTCACTTTGACTTTTCACTTTCATGCATTGGAGAAGGAAACGGCAACCCACTCCAGTGTTCTTGCCTGGAGAATCCCAGGGACGGGGGAGCCTGATGGGCTGCCACCTATGGGGTCGCACAGAGTTGGACATGACTGAAGGGACTTAGCAGCAGCAGCAGAAAGGGGATGATGCAAACGTACCATCACTCTACTAACATTTCCTGCAAGATGCCCAGTGTCTTCTTATGAAACTAAACTAACTTAAAACCTAAAAAGGAAACTTGGTTAAACTATGTAGTTCAATGGGAAGGAAAGTTATGACCAACCTAGACAGCATATTCAAAAGCAGAGACATTACTTTGCCAACAAAGATTCGTCTAGTCAAGGCTATGGTTTTTCCTGTGGTCATGTATAGATGTGAGAGTTGGACTGTGAAGAAGGCTGAGTGCCAAAGAATTGATGCTTTTGAACTGTGGTGTTGGAGAAGACTCTTGAGAGTCCCTTGGACTGCAAGGAGATCCAACCAGTCCATTCTGAAGGAGATCAGCCCTGGGATTTCTTTGGAAGGAATGATGCTAAAGCTGAAACTCCAGTACTTTGGCCACCTCATGCGAAGAGTTGACTCATTGGAAAAGACTCTGATGCTGGGAGGGATTGGGGACAGGAGGAGAAGGGGACGACAGAGGATGAGATGGCTGGATGGCATCACTGACTCGATGGATGTGAGTCTGGGTGAACTCCGGGAGTTGGTGATGGACAGGGAGGCCTGGCGTGCTGTGATTCATGGGGTTGCAAAGAGTCGGACACGACTGAGCCCCTGATCTGATCTGATCAATGGGCTCCAGGTTTTGAAGTGGTGCAGTTATGTTTCCATTTTTTTTTAAACAATGTTAATTTTCCTTAAGATTTAGCTTAAGTAGTTAAATGCTTATTTCTTTCTGTTGGAAAGTTATCTAGTCCTTTCCCCTTTGCCCCCACTACTCATAACTAGTCTGACTGGAATCCTGCCATCATATCCAACTCTTTCCTGAATTTGCAGATAATTTTCTGATGTACAGTCAATTCTCAATACCACTAAAGAAGTCATCTCTGATGCTATTCCTCAAAACACTCCGTTAAGTTCACAGTCCTCGCTGAGAACTTCAAGGTCAGTTGTTGGTTCTCCCATGTGACTTCGCCTCATTTCCCCACTGGTCCCTGCTCAGCTCCCTTTTGGTTTGCCTGGTTTGTTTCCTAGAACTACTCTCGATGGGATAATTTTCATCCTACTCATGTTCTCCGTTTCCAATCAATCATTTCAGCCTTCTAAATCCAGCATGTGAACTGCTTCTTCTAGAACACGTTTAGTAGGTAGGCAGGTATTTAGAGTCTTCTGTCGATGATGCGCAACATATCAGTGCACGGAAATACTCACACATGGGATTTCAGTATCCAACTGCATAGAATCACCTGACATTGTATTTTCACTTCAATTTTCTCCCTCCATTTTTCCCTTCTTTCTTACCTCCTCCTCCCTCCCTCCCTTCCATCCAATCTTCTTTCTTTCCATTCTTCCTTCCTTCCTTCCTTTTTCTCTCCCTCCCTTCCTTCTCTGTCTCTTTCTATGTCTTTCTTTCACATTTACTTGCCTTTAACTTAAATCTCACTCCCTATCACCCCCCTCCCCAATATGGAAGGGTTAAGTGAAGAAGAAGCAAGATCCATCAATCTATTGTTTTGATGATTTTATTAGCAATATGGCCTAAATATTGTTAGGGGATTCTTTTTAAATGACTAAAATGAGCTACGTTATTCAGAATAGCTGAATTTGTTGTAGACTGGGAGGATCTGATCTATTTTAATACCTCTTCATGTAGAATAACGACTGTTATTTAATCATGTTATTTAATTATTAAACTGCTAGTTATATTGCATCTTCAAATGCAAAAACTATACAATAAAACTAAAAATAACAATGAAGGCTATGTCTAGTCTTCTCTTTCTCAAGAGGAAACGGGCAGTGAATACAACTAGACCAGTACAAATATCCGCATGAACTCCATAAACAATTCTAAATGAATTCCCACTCAATGTCATAGTCATGCACAGGTGTATATGCTCTGACACTTTTCCCAAGGCAACTTTTTCTTAATTTCTCAATCATAAGGCATTTTTCATTCATTAAATAAAATTTCATTGATGTCTACTAGGGTCAGACCTAGTAGCACAGGTCTACTGGGCTAAGCCTTTAGGATACAGAAATAAAAGATGCTGAGATTCCTCGGTTTAATGGTGAGATGAGTTGTACTGGTGGGCAGAGAGAGAAAGAAGAAATTAAACGCATAATTGCAATACAAGATAAATGCCATCATAATGTAGTTTCAGAAAAGTGATACTTTCCTTAAGTGTGAAAAGTGAAAGTCTGAAACTGTTAGTTGCTCAGTCATGTCTGACTCTTTGGGACATCATGGACTGTAACCCACCAGGCTCCTCTGTCCACAGAATTCTCCAGGCAAGAATACTGGAGTGGGTAGTCATTCCCTTCTCCAGGGGATTTTCCCAACCCAGTGATCAAACCTGAGCCTCCTGCATTGAGGCAGATTCTTTACCATCTGAGCCATCAGGAAGTCCAATTTCAAGTATAAAAATGATCAATATTTGAAAAACAGAAAACACATAAAAACACAATGAAAGAAATTCTATATGAACTGTATGTAAATGATGTTTTTGTAGGTCAAAATGAGAGGCTCTCAGCAATTTCATAGGGTTCAGCCTACTAAAACTCATAGTTTCAACTCAGGGTTAACATCTAATAACATTTAGGAATACAGATCTCTCAAATGCTTCTGTGACATTATTGTATCTTCCTAGAAAATATATTCACATTTAAAGTGCTTTGTTCTTTTTAAGCAAAAATATACTTTAAATTTGCTCTGTAAACTTCTTTCACTAAAGAATACTATAACACTTAATAAAATATAGGTCTACATTATTTTTAGTAAAAGAAATCAACCCTGAATATTTATTGGAAGGACTGATGCTGAAGCTGAAGCACCAATAATTTGGCCACATGATGTAAAGAGCCAACTCACTAGAAAAGACCCGATGCTGGGAAAGATTGAAGGCAAAAGAAGGGGGCAGCAGAGGAGGAGATGGTTAGAGAGCACCACTGACTCACTGTACATGAATTTGAACAAACTCTGGGAGATAGTGCAGGACAAAGGAGCCTGGCAGGCTACATACAGTCCATGGGGTTGCAAAGGGTCGGACATGACTTAGCGACTGAACAACAAATTTTTAGTGACTGAATATCATTGCACAGGATGAATGAGCCATGATTTATTACATCCCCATTATTGAATGTTTATGCTATTTCCTAATTTTCACTGTATGTGTTATAATGGCTACATGCAAAATGCTGACATGAATGTGATGACATTGCTCTGAATTGTTCTTCCTAAATGACTGCTAAAAAGTCAACCAAAAATTAAAAAAAAAAGTAATTGAGTAAAGAAAGATTTGACCACCAAATCCGTATTTTGTCCGTGTGATTTCCGTATTACAGAGCATGTCTTAGAACATTCAACAAAACCTTTCTATCTTGTTCACTCACTTTCAAACTTTGTGATTTTTTTTTTTTTTAATAGGGAAAGAGGCATAGACATGAAGGATGAGGCTCCTGAAGGCAGGTCCAGGGTGAATAACCACTCTAAGAAAAGGAGCCAGATAAACACCACTTCCCAGTAAACAAATAGCATCATGTTCCGCTAACAACTGCCCTGGTCCTTCCCCTGAGAAGAGCGAGGCGCTTCCAATTGTTTGGCTCTCTTTCTGCGCCCATGTTATTGATTTGGAACATGACATGTTTGTACGATTGCAACTAAGTCACCAAATGGGAAATGTCTAAATCAAGCTGCAATTAATGTGCCATAAAGCGCTGGGTAAAAAGCCACACATTAGCTCCAGGAGTGACACATTTTAAGAACTCAAGCCGTGTTCTTTTGCGGCTCTCAAGTCTAGAGCCGCAAAAGAAGCCTGAAAAGAAAAAAAAAAAACAATCCTTGCTAGGTTATTGTGGGGTGTGAGAGCCTCGCTGTTGTGGAGAGGCAGTGTGAATCCATATTATGCAGAAATCAATGGTGGCCCAATCTTTGCAGGCTGCACCGGGAGCCCTGTGACAAGGGCACAGCCATTCTCCTAATCAAGCAGGTTGTGTGAAAGCAGAGTCCAGCTGAGCTTGATACATCCAGCTGGACTTTGTTTGCTACTTAATGGAGCAGGTCAGAGTGATAACACCCCCAAAGAAACCAACCCGCCTCGGCCAGAGGAGCCCGAGGAAAGTGCGGAAACTCCAGCAGATCCATGTTAAATCACTTCTATAGGTCATCTGCGGAGAAAGAACTCAAAGAATAATAAAGGCGCGTCATTCTGTGGTCGGTCTGTGTTTATGACTCTCCTCCCGGGAATGGAGCTGGGTGGGAGGAAAAGCCTCGTGGCTGGAGAAACATTTTGTCTGTTTTATTCTGTGCATTATAAAGCTCTTGGCAGGGCACCGGGCACTGAACTGAACTCTCCCTTCCTGAAAGCCACACGTTCCAGGGGTTTATAAGCCAGAGTGACAGTGATAAAAGGCCAATTCAGGGATTGGGGACCATTTTACCTAACAATGTCCTTTTGCCTCTTTGCCTCCTTAAACACCTGCTGCTTTGCCCAGCCACCTCCAGCACAGCCTTCTGGGTAGTTCTGTCTCTGAGATGAGATGCTGAAGTTCAAAGTGAATGTCCCTCTTTACCGTCTTGTCGCTGCCAGTAGACACTGAAAGACTAGCGTCTCTGCCCTCAGCCTGGCCTGAAAAAAGCCAGCCTCGGAATCCATACGGAACTCAGAAGGGTGAGCCAGGATTGTTAGAACAAGCATTGAGACCCTCTTCTCTTCTCAGAAGATCTTTTGGAGAAGGAGATGGCCACCCACTCCAGGATTCCTGCCTGGTAAATTGCACAGACAGAGGAGGCTGGTGGGCTATATAGTCCATGGGATTGCAGAGTCAGACATGATTGAGCAAGTCCATTCTCAATCAGAGTCCTTAAAAGTGTTTGAGCCACCAAAGCTCTTAGGATTAGAGCATGCTGTATAAAGAGGGCTGACAAATGGATACTTGAATTAGATAAAGGACTGACAAGTTTTCTGAATACGGGTACGTCAAGGTGCCCCAGGCAGCGGAAATGAACGCACTGTTGATGTGAACAGGAACCCAGCTCCACTCCGCCCTCCCAGGACCACCGGTGCTCACTGCGGGAGAGCTGGACATGGGCCTGGGCAAGGGTTTAGCTGCTGAAATTCGGTGAAGAGTCAGTGGGAAAAGCCTGGTGCCCTGATCACTTATTATGGGAAACTTCGTATCTGAGAAGACTGTAGCAGACCGAGCAAAGCAGGACTGCCTGCTGAAAGCCCGTGTGCAACGAACGTGAGTGCTCCCCGATTTCCCTGAGGGGCAGCAGCTCTCGGGAAGGAACATGGCACAGCAGAGACCGCCCCCCCCATCACGAGTCTGAAGGCGAGGGGACCCGGTCAAACCTGCTGTGAGCACAGCAGTGTTCTGGGTGACTACCGCTTATACAGCAGGGAAAAGGAGTGGGGAATTTGAAATGTCCTCCTTTCCTCTGTGCCAGTTGCTTCGGTTGTGTCCGACTCTCTGCGACCCTATGGCCTGTAGCCTGCCTGACTCCTCTGTCCACGGGATTCCCCAAACAAGAATACGACAGAGCGTGGCCATGCCCTTCTCCAGGGTATCTTTCTGACCCAGGGATCAAACCTGCATCTTCTGTGTCTCCTGCATTGGAGGAAGATTCCTTGCCCACCAAGTCACCTGGGAATCCCTTTCCTTTCCTCTCCTTTCCTAACAGATGGCAAACGATAAGAACGCTGAGTCCATGGGTCCCGGCTGAGGGATGTGGACATCTTTTGCATATGAGGCACCATGATGGAGTGTAGGAGGATGATGCTATAAGGAAGAGAGCTGGCTTCAAATTTGGCTCTATCGGTTTTGAGAAGAGCCCCCTAGTAAGTCTCCTCACTTCTCCAGGACTGGGTTTCCTCCTCAGTAGAGGGAAGGCCTGAGGCCCTGATTTTAAAGCCCTGCCTGCCATCCAGTGATTCTTCTGGGTGCAGTTCCTCTTATGACCAGAAAGATATCTTACAGGAGGGGCTTCTCCATGCTGGGGCTTTCCTTATAGCTCAGTTGTTAAAGAATCTGGGTGCAATGCAGAAAACTCTGGTTCAGTTCCTGGGTTGGGAAGATCCCCTGGAGAAGGAAACAGCTATCCACTCCAGTATTCTGGCCTGGAGAATTCCATGGACTGTATAGTCCATGGGGTCACAAAGAGTTGGACATGACTGAGTGACTTTCACTTTCATTTTCACTTTCACTTTCATTTCCACTTTCACTTTCTCAGTGCTAGAGTGCCCCTCCCTGGCAAACTATCTCCTACTTTCTGGCCCAGAGTCTTCCTCTCTGCTGAAGGACAGCACTCGGCAGCTACCTGCCTTAGGCCACCCTCTTCTAAATAAGTCCTGGCCATAAGTCCCGGCCTTTGGACTCATCTGTCAGAGACTCTGGCACGGTTGGTAAAGAATCTGCCTACCAGTGCAGGAGACACAAGAGACATGGGTCCCATCCATAGGTTGGGAAGATACCCTGGAGAAGGAAATGGCAACCCACTCCAGTATTCTTACCTGGAAAATTCCACAGACAGAGGAGCCTGGAGGGCTGCAGTCCATGGGGTTGCAGAGCCATGATTGACACATGGGGTCAGTCACGACTGAGCACACACACACCTCCTGGTTGAGGCACAGCCTCACCTCGACTGCATCCTTAATACTCCAGAGGGAAAATTCACTGTTCACAGCAAAGACCCAGGATATTGAAGATCCCAGGCTCATTACTGGGACAGCAAAAGAGGTTCCATGGTTTTCAGCACAGTTCTTAATTTATAAGGAGGAAAGTAGAATTATTTCATCAGAAAGATTTAGAAATAGCACAAGCTGAAAAGGAAAAGTTGACTTGTGTCATAGGAAGAAGATTGGACCTCCAAAGATGTCCACAGCCTTGTTCCAGCAATCTCTGAATGTCGTCTAACACAGCGAAGGGATTCAGCAGATGTGATTAAGGACCTTGAGATGGGAAGATTTTTCTGGATTATTTGGGTGGGTTTGATACAATCATGGGGCTTCCCAGGTGGCTCAGTGGCAAAGAATCCACTTGCCAAAAGAGGAGACTTGGGTTTGATCCCTGGGTCAGGAAGATTCCCTGGAGGAGGAAATGGCAACCCACTCCAGTGTTCTTGCTTGGAAAAATCCCACCAACAAAGGAGCCTGGTGTGTTAGAGTTGCAAAGATTCAAGGGGTTGCAAAGATTCAAGGGGTTGCAAAGATTCAAAGGGTTGCAAAGATTCAAGGGGCTGCAAAGATTCAAGGGGTTGAAAAGATTCAAGGATTCTTAAAAGACAGACCCAAGAGGAGCTTGAGTCAGGTGACCAAGTAAGATAAAGACAAAAGCAGAGGGGGAGAGATATGGCCACAAGCCAGGGAATATTGACAGCCCCTGGAAACTTGAAAAATCAAGGGACTAATTCTCTCCTGCAAAAACAGTCTTGCCTGTCTGATTTTAGCCTGTAAGACTAATTCCTTGATTTAAATAAATAAAAAAAAAATTGTATTGGCAGTATAGTTGATTTACCACATTGTTTAGTTTCAGGTATACAGCAAAGTGAGTCAGTGATACATACACATATACCCACTCTTTTTTAGATCCTTTTCCCATATAGGTCAGTGCTAAGTATTGAGTAGAACTCATGGTGCTACACAGTAGCTCCTTATTAGTTATCTAAGGACCATAAGATAATAAATTTGTGTTGTTTTAATTAAGCCACTAAATTTGTAGTACTTGGTTACGGCAGCAAAAAGAAACTACGCAACTTACAAAATATAAGAAAGTTAAATTTTCAAAATGGACATTCCCTGAAGAGCCTGGTTAACTTAGGTTTTATTTGAAAGCAAAGTTCTTCTAATGAATTAATATTTTTCTAAGTATGTCTTTCCTCAGCTAGACCTAAGAATTCATGATTCATGCTCCTTTCCTTTCAAATTCTTCCAAGTAAATAAAGATATCCCACGACGTCATGGTGGGCAGCTGCTGTCCATGGAGCAAGATGGCCCCAAATAGGGCCTATTTTTTTCACCATTCAGGGCAGTCAGTAGTTCCTGTCCTCAGTCTATCAGTAACCTAGAAGAAGCAGTCTCACAGAAAGTGTCTAAGACTTTAATCTTTAAATTGCAGGTAGAAAAATTTTGCCTCTTCAAACTCCCAGAATCCCCTGAGAAATACAAGGATAAAGCATTCTCAGTTCTCTGTTAAGAAGAGAAATTGTGGAGGAATTACTGCCAAACAAAGAGGACCACAACTCTCCAATATCTGCTTTTTCTGCTTCCATTGTTTTGAAAAAGTGAAAGTCTTAGTTACTCAGTCGTGTCCAACTCTTCGGGACTCCACAGGCTATAGCCCACCAGGCTCCTCCATCCATGTAATTCTCTGGAAAGAACACTGGGGTGGGTAACCATTCCCTTTTCTGGGGGATCTTCCTGACCCAGGGATTGAACCGAGGTTTCCTGCATTGCAGGCTGATTCTTCACTGGCTGAGCCACTAGGGAAGCCCATCCTGTTACCCCCAGGCTCTTCTTTCTCAGCTGTCTCTGACACCCTTCTTTGACTACTGGATTCATCGTAGTGTGATTAAACTGAAAGTGTACTACATGATTTAGGGTTGAATGTCCAAGAACAATGCAAAGATTGATGTTAAAATAATGTAAGAGAAACAAATTTAAAAACTGTCCTTTCTTTAAACTTCAAAAAGGTCAGTATTCTTAATTGGAGAAGCAGGTGTTAGATAACAGTGGTTGCTGCAAATTCTCTGCAGATGTCAGCTTATAACTCCACCAGAGCAATTTTCAGCTAATATGGGCCTTGAAACGGAATACTTACTTCCTAAAGCCTTGTCGTTGATTCTAAATTTGATGCTCTTTCACAAAGTTGCACACAGATTTCCACAACTGATCATCTGCATGGGTGAATTTTCCACTGGGAGGCTGATTTTGGAATTTGCTACTTGTATATACTAGACAGTGACAATATAATTAATTTTAAAAGTTATATATAAAGCTGAGGAAATTTTAAGATCTGAAAAGCTCTCAACAAGTCTTGTTAACTTATTTGGTATAAACTTTCAGATGTATAGAAGTAAATTTCGTTGTTTTTTTTTTTTTTCTCCTCTTATTTCTCTTTTTTTCCTTCTTTTTAAAAGTCCCTTGATGTTTCAGGTATTTGAACAGACTACCTCAAAATGTGTTAGCTTAAAATAATAACCTTCCTTTGGACTCTTTGAATGGCTGGGGCTCAGCTAGCTGGTTCTTCTGCTGGTCTCATAGAATGTCTCATATGGTTGCAGTCAAATGGCATCTGGGGTTGGGATTACCCAGAAAGCTCCAGTTGTTTCTGGGACATTGGTGAGGGTGGCTTGAAGACTGGAATTTCTCTCTCTCTCTCTGTGACAACTTTGGACTTCTTTACATGACAATTGGATTCCAGCAGTGAGCTTTCTAAGAGGACAAGCCCTAATGAGCAAGCACTTACTCATTTCTCTCTCTCTTCCCTCTCTGTCTCTCTTGGATTTCATAGGCTTTTTAATCTTTTTATTGACGTATAGTTGATTTATAATGTAGTGTTAGTTCCAGGAGTATGGCAAAGTGATTCCATTATACAAACACACACACACACACACACACACACACACACACATATATACACATACATATATGCTGCTGCTAAGTCGCTTCAGTCCTGTCTGACTCTGTGTGACCCCATAGATGGCAGCCCACCAGGCTCCCCCGTCCCTGGGATTCTCCAGGCAAGAATACTGGAGTGGATTGCCATTTCCTTCTCCAATGCATGAAAGGAAAAGTGAAAGTGAAGTCGCTCACTCATGTCTGACTCTTAGTGACCCCATGAACTGCAGCCTACCAGGCTCCTCCGTCCGTGGGATTTTCCAGGCAAGAGTACTGGAGTGGGGTGCCATTGCCTTCTCTGATATACATATATACATACATATGTATATTCTTTTTCGGATTCTTTTCCCTTATAGCTTATTATAAAATATTGAGTATAGTTCCCTGTGCTATACAATAGGTCCCTGTTGGCTATCTATTTTATATATAGCAGTGTGCATATATTAATCTGAAATTCCTAATTCATCCCTCCCCTTTGCCTTTCCCCTTTTGATTATCAAAAATTTGTTTTCTATGTCTGTAGGTCTATTTCTGTTTTGTACATGAGTTCATTTGTATGATTATTTTGAGATTCCACATAAAAGCAATCACATATGATATTTGTATTCTTCTGTCTGGTTTATTCACTCAGTATGATATTCATCTTTTACAGACATTGTGTTTGCTAATATCCTGTTGCCCAAGCCAAGTGTCAGCGTGGGAGAGGATCAAACAGGCACGACTACCGGGAGACGTGAGTCACTGGGGTCACAGTCTAATACACTTTGGATTCACGGTGCAACGCCAAAAGAAAACCCTGTGTTTGTCCCCACGTCAAGCATGTATTTATAGTACTGGAAATAAGAATAGATCTAAAACTTAGATCAGCCGTGAAAACAGGTACACTGAGCTAATGAATTCATTACTTACGTGTAGCCTTCCATATTGGTTGTAACTTTTATAGATTATGATGTTTTGATGCAGAAGGGAGCCAGGGCAAGAGCCATGTGTCCCAGGCTCATCCCTAAGTGTCCACAAGAGTCTCACTCAGTCGTCAGAGCTACCTTTAAGGTCCGACTGGGTGATGATAATCAGAAGTTGTTAAAAGCAAGAGTCCTGGCCAAGCGCATCCAAGTTCCACTGCTTCTGTCCTCTTCCCATGAGAAAGAATTTGCTTCTTCGTGTCTCGACCATCCCCACCCACACTTTATGTCAACACAGAACTTCTTGCACATCATCCATTCATTACTGCAGTGAATGCCTTTGGACATGCATTGGCCCCCAGCTCTTTCCTAGGAATCAGCCAACTTCCTAGCAATTTGCTCTCACGGTAGTACTTACTGCAGAGTCAAGCATATAGTATGTGCTCAATAAATAGTCCTTCACTGAATAAATAAAAAGATAGGCATATATCTCAGCACACGTTTACTTTTCTCATTCTAACTTAGTGAATTTTTTAAAAATCCATAAACTTACTTTGACAATTTTGCCTTTGGGGTTAAAACTAGGATAGGGCTTTTTCTATGATAGAACAAGGCAGAACTTTGGAAAATGGCCAACCACACAATTTTTACCCCCTCACAGGAAAACTTTCCCTTCGTCATCAGTTAAAGCTATTAAAAATAATCAAGTAAAAAACTTATTAAAAAATAAAAAAGTCACCCAAATTCAGAATCTGAAGAAAGCATGGTGACTTGGGCTTTGCTATTAACAGCCTCCTATTTAAAGTCTTTGTAAGTGGTTACTGTACAAAGAAATTGCTAACCACCATGGTTTTTACCTGCGACTCTGAAACATGCTGATAAAATGCTCTCTCATTTCCCTCTCTTTTTTGGACCATTAGTGTTATTCTGCTATATTTGGAGCTGAGCTCAAACCACATCAATAAAGTCATTTATTATAGAGAAAACAGATTTAAGAAACAACAGACTTGACCACTCAGATAAAACACAGCAAGCTCAAAGTATGAATGCAGCGTTGAGTGAAGGATTTGATTTATATGCCGTACAGACAAACCCAGTAAGCAGAAATGGAAGTTTTTATTGCTTGTCTATAAATGACTGTCCATAAATATAAAATTATTATTTATTAAAATAAATTTAGCATTTTATTGTAAATAGTGCCAGTGTAAATAACAACCTTTTATTATCTTCTACTCACAATACTGCCTTTTAAATTTTAATCACCTCTGTAAAGTAGCTGCCTCAGTTTGCCAAGATTTACGTAAAAATAAATATGCATTTATGAGTCCAATTTATGCTTTACAAATTACTCACCATGTAAAAAGCTTTTGTTTGCAAGAGGGAGTAACACTAGAGGAGCAAGGGGGGAAATCCCATGACTTGAATCCCATCTGGGGGGAAACCCCATGACTTGAATCCCACTGGTATCAGGAGTGACGAATCCTGGTCTGAGATATGAATGTCTACGCTACAGGGTGTCTTCTAAATGCCAGCGTTATTACCATCTCAGGTTGGGAAGGGCTAGGTGCTTTTATGGAAGGGGCTGCCTGTTTTCCCGTGAAAGGGGACTCCAGGGACGGTAGGAAATCTTTGTTGCAAAATATCTCCCCTACACAGGGACCAAGGCATTTGGAATTTTCCTTTTTAACCTCGTTTCCTTTTTTTTTTTTCTTCTTTCCTCCTGGAAACAGAGAAAGCATGTAAATAGTCCTGGGAAAGGAGGCATCCAATTAAATCAACAGTAAAGCATTGATGAGATCTTTCCTCCCAAGTTGAAAATCTCAAGGTCATGGCAGCAGACAGAAGCTCAGAGAAAAAGGAAAGGCAAGCTCTAGAAAAACCATAATGAAGTTACAGTAGAGAGCCTGATGACAAGCCTTCCACATGGTTCTGCCCAGGCTGACCTTGCAAACTGGTGATCACTAAGAATAGTACTCTATTGAAGGGTGACAACCAGGCAGAGGGATGTGACACAAAAGAGTCCATGGGAGGTCACTTCAGTTCAGTTCAGTCACTCAGTCGTGTCCGACTCTTTGCGACCCCATGAATTGCAGCACGCCAGGCCTCCCTGTCCATCACCAACTCCTGGAGTTCACCCAGACTCACGTCCATCCAGTCAGTGATGCCATCCAGCCGTCTCATCCTCTGTCATCCCCTTCTCCTCCTGCCCCCAATCCCTCCCAGCATCAGAGTCTTTTCCAATGAGTCAACTCTTCGCATGAGGTGGCCAAAGTACTGGAGTTTCAGCTTTAGCATCATTGGTCCTCAAATACTGGCATATTTCATTGATACACTAAGAGAAGGACCTGAGACACTGAAGCCCTGAACTTTGATCTCAGAATAACTCTGATCAACTCCAGCTGCAGCATCCAGTCTCATAGTCATTCACAAGAAAGGGTACTATTGGTGCTGGATTGACCTGAACCGTCCTCATCAGTCACCATGAAAGATCCCTCTTGTGATTAGAGCATCAACTAAATGCTTTCCTCATAAACTGTAATTGTTAACCTTTATGAAATCACTATTAGGAATTACTGAGTTCTCAAAAGTTAAATCAGTCATTATTTCTTCATTGGACCTTCTTCCTTCCTTTTTATCTTCGAAGATATCTATAACAATACAAAGATAGATATTATGTATTATCAGTTCAGTTCAGTCACTCAGTCATGTCCGACTCTTTGCAACCCCATGGACTGCAGCACACCAGGCCTCCCTGTCCATCACCAACTTCCAGAGCTTGCTCAAACTCATGTCCATTGAGTCAGTGATGCCATCCAGCCATCTTATCCTCTGTCCTCCCCTTCTCCTCCTGCCCCCAATCCCTCCCAGCATCAGGGTCCTTTCCAATGAGTCAACTCTTTGCATGAGGTGTCCAAAGTATTGGAGTTTCAGCCTCAGCATCAGTCCTTCCAATGAACACCAAGGACTGATCTCCTTTAGGATGGACTGGTTGGGTCTCCTTGCAGCCCAAGGGACTCTCAAGAGTCTTCTCCAGCATCACAGTTCAAGCATCAATTCTTCGATGCTCAGCTTTCTTTATGGTCCAACTCTACTGAATTACATTTTTTTAAAAGATTTTTTTTGATGTGGACCATTTTTAAAGTCTTTAAATTTGTTACAATATTGCTTCTTATTTCTGTTTTGATTTTTTGGCTGTGAGGCATGCGGGATCTTAGCCCCCCAACTAGAGATGGAACCTGCATCCCCTGCATTGTAAGGTAAAGTCTTAGCCACTGAACCACTAGGGAAGACCCAATACTGACTTATATTGTTGATTAAGGTAACTAATATCCTAATTTACACTGAAATAAAATGGGTCTTTGCGGATGCAATTAAGGTAAGGGTCAACATCATCCTGGCTTGGTGTGGGCCCTACATCCAATGAAAGCTGTGAGCTTTTCTATTCTTATAAATAAACACAGGAAATACAGGAAATGGGTTCGATCCCTGGGTCGAAAAGATTCCCTGGATGAGGAAATGGCAACCCACTCCGGTATTCTTGTCTGGAGAATCCCATGGACAGAGGAGTCTGGCAGGCTACAATCCGTGGGGTCGCAAAGAGTTGGATATGACTGAGCACTCACACCCACACACACATACACACCCACATACACACTCCCCATCTTCTCCCTGTTCCCAGGCACCCCATCTCCCTTCCTGGTTGGCCAGTGGAAAGAGCTGCTTCCTGATTACTTTGTTTGGCAAGCTAAGTTTGATTCAAACCCAACCCATGTTAGGTTCAGTCTTTCCCATCCAAGCATTTTCTGATCAGAAAAGTCCTCTTTATCTGGTCTGCACACTCAGGTACATGCAAAGTGAGCAGAGGCTTGGAGGAGGAGTTGGAGGAAAGACCCAGCTGCTCACTGAACAGCTTGTACTCTTGTTTCCACCGCACCGTGTTGGCACTGGGAAGTGGTTGCCCCTCCAGGGTTTGCATTTTCCAGCATCCATCCTCCCGGAGTCAGGGCTTCACTGTCACACTTGCCGCTTCAGCCTGGACCTCTTCTCTGAACTCTAGACACCAATATATCCAACTGTGTATTTAACATCTCCCTTTGGTTGAGATGGGACTTCCCTGGTGGCTCAGATGGTAAAGAATCCGCTTGTAATATAGGAGACTTGGGTTCAATCCCTGGGTTGGGAAGATCCCCTGGAGCAGACAATGGCAATCCACTCCAGTCTTCTTGCCTGGGAAGTCCTATGGACAGAGGAGCCTGGCGGGCTACAGTCCATGGGGTTGCAAAGAATCTGACACAACTGAGTGATTATCACTTTCACTTCACTTTCACTTTGGTTGAGATCTGTGTTCCAACTGAATTCCACCCAATGAAATGAAGGAAAAATGCTGTGGTTCCTTCCTGGACCTGTTCCATACTAACCCTCTCCCCACAACACATACGCTCTTCATGCTCTTCCAGTTTTTTTCCCTTTCTGGAAATGGGGATCACCTCCAGGGTGACCTTGAAAGCCACACGTTGCATTTGGCATCAGTCTGGGTCCTTGAACAATGATGTGGAGGAGGACTGCTTGCCAACCTGTTCACCCGCTTAAGGCTATTATGTGATCAAGAAATCATCATCTAATGTGTTAAGCACTGAACTTTGGGCTAAAGTTTTTAAAGCAGCTAATTAAAAGACAATTTCCTGTTTGGTGACACCAAGTTCCTCGATGAGGGTCTTCTTTTCTCAAACAACCATCTCTATAAGTAGAAGATAGTGCAATATTTATTCTCTCTTTTGACAAAATGAGCCAGAAAAGTATGTATATATGTACATACACATGTATATTTTATGTGTTCATTTACCCTCCTTAAATAATAATAATAATTGGTACTAGTAATATTATATAAACATGTTTTTTGAAATGTCATTAATGAGTGCTTGTTCTGTGGAAGCTCTATTCTAAATCCTTTATATGTGTTACATTATTGAATCCTTGAGTGGTTCTATTACAGTTAAATCATGTGTCCTGGGTGGAGTCAGAACACAAAGCCAGGGGCTAAGCTCTCAAACAACCCAGTATCAATCCCCATATGCAAAGCTCAGGTCAGTTTCACATTTACATATTTATCCTTAGACTGCAGAGTCAACCGCTGTTGTCCTATTTCCTCCATGCAAATTACATTCTAACGTGGCTCCTTCATCCTGGTGAGTTCTTCAGCCACAAAGGTGCTCCAATCTTGTTAAATAACCCATTGCTCTGAGACCGTCACAATCTTTAGTTTGTCATTGTTTTTTTTTTGGCCATGCTGTGCGACTTGTGGAATCTTTGTTCCCCAACCAAGGATCAAACCCCCGTCCTTGGCAGTGAGAGCAAGGAGCCCTAACCACTGGATCACTGGAGAATTCCCGCTCATATTGTATTTTACATACAGAGAACAAAGTCCAAGGAACCTGACTCCCTACTTCATAGTAAGGAGAAGGCATGAGATAATGTCTTTAAGGTACACGGAGCTCGTTGGAACGTGGGGTTAGATAAACAGAAGCTTCATTAGTTGTGCTACTTAACAAGCCCCTTCACCCTTTGCTCTCCAACCTGCATGAATAGGCTAGAGTCTCCCCTCCCATCTCCCCCACAGGCAGGCTGCCCATTTCACTTGGGGCATCAGTGCTGGGACTGGAGGATGGAGCTGCGAATAGGATGTAATGGAGCTACTGACTCAACAAAGACGCGTTCCATTCCTTAAGCATATTTGGGTTAAGCAGTGCAGACACAGCTCATTGCTTGCTGGTGTAAAAACTTTAAAAACTTGCATTCCTGGGCTAGACTGCTCACGACAGGCCCTTTTCCAGGAGAAAGAGAAGGTGGTTTCTCTACTTTGTTCCCCACTTCGAAGGGAGCAACCTTACTAGCCCATAGAGTAAATAAAGGCTTAAAGACGTCTATGTCAAAATTCACTTGCTCTCAAAACCTTTCTCCCCCTCCCCTTTCTCTGGTGAACCATCGTGCTGTGGCCCCACAGACCCTGACTTCATCAAGCACCGACGGCTCCCACATGCCAAGGTAAGTGGCCATTCTCCCTCCTCCCACTGCCACTGACCAGCTACCCTTGACACACCACTTACTCCTTGAAATTCTTTATTTCAACGTCCTTCTCATTCTCCTCTTGCCCAATGACTGCTTTGTCTCCTTTTTCTAGACTATTCTCAGATCCATGGCCTCTAAACATTGACTGCTAGGAGGATTAATGCCCATCCCCATTTTCTGTTTGTCTCAAATCCCACTCTAGGTGATCTCATCCAGTACAGTCGCTTCATATGCCACTGCTACGCCAATGACTCTCATATTTGAGCTCCATCCTTGACTTACTCTATTAACTCCAGACTCATATATCCAGTCAGCTATTCGACACCTCTCTCTGGTTGAGAAACGTATCCCACCCGTGTCCAAAACTGAACTCTGATCCCCAGCTCCAAACTGTTCCTCCTACTGTCTTCTCCTCTCAACATTATTCAAGTTTCTCAGGTCCCAGACTTGGAATCATTTTTATCTATTTTTTTAATCTCCATAGCCAAATCCCATTGACTTTATCCTCAAACTATCTGCAGAACACAACAATTTCTCCCCACCTCTGCAGCCAATTCCTTGGTCTGAGCCTGTCTCACCTGGATTTTTGTAAGAGCCTCCGAGTTGGCCTCTCAGCTTTCACACTTGCCCCATAGGGAACATTCCCAACACAGGACCCAGAAGGATTCTTTGAAAATCTACATGAGATCAGACCACTCTGCTGCTAGATATTCTGCAATGGCTCCCTGGACCATAAGGAATACAATCTGAATTTGCGATCTAAGCGTACAATTCTCCTGCCACCATCTCCCGGACCTCATCTGTCCTCCTCTTCCTCTCTCACTATGGTGGCCTCCTTAATAATCCTGAAATGTGCCCCGGAGGCTCTTGCCTCAAGGCCTCTGACCCACTATCTTCTCTGCCTCCAAAAGTCTTTCACCAGATGTCCATGCGGCTTATTCCTCTCCTTATTCTGGTCCCTGCTTCAAAGTCATCCTTTAAGAGAGGATTTCCTTGGCCAGTATATCCAATAAAACATCTTTCCATCAATTCATAAATCTCTTACCCTGCCTTAGTTTTCCCTTAGCATTTTATAATAACCTGATAGACTATTTATTGGTTTATTTTGTTTATTACTATTACTTTCCTAGAAATAGAAAATATAATTCATTTAAACAAGAGCTTTCTCTGTTTTATGCCCCACTATACCTATATGGGAGTCACAACAAATATACGTTGAATTAATAAATGAATTTCTTCTGATGGGCAGAGGTTAAAATGCGTGTTTATGTGTGAGTGTGCTGTGTGTGCATATGTGTATATGTGGTATGTGTATGTGTGTGTGCATTCTCTCTGACTTACCAAAGGCTGTATGCATGGGAAGTTAGACTTTACTCTTTTCTCAGAAAGTCAATGTGTTTTTCTCCGTAGCCTTTGTGTCATCATGGCTTCAGGGAAAGGAGCAGAGGAAATGTATTTCTGGAAAGAGATGGGATGATGTAGAGGCAAAAAAGTCTACCTGTTAGTCCAAGATGATTGTGGGGAAGGGAAGGGAGAGAAAGATGCAGAGAAGAGATCAGAGACAAACTTGCCAGATTCACGCTCCATGTTACCCTCTCACCTTAGTGGAAATCACAAAAAATCTGAAGGTATAGAGAGTTTCCCTGTTTCTTAGGTAATATTCTGAGAGGAGACCATATCATACAGCAATTTTCCTACCCGCTCTACACCAATCTATGAATCAAAATAAAATTGCTCTATGGCAATTAAGGGGGAGCAAGTTGAACCCCTGGTGGCCTTCCGTGGTGACTCAGTTGGTAAAGAGTCTGCCTGCAATTCTTGAGACCTGGGTTCAATCCCTGGGTCAGGAAGATCCCCTGGAGAAGGAAATGACAACCCACTCCAGTATTCTTGCCTGGAGAATTCCATGGATAAAGGAGCCTGGTGGGCTACAGCCCATGGAGTCACAAAGAGTGGGACACGACTGAGTGACTAACACAAGTTGAACCAGCCCGTTACCCTAGTTAGTTTCCTGCTCAGTCACTCAGTCATGTTTGACTCTTTGCGACCCTATGGACTATAGCCTGCAGGGTTCCTCTGACCATAGAATTCTACAGGCAAGAATACTGGAGTGGGTAGCTAAACCCTTCTCCAGGGATCTTCCTGACCCAGGGGTCCTACATTGCAGGTGGATTCTTTACTGCTGAGCCACCAGGGAAACCCACTTAGTTTCCTCTGCCTTCCAAGATATCTAGAAGCTCCAGCTTGCTCTATGGAGAAGCACAGAAGGAAGGTGGTGGTACTTCTGGTGGATGAGATTCCTGGGGATCACTGTAATCTGAATTACTGTAGTGAGATTATTGGCGAAAACTGGCCTTGTTGCCTTGGCCTGCCAAGGAGGTTACAAGCCAGGATAAATGTCAAATGAAAATAACTTCTAGATGTCAGAGTTAAATAGCACGGGTCTAGGTCACCTGAGCAGACCATCAAGTTCTTCCTGAGCCAAGAAAGAAAAGCCCCCAAATCCATCAGTTGCAGATTTCAGCAGTGACCCATAGAACAATTAAGGCTTTACACAGAAGCCAGCTGTGAGCCACATGCTAATCCATGACCCCTTTCTTTTGCTGGTACAAGGATATGGAGAGCTACTTTACACTTCCATCTACCCAGAGGTGATCTTCGAGACTTTTAACAATGGTGTGGTCCAGGGAATGACACTGTCCATAAGGTGGGTGTATTCTTTCTTCCTTGCCCTGAGGTCATGTAGATATTGATCTGTATTGGTTTCATGTAATATAAACTTTACAGTTATTCCTTCAATCTCCAGTTATTTTAATACATTTGGAATTGAATTTTTGTGTACAGCGTGAGGTAGAAATCCAAAGTAATACTTTCTCATTACTGACCCAAGAAACTTCCAAAAGTTCCTAGGTTTTTCATCATGCGAAGTTCCCTGTAATAGAGTGGGTTTGATGGGCTGTTAGTGACCATTTGTATGTGTGGATTATTTGTAAGTCAGGTGTTTATTAGTTGGATATTTTATGCTTCTCCCTCTCATTGTCCACTAATGTTCCATGTACCTTGTAACCTTCAAGTCCAAGTTTTTATAGGTTGATAGACTAAGTCAAGTACATTGGCTGGGGTCATAACACCAGAAGACGTATTTGTTCAGGTTCCTCAATGAAACTAAAATAAGAAATAATTATGGCTCAGCATATGACACATTTGCCTTTCCATATTATTTTGATAGAAGGGAAGCCCAAGGCAGAGAAACTATGAATCAGCAAGGGAGAAAATGAAATCTCTAAAAGCCTAACAGTTCTAGGAATTTCTTTGCAGCAAGGCCATACATTTTGTGAGTAAACAATAAGCATCGATTCAGCATCTATGAAATGAATTTTAAGTTTGCAAAGCTTTAAAAAATGGCAAAATCCCTAGTTCTCTGCAATAGGCAAACCAGAAATTCACTTAATTTGTTACTCATCGTTTTGGCCTATAAACTCAAATACTTATTAACGCTGTAAATATGCCTTTTTACTGGCTGTCTGACAGCTCCCATGCTTTCTGTGCTGTCTCCTTAAACATTTATGAGTGTTCATGAATATGCAAATACACAATCTAATGTCTGCAAATGGTTGCAAGTACAAATGCTATGTTAATATTTCATACAGTGATGGGAGCAAATCAACAATCATAAATTTTGAACAAATATGTTGCATCATTAATAACTAATGAAGCAGTGCATAGAACTGAGGATTTGGCATTTAATTCTAGAAGTAATGTTTAAATAGAGCCTATCAGGCAAGGCTGCCGCTTCCAAAAATTTAACTAAGATCTGCTTCTTCCAGGTTGGTTTCTGCTTGGGGAGGTCATAGAGGTCGGGGGAGGGGGGTAATTGAAAAGAGAAGATTCCATAATAGCTGTTTAAAAACTGAAACTGTTACCTGGTAGGAATAAAAATAGTTCCTATAACTAATGAATTGCCTTAAGTGGACAAGTGCACTAGGAGTGTGTTGATCTAGTGTTTCCCCTTTCCTGAGAGCTGATGGAGACAGGTAATATCAGTGGAGAAGAGCTTAAACACTTGGTGGAGACAAAGAAATGTAAACCTCAAAAGAATTTGATGAGTTAACCCCTTAGTTCCTCATAAGACTTGAAGAGGTTAAGTATCACCTTTAGCGGCAAGGCCTGTTCTGGGCTCATAGCTTTTGGTTCACGATCTCAATCGTTCCATACCTGCCATACTGCTACCTCTCTGGGTACCAATTTCTTCTGAAATGCAGTGTGCTGGTCAATCAAACATTAAAGTGAAAACTCACAATTACTACATGTGCAAGAGATTATATGAAAGATTTAGAATAGAATAAAATACCCATACAGATTCAAAAGTCCCTTGATATTTTTGGGAGCCAATATATTCCTTTATCAATTGGATTAAGATCCTCTCCTGGTGGCATCCGGTAAAGAATCCACTTGCAATGCAGGAGACTCGGGTTCGATCCCTGGGTTGGGAAGATCTCCTGGAGAAGGGAATAGCTACCCACGCTAGTATTCTTGCCTGGAGAATTCCATGGACAGAGGAGCCTGGCGGGCTACAGTCCATGGGGTCGCAAAGAGTTAGACACGACTGAGCTTTTAACTAAGGCAAGATCCTTTTTGGCCCTGATAGTTTGAATACTCTCAGTGGGCTCTTCCTTGGATGAGATAAAGATGCATACAAATTGTTCAGCTTTCCTGAATTATCGTAGAGAGTATCAGCGACCTTTTTTACAGGCCAGTAGGAGTAAGATGCATGGTAGACGGATAAACTAGTATTGGCCATCTGATATATCCTGGAAGACTCCCTTCAAAAATAAATTCTTTATGTCAGCTTAATTATTTATCAACTGTGTCATCTTCATGAAAATCATCACAGTACTTTTAATGGTAATGCTACTCTGCCATTTTTAAAGTGCTTTCATATATATTATCTCATTTCATCTTCACAAGTTGCCCCATAAATAGGTATAATTATCCACATTTACAGATTTAAAAAATCCATCTAAGTTAAGTCATTTGCTATAGGAGAAAAAAATGACAAATACGATCATTTGAATGTGTGAAACATGGAGTTCATTATTATATACAGCTTTGTAAAATAGTTTCTTAAAATACTCTTGACTTTTAAAACCTGGGATCCATTTATGTACCTGGACCTATTTTCTTTCATCTTCTTTTACTCATGTTCCACATTGGGTTAGCCTTATTCTCTTGATGACTCAGGTCCCTATCCATGTGGAAAATAAAGTATTCATGGGTTGGCAATAATGCCTTTGGTTTTGAATTTCATGCTCAGTAGTAATGATGTATTAAAACATCCCTTTGTAAGGCTCTTTGTGGTGATGAAACTCCCGTGTATCTTGACCAAGGTGGTGACTGCAAGCATCTACATATGTAATAAAATTGCATACAACTAAATACACACACAAATTAGTGCATACAGATCTAGAGAAATTCAAATAAGATTGGTCAGTTGCATCCATGCTAATCTCCTGGCTGTGGCATTCTACTCCAGTTCTGTAAGGTGTCACCTCTAAGAGAAGCTGAGAAAACATACACAGCATCTCTCTGTGTTGTTTCTTACAATTGCACGTGACTCTGCAGTCATCTTATAAACTACGGTGTATAAAAGGACAAATAGATACCATTAAGCTAAATAACTATGCTGTGCTTAGTCACTCAGTTGTGTCTTTGCAACCCCATGGACTGAAGTCCGCCAAGCTCCTCTGTCCATGGGGATTTACTGGAGTGGGTTGCCATGCCATCCTCCAGGGTAAATAGCTCTTGAAAGACCACTCTGATTAGTTGACATAGAATTGTTTGCACCATTCTTCAGGACACTTTGGACCCAGAGGGACATGAAAGATATTTGAATGTGACTTACCCTTTAACATCAAGCCATTAAAAACTTGTGGGGTGGGATGGGTATAATGAAGAGGCTATTAGGTTTAGGAGTCTGGACATGACCTAAATGCTTTTCTCTAGCAATGTGATTTTGGGCAAGTCACTTTCTTCTCTGAACCAATTTCCTCGTTTATAGGATACTCTGATTAGTTGAGGACAGCGTTCACTTCCAGTGTATAGTGAAATCTCACTGCCCCGTTTCTACCACTCTTTGAACTTGACCTTACTCACCATATCCATGGTAAGTATTTCTTTTACTTTCCTTTAAAAGCATTTTTGAGTCACCTTTTATAAAAAAGTAAATTTTGTATTATGCAAGATTGGATATTTTAATGATTCCTCGGCAGTGATCAGCTCAAGTCAATCTGGTTTCCTCTACTCCTCCACCTACTTCCCTTTCCAGCACCATTTCCCATTCCTCCATCGTTTTTGAAACAAATCACCAACATAATAGTCTTTCATCTGTAAATATTTTAGAATGTGTTTTTGAAAGAAACAATCACAAAAACATAATCACGACACCATTATCACAGCTAAAGCATTAATAATTCCTTAATATCATCAAATGTTCGGCATTCAGAGTTCCCCGATGTCTCATGATTTTTTAAAATAGATTGCTCAAATCATTATCTAGATGAAGTCACAGCGGATATTTCTAGGACTTGTTTTTTTCTGCTTATCCAACAATGCTTCAGAATCTTTCTCAATGCAGCACTCCAAACCACTAACATTCTACAGATCAGAGGGGCCACAGAGGGGAATAGAATCCCATTTGTTTTCCCTGGACTACAGCACTCTCATAAGCCCACGTAGGTTAGTGGTTTTTAATTGATTAAATCATTATTGAGACGCTGATAAAAAGCTGGTGGTTTCATGTGTACAAAATGAGACTGAAATGATTACCTCTGACCAGGAGATGTTCCCTGGAGTCTAAGCTTACTGGGTTGTCTTATCTTTGTATATTTGAAATCAGTATGCACCAAAAGAACTTTGCCATGAAAAGCAACATATTTAGTATCAGCATTCTTGTAACTCACTTTAATTAAACTTTGTTGTTGTTTAGTCAAAAATAAAAAGCTGGTGGTTTATTTCTCCTAAGATTAATCAGTATATTTTCCAAAAATTTTTAAAAAGCTTAACAGAAGTATAAAATATATTTTAAATTTTAAATATATCTTATTTTAAAAATAAAAGTCATAGTTTTGATTCAGGCTTCTATACATGTAGTTAAGACCAGGGAAGTTGGGGTCCAGTTTATCTGTATTTGAATTGAACTGTCATCACTTATCTTATTTACTCTATTACTTTATAATATTATTCTAACATAATTTTTGGAAACCAGAATGATAATACTAGAAATCCCCACTGTCTGGAGGTCTGATTTCTGAAAACCTCAGTCTTTCCGAACATAGCCATCATCCTGAAAATGATGGGGGGTGGTGGCAAAGAAAAGAACTTACAAAGAAGTTTTCTAGGTTAAAAATGGAGCAGCCCTTACTTTGAGAACTGTCAGAGCTGCTAGTGAGAGATGCCACAGGAGAATTAGGAAAAAACAGCATCCCGGGGCAAAAGGGCTTCTGACATCCTATGAGGGCATGCTTGTGCTGCAGAAGAGTCAGGAAAGGATGTTCTTAGGATGATCCAAGAAGGTATCAAAATGTATTCAAAGACCCTGAGAAAGAAGAGAACTGTGTATTGCTTCATAGAACTAGAGAGTAAGGTGCCAGGTACTCACAGAATGTGAAAGCACCCACATACACACTAGGGGGGCCACACGACTCATTTAGACAGGAAAAAAGTGTTTAGAGAGCTTCAAAAGCCATTTTGCATTTGTTTTTACAGCCCTTTCGGGCACTATGCCGGTTGTAGGATCCACACTGGACAGAATCTGCTGTTCTTGTGGGGTCCAAAAATGTAAGGTTTGGGTCTCTATTCTGGAGCTGCTGAAGTTTGTCCTTTAAGAGACCTGTCTGGGCTTCCCCGGTGGCTCTGTGGTGAAGAATCTGCCCGCCAGTAGCAGAGAACAGGTTCAATCTCTGATCTGGGAAGATCGCACATGTCTTAGAGCAACCAAACCCATGCACCACAACTATTGAGCGCGTGCCCTGGAACCCAGGAACCGCAGCTACTGAAGCCCGTGCACCCTAGAGCCCACACTCCACAATAAGAGAAAAAAAGAAAGTGAAGTCGCTCAGTCGTGTCTGACTCTTTGAGACCCCGTGGACTGTAGCCTACCAGGCTCCTCCATTCATGGGATTCTCCAGGCAAGAATACTGGAGTGGGTTGCCATTTCCTTCTCCAGGGGAATCTTCCTGACGGATCGAACCCGGGTCTCTAGCTTTGCAGGCAGACACTTTACCCTGTAGGCCACCAGGGAACACAAGAGAAGCCCCGTAATGGGAAGCCCGCACACCGCAACCAGAGCCTAGCCCCTGCTTGCCGCAGCTAGAGAAGCGCCTGCGCAGCAACGAAGCCTCAGCACGGCCAGCAATAATTCATTAAATTACATATAAAAAGGAGCCCTGCCTACTTGCAGTGCGGTCAGTCACCACCTCCTGTAGTTTTCCGTTTCCGAGATCTTCTAGAATAGAGTAGAAACGGAGTCATGCTTAACTCATCAGCAGAGCAAAGTTATGAAAGAAAGAAAAAAAACTATCAAGCCAGGAAAGGGCAAGAAATTATTCTGGAGCCAAGAACACGGCTTAATCACGTGGGCCAAAAACTGAGTCTGGGTAAGTGGGCTGACTAGGCTTCAGTGGAGTGAAACGCAGGGGAGACTGAGTTTAGTGAAGTTAAAATCAAACCCTCTCTTGGACCTGAAATTGCCCAGGAATCTTGAAAACAGATTGTGTTTGGAAGACAGGGTATCTAAGCCAAGAGCTGTCTGAACCAGCCCAGGCCAGGGAGCCAGCCAATCTGGACAGGATTATTTTTTTCCTCCCCTTTAATGATGCTTGGGACTCTGGACTGACATAAGGGCTGGTGGGTGGCAATGAGAGGCAGCGGATGGCAGAGCTTTGGGATTTTTTCCCATCAGAGTGAGAGAGAGAACCAACTGTAGCCACCAAAGGTGGTGAGTGAATCGAGAACAATGACATTTTCATAAGGCATCAGACTGATCACTGCCCTGCTGCTGGGGTGACCACTGGGTGTTGGGGGTGGGGGATATTGTTAAGAATTGCCAGAAACTTTTATGAAATCACTGGCTTGAGTCCCACTGGGCTTCCCTAATGGCTCAGATGGTAAAGAATCTGCCTGCAATGCAGGAGACCCAGGTTTGATCCCTGGGTTGGGAAGATCCTCTGGAGAAGGGAATAGCAACCCACTCCAGCATTCTTGCCTGGAGAGCCCCATAGACAGAGGAACTTGAGAGGCTACAGTCTAACAAAAGTCAGACACGACTGAGTGATAACACAACCACACTTACTTTCCTCTGATGATGAATTCCCATTTTGAAATTATAGAGCCCATGACCTCACCTCTCCTGTTCATTCTCAGAGTTTCCCAGCCTCACCATTATGTCTAAAGCTTAAACTGCACACGCATCACTTCTTTCAGGAGAGGAGAGAATGAAACACAACAATAAGGAAAAACTACTAAAAAGAGCATCTTTCTCTTTGATTTCTTCCTTCTGTTTCAAAGCTTCTCTTCGCTTCCACAATAGGTGTCCAATTAATCTGTGCTAAATTGATATCGGAATTGCTCATGTTTTCCCTGAGCTGTGAAGTATTGACTTGTTCTTGCCCTTGAAGTCTGAGAAAGTTTTGTATTCTTATAGCTAGGCTAGACCTTTGTATGTTTTAGAAGAGGTGTTGTTTTCTTTTTTTTTCCCTTCATAAACTAAAGTGGAAAAACCATCACACAAACTAATTAGAACAGAAAGCATGAAAATTATCCTTAAGTTAATGGCCAGACAGCAGATAAGGAGGGATTTCCTATGGGGAAGTAATCCAGAGGGCATCTACTGTTATTTTATAAACCAGATGGTGCCTTGTGGGGCCAAGAAGACCCGATTTACTATGCAGTAGTTGAACTTCTATGAAGTCTATTAGTGACCTAAAAAATTTTTTTAAAGTAGATGCAACCTCCAGAGCTCTTATTTATGATTAGTTTAGGAGTGACCAAAAATGAAAGGATCCAGAACAAGGGAAGAGTGTGTAAGCAAGATTCACCCACCCACCGAACACATCCCCTCCCGCTCGGCTAGGAATGACCCCTCCTCCTCACTGCTGAGCCAAACCCTCTAAACCCCCTCCTTCCTCCACGCTACTTCTCTGACCACCCAACACAGGATAGCAGAGTTTCTCCAAACATGGAATCTGACCCTGGTTGGAAAGTTGCATCCCTACTTCTTAGGTGCTTTCCCTGATGTGAGTTATTTCTGTTCCCTGAACCTGTTGCCTCGTTTGTAAAATAGGCCTACTAATGATACCCTCTTGAAAAATCTTGAGAAATTCTTGAGAAATCTGTATTCAGGTCAGGAAGCAACAGTTAGAATGGGACATGGAACAACAGACTGCTTCCAAATAGGAAAAGGAGTACATCAAGGCTGTATATTGTCACCCTACTTATTAAACTTATATGCAGAGTACATCATGAGAAACGCTGGATTGGATGAAGCACAAGCTGGAATCAAGATTGCTGGGAGAAATATCAATAACCTCAGATATGCAGATGACACCACCCTTATGGCAGAAAGTGAAGAACTAAAGAGCCTCTTGATGAAGGTGAAAGAGGGGAGTGAAAAAGTTGGCTTAAAGCTTAACATTCAGAAAACTAAGATCATGGCATCTGGTCCCATCACTTCATGGGAAATAGATGGGGAAACAGTGGCAGACTTTATTTTTGGGGGCTCCAATATCACTGCAGATGGTGACTGCAGCCATGAAATTAAAAGACACGTACTCCTTGGAAGGAAAGTTATGACCAACTTAGATAGCATATTTAAAAGCAGAGACATCACTTTGCGAACAAAGGTCTGTCTAGTCAAGGCTATGGTTTTTCCAGTAGTCATGTATGGATGTGAGAGTTGGACTATAAAGAAAGCTGAGCGCTGAAGAATTGATGCTTTTGAACCGTGGTGTTGGAGAAGACTCTTGAGAGTCCAAGGGACTGCAAGGAGATCCAACCAGTCCATCCTAAAGGAGATCAGTGCTGGGTATTCATTGGAAGGCCTGATGCTGAAGCTGAAACTCCAGTACTTTGGCCACCTGATGCGAAGAGCTGACTTATTTGAAAAGACCCTGATGCTGGGAAAGATTGAAAAGGTGAGGAGAAGGGGACGACAGAGGATGAGATGGTTGGATGGTATCACCGACTCAATGGACATGAGCTTGAGTGAACTCCGGGAGTTGGTGATGGACAGGGAGGCCTGGCATGCTGCAGTCCATGCGGTTGCAAAGAGTTGGACATGACTGAGTGACTGAACTGAACTGAACTGAATGACACCCTCAATGGATAATTATAAATGTTAAACTGGAACATAGTAAGTGATCAACTGTGTACTCAGTCGATCAGTCATGTCGGACTCTTTGCAACCCCATGGACTGTAGCCCACCAGGCTTCTCTGTCCATGGGATTTTCTCAGGCAAGAATACTGGAGCAGGTTACCATTTCCTATTCCAGGGGATCTTCTCAACCCCAGGTTTGAACCCATGTCTCCTCATTAGCAGGCAAATTCTTTACTAGTGAGCCGCTAACTAATAGTAGTCATTATTCGTTGTAAAAATGATAACGGTCAGACAGATGATTTAGAACTTAATACAAACTCAAGGGTGATATTCTAAATATTTAACAAAATTCAGGCACCATCCGATCAGAGCAGAGAGTTGCCCTGATCCCTGAGAGCCTGGAGATCACTGCTGTGCTCCATGTTAACTCTGACTGCTGGCTTGTAAGGAAAGGGAGTGGGTGTCCTGAACGAGGGTTTGAAGGAACTTAGTAGCAAGTGGTGAATTGAGGAATCTTACAGCACTAGTCATATACCACCCAAAGGAAAAGTACTGAGATATTTTAATTGCACATACCACTATAGTGGGGAAGATATCAACAATTAAACCTGCATAGAATGCCTTGCACTAGTAATAGAAGATTACTTATGTTATCTGCCTGTGGCTTGAGTTATCAAATAGATTACAAGCTCACAATTGAATGTTGAAATGAATGAAATTTTGTGCTTTTAAAAATTGAAATATAGTTGATCTACAATATCATGTAAGTTTCAAGTGTACAGCACAGCGATTCAGGTATATACTGTTGCTGCTGCTGCTGAGTCGCTTCAGTCGTGTCCGACTCTCTGCGGACCCCATAGACGGCAGCCCACCAGGCTCCCCCGTCCCTGGGATTCTCCAGGCAAGAACACTGGAGTGGGTTGCCATTCCTTCTCCAATGCATGAAAGTGAAAAGTGAAAGTGAACTCGCTCAGTCGTGTCTGACTCTTCACAACCCCAGGGACTGCAGCCTACCAGGCTCCTCCGTCCATGGGATTTTCCAGGCAAGAGTACTGGAGTGGGGTGCCATTGCCTTCTCCATCAGGTATATACATATATGTACAAATATATATGGGCTTCCCTGGTGGCTCAGCGGTAAAGAATCTGCCTGCAATCCCGGAGTTGCAGGAGACACAGCTTCAATCCCTGAGTTGAGAAGATCCCCTGGAGGAGAGCATGGCAACCTACTCCAGTATTCTTGCCTGGAAAATCCCATGGACAGAGAAGCCTGGCAGGCTATTGTCCATAAGGTCTCACAAAGAGTCAAACGTGACTGAAGCGACTTAGCACACACATGCCACACACACAAACGTATTATTGAACTGATTGTATATATACACACATACATGCTTTTTCAGATTACTTTCCCTTACATGTTATTACATAACATTGAGTACAGTTCCCTGTGCTATACAGTGGGTTCCTGTTGGTAAACCTTGTGATTTTGTCTCTCCAAATAAAAAAGTCAACTCTCAGAAGTGTTCAAGAAACATTTATAATTTGGTTGTTTCATAGAAGGTTCTACTACATATTATTTCTAGGTATCACTCATATCTTGATTACTTTTTAAAGGGTATTTATGGTGCTTTAACAAATAGGACATTGGATGCCCTGGTTAAGGGCAATAACACAAGATCTTAGTAATAAAATATGGTGAACCAAGTTGTGGTCTGTCTCCAACAGAGCCCAGAGTTGTGCAACAACCAAAGCAAAAGAGAAACTGATTGGTTGCACAAAGTCAATTATTAAAGAAAAGGAAGCACAGAAGCACAGCAATATGTCATTCTAAGAGGAAATCATTATCCTCAGTTATCAGAGCAACACTGGGCTTCCCTGGTGGCCCAGGCGGTAAAGAATTCATCTGCAATGCCAGAGACCCAGGTCCAGTCCCTGGGAGGGACGATCCCCTGGAGAAGGGAATGGCCACCCAATCCAGTATTCTTGCCTGGGAAAGCCCATGGACAGAAGAGCCTGGGGTGCTGCTATCCGTGGGGTCACAAAGAGTTGGACACGACTGAACAACTAAGCACACTGAGCAACACGATGGGCACTGTTTCAACAGCTGGCCTTCCTCTCCCTTGAATCTTTGCTCCTGAGCCCCTGACCCTCACTGTGCACGGGCTCCATGTCCCTGCTACTCCAGAAATCTTGGTGCCCTCTCATCACTCCACAGCCTCCCATTCCCTGGAGTTTTGCAGTAGTCCCTCTACCTGGAGTTCTCTTTCTTCATTTCCTTCCTTCATCAAATTCACCCCTCTTTGACAGCTGTCCCCATCAGGCAGCTCTGTGACCTCTCCCCTGCCACTCACAACCTCGGCTACCTGTCTCCACTGCAGTCTCTGTAGCTCAGTGAGTGGTTCAGTGAATTTATCCCATCTGCCTTGGGCCTACAATCTCAAGCCTTTATGCTCCTGTCTGGTTTCAGGTTCAGATACCTGGGTTCTTTCTCTCTGACTTTTAGATGGAAAATTAACTTAAGAGTTGGCTGGCTCTTGATTTTGCTTTTCCCTACGGAGAAGGCAATGGCACCCCACTTCAGTACTCTTGCCTGGAAAATCCCATGGATGGAGGAGCCTGGTAGGCTGCAGTTCATGGGGTCGCAAAGAGTCAGACACGACTGAGCGACTTCACTTTCACTTTTCACTTTCATGCATTGGAGAAGGAAATGGCAACCCACTCCAGTGTTCTTGCCTGGAGAATCCTAGGGACGGCGGAGCCTGGTGGGCTGCTGTCTATGGGGTCGCACAGAGTCGGACACAACTGAAGCGACTTAGCATGCATGCACGGAGAAAGTAGACTTTTGGATCTCTCTCTCTCTTTTAATATTTATTATTAATTTACTTATTACTTATTTTTGGCTGTGCTTGGTCTTCACTGTTGCACATGGGCTTTCTCTAGCTGTGGCGAGCGGGGGCTATTCTCTAGTTGCAGTGCGTGGGCTTTCACTGCCGTGGCTTCTCTTGTTGTAGAACGTGGGCTCCAAAGCTCAGGCACAGGTGCTGTTGCACGTGGGTTTAGTTGCCCTGGGCTTAGTTGCCCCGTGGGTTTAGGTACTCCATGGGTTTAGGTGCTCCATGGGTTTAGGTGCCCCATGGGTTTATGTACTCCATGGGCTTAGTTGCCCCATGGGTTTAGGTGCTCCATGGGCTTAGTTGCCCCATGGGTTTAGGTGCTCCATGGGCTTAGTTGCCCCGTGGGTTTAGGTGCTCCATGGGCTTAGTTGCCCCGTGGGTTTAGGTGCTCCATGGGCTTAGTTGCCCCGTGGGTTTAGGTGCTCCATGGGCTTAGTTGCCCCGTGGGTTTAGGTGCTCCATGGGCTTAGTTGCCCCGTGGGTTTAGGTGCTCCATGGGCTTAGTTGCCCCGTGGGTTTAGGTGCCCCATGAGTTTAGGTGCCCCATGAGTTTAGGTGCCCCATGGGCTTAGTTGCCCCATGGGTTTAGGTGCTCCATGGGTTTGGGTGCCCCATGGGTTTAGGTGCCCCATGGGTTTAGGTGCTCCATGGGCTTAGTTGCCCTGTGGGTTTAGGTGCCCCATGGGTTTAGGTGCCCCATGGGTTTAGGTGCCCCATGAGTTTAGGTGCCCCATGGGCTTAGTTGCCCCGTGGGTTTAGGTGCTCCATGGGTTTGGGTGCCCCATGGGTTTAGGTGCCCCATGGGTTTAGGTGCTCCATGGGCTTAGTTGCCCCGTGGGTTTAGGTGCTCCATGGGTTTAGGTGCCCCATGGGTTTAGGTGCCCCATGGGCTTAGTTGCCCCGTGGGTTTAGGTGCTCCATGGGCTTAGGTGCTCCATGGGTTTAGGTGCTCCATGGGTTTAGGTGCTCCATGGGTTTAGGTGCCCCATGGGTTTAGGTGCCCCATGGGTTTAGGTGCTCCATGGGTTTAGGTGCCCCATGGGTTTAGGTGCTCCATGGGTTTAGGTGCCCCATGGGTTTAGGTGCTCCATGGGTTTAGGTGCTCCATGGGTTTAGGTGCTCCATGGGTTTAGTTGCCCTGTGGGTTTAGGTGCTCCATGGGCTTAGTTGCCCGTGGGTTTTGGTGCCCCGTGGGTTTAGGTGCCCCGTGGGTTTAGGTGCCCCATGGGTTTAGGTGCTCCATGGGCTTAGTTGCCCTGTGGGTTTAGGTGCCCCATGGGTTTAGGTGCTCCATGGGCTTAGTTGCCCCGTGGGTTTAGTTGCCCCGTGGGTTTAGGTGTCCCGTGGGTTTAGGTGCCCCATGGGTTTAGGTGCTCCATGGGCTTAGTTGCCCTGTGGGTTTAGGTGCCCCATGGGTTTAGGTGCTCCATGGGCTTAGTTGCCCCGTGGGTTTAGTTGCCCCGTGGGTTTAGGTGTCCCATGGGTTTAGGTGCCCCATGGGTTTAGGTGCTCCATGGGTTTAGGTGCCCCGTGGGTTTAGGTGCCCCATGGGCTTAGTTGCCCCGTGGGTTTAGGTGCTCCATGGGCTTAGTTGCCCCATGGGTTTAGGTCCTCCATGGGTTTAGGTGCTCCATGGGCTTAGTTGCCCCATGGGTTTAGGTGCCCCATGGGCTTAGTTGCCCCGTGGGTTTAGGTGCCCCGTGGGTTTAGGTGCCCCGTGCGTTTAGGTGCCCCATGGGTTTAGGTGCTCCACGGCATGTGGAAGAGTCCTGGACAAGGGATTGAACATGTGTCCCTGCATTAGCTCTAAGCACTGGACCACCAGGAAGCCCTCATCTCTCTCCTTTGTAACACACACCACAGCTCCAGGGCATAGGTTATCTTTGTGTGCATCAGGGAGAGTTGCCCAGAGGGAAGAGTCGGTGTACAAACCTTGGGGTTGCACAGTTCCATGCCCAGTCCTTCAAGCAGGCAAGGCTCCGGGCCAGGGCACTAGCTAAGCGAGTGGAGTGTGGCAGGGGTACTGTTACATCTCTAAGTAAAGGCCCCACATCCCAGATTCCTGGGGCAACTCCTCTGCCAGGGCCCAAAATGTGAAGCTAGCCATACAAAGCCATCCCTGTTTCCTCCGGGAGAAATCACTTTCCTTTGAGTTTAGCTAAAGTTCTGTCACTGGAGACAGTAACTGCAGACATGAAATTGAAAGATGCTTGCTCCTTGGAAGAAAAGTCATGACAAACCTAGACAGCGTATTAGAAAGCAGAGATGTTACTTTGCCGACAAAGGTCCGTAGAGTCAAAGTTGTGGTTTTTTCAGTAGTCATGTATGGATGTGAGAGTTGGACCACAAAGAAGGCTGAGCACTGATGAATTGATGCTTTTGAACTGTGGAGCTAGAGAAAATTCTTGAGTCCCTTGGATGGCAAGGACATCAAACCACTGAATTTCCAGGGAAGTCCCTCCAAATTTATTATAAATGAATCAACAAATGAATCTATGGCAGAAAGTTGAATGGATTGCCACCATTTTCTTGATTCACTCCAGGACTCAACAGAACTGCAGTTATGTTTAGTCTTTCTGTTCCCAGGCAAAATGTCAGATCAGGAGACTCGGCACTGACTTTTTTGGGAAGAAGCTGGAGTCAAGTCCAGACACAATATCCAGCCGATTGTTGGGTCAAAATTTGCCAAAAGACAGAGAATGTCTCTTTATTAGCAAGTTAATTAGAAATAAATCATTGTGCAGGTTTGGGGTTTACCACTTAGGGAAGAATTTTTAAGTATATATAAATCCATATATATACTTTACCATCTGAGCCACCAGGGAAGCTGTATACTTTAAATACAGATATATACACATGTATATATATATATATATATATATATATATATGGATTTTAAGGTATATATCAGTTCAGTTCAGTCACTCAGTCGTGTCTGACTCTTTGCAACCCCATGAATCACAGCACGCCAGACCTCCCTGTCCATCACCAACTCCTGGAGTTCACCCAAACTCATGTCCATCGAGTCAGTGATGCCATCCAGTCATCTCATCCTCTGTCCTCCCCTTCTCCTCCTGCCCCCAATCCCTCCCAGCATCAGGGTCTTTTCCAATGAGTCAACTCTTCGCATGAGGTGGCCAAAGTATTGGAGTTTCAGCTTCAGCATCAGGCCTTCCAAGGAACACTCAGGACTGATCTCCTTTAGGATGGACTGGTTGGATCTCCTTGCAGTCCCTGGGACTCTCAAGAGTCTGCTCCAACACCACCGTTCAAAAGCATCGATTCTTCAGCGCTCAGCTTTCTTCACAGTCCAACTCTCACATCCATACATGACCACTGGAAAAACCATAGCCTTGACTAGACAGACCTTTGCTGGCAAAGTAATGTCTCTGCTTTTGAATATGCTATCTAGGTTGGTCATAACTTTCCTTCCAAGGAGTAAACGTCTTTTAATTTCATGGCTGCAGTCACCATCTACAGTGATTTTGGAGCCCCCCAAAATAAAGTCTGACACTGTTTCCACTGTTGCCCCATCTACTTCCCATGAAGTGATGGGACCAGATGCCATGATCTTCATTTCCTGAATGTTGAGCTTTAAGCCAACCTTTTCACTCTCCTCTTCCACTTTCATCAAGAGGCTCTTTAGCTCCTCTTCACTTTCTGCCATAAGGGTGGTGTCATCTGCATATCTGAGGTTATTGATATTTCTCCCAGCAATCTTGATTCCAGCTTGTGCTTCTTCCAGCCCAGCGCTTCCAATGATGTACTCTGCATAGAAGTTAAATAAGCAGCGTGACAGTATACATCTTGACGTACTCCTTTTCCGGTTTGGAACCAGTCTGTTGTTCCACGTCCAGTTCTAACTGTTGCTTCCTGACCTGCATATAGATTTCTCAAGAGGCAGGTCAGGTGGTCTGGTATTCCCATCTCTTGAAGAATTTTCCACAGTTTATTGTTTTCCACACAGTCAAAGGCTTTGGCATAGTCAATAAAGCAGAAATAGATGTTTTTCTGGAACTCTCTTGCTTTTTCCATGATCCAGCAGATGTTGGCAATTTGATATCTGGCTCCTCTGCCTTTTCTAAAACCAGCTTGAACATCTGGAAGTTCACGGTTCACGTATTGCTGAAGCCTGGCTTGGAGAATTTTGAGGATTACTTTACTAGCGTGTGAGATGAGTCAATTGTGTGGTAGTTTGAGCATTCTTTGGCATTGCCTTTCTTTGGGATTGGAATGAAAACTGACCTTTTTCAGTCCTGTGGCCACTGCTGAGTTTTCCAAATGTGCTGGCATATTGAGTGCAGCACTTTCACAGCATCATTTTTCAGGAGTATATATATATATTTTTAAATATATACATATATACTTTAAAGTATATACATATATAAGGCTTTATAAAGTATATACATATAAGGATTTTTAAGTGTATATGCTGCTGCTGCTGCTGCTGCTGCTGCTCAGTCGCTTCAGTCGTGTCCAACTCTGTGCAACCCCATAGACAGCAGCCTACCAGGCTCCCCCGTCCCTGGGATTCTCCAGGCAAGAACACTGGAGTGGGTTGCCATTTCCTTCTCCAATGCATGAAAGTGGAAAGTGAAAGGGACGTAGCTCAGTCGTGTCCGACTCTTAGCAACCCCATAGACTGTAGCCTACCAGGCTTCTCCATCCATGGGATTCTCCAGGCAAGAGTACTGGAGTGGGGTGCCATTGCCTTCTCCTAAGTGTATATATATATATATATATATATACATGAATTTGTAAGGTACATATATGCATTATAAAGTATATATATTCTTTAAAGTATATATATATGAGGATTTATAAAGTATATACATATAAGGACTTTTTAAAGTATATATATATATATATATATGTACTTTTTATAGAAAATATATGGCTTCCCTGGTGGCTCACATGATAAAGAATCTGCCTTCAATGCAGGACACCAGGGATAATCCCTAGTTTGGGAAGATTCCCTGGAGAAGGGAATGGCTACTTATTCAGAGGAGCATAGTGGGCTACAGTCCATGAGGTCACAAAGAGTTGGATATGACTGAGCGACTAATACTTTCACTTTGTATATATGTGTGTGTGTATATATATATATATATATATATATATATATAAAGTATATGTATATCTATTAAAAATATTACTTCCTTGGAGAAGATGTTCTCTTGATGACTCTTCTTGGCTTTATCAACCAAAAGAAAAGGGAAACTGAGTCTCACAGATTGCCTGGATAAGGTACATTTCAATTTATTATCTATCTAAAGGCTTCCCAGGTGATGCAAGTGGTAAAGAACTCACCTGCCAATGCAGGAGACAGAAGAGATTGCGGTTTGATCCTTGGGTCGGGAAGATCCCCTGGAGGAGGGCATGGCAACCCACTCCAGTATTCTTGCCCGGAGAATCCCATGGCAGAGGAGCCTGTGGGGCTATAGTCCATGGAGTCACAGAGAGTTGGAAGCAACGGAGCACACACACAGCTACCGATTATCCAATGTCACTTGAGTAGGACAGGTCTAGACAATTATGACTCACCAATTTCTTCATGAAGGTGACAGCTGATAAATAATCTCCTGCCTGTAAATCGAATTGGCTTCTACAACTGGTGAGCTTGGATTTTGATGTTGCTAGATCAGCAGGAGAGGGATTTTGATGGTAACACTGTGTAGGCTCTGAAAGCAGAACAATCAAATCAGGAAGGTGTCAACTGGCAGAATTTATAGATGGTGTGCAGTGCCCGGTGGCTACTCATATTTATTGTTGCTAAATGAAGAGCAAATAGGAATTTGATTAAAAACATAAGATACAGTAAATTAATTTTAAGCCAGAATGAGTCCAGGTTTCCTACCATGGACAAGTGGGTGGATCGTGCCATTAATCCTAGATGATATAGAGCAGTCATTAATAGTGAAATGAATAAAACAAAATAAACTGAAAATTTAATCTTTATAACAAAGGAAAACAAAATAAGGCACATTTAGTAAAAGCATGAAGCATATGAATAAGGTTTTGATCTAAATCAGAAATAACTAACATAATTGTGCCATGAGTAAATGACTAATCTGTTTTAATGCCACAGATACTTCTTTAGGCTAATATGAAGAAGGCTCTTATTCTTCAGCAGAAGTCTTGCTGAGCCACGTGCAATGTTAATGATATTTCATGCAAAGCAGACCGGTCAGCTTGCCTTCGACAATCAGCTGATAATACAAGGAAACCCCATTTGTAACTCTTAGTTCTCCTACCATCACCACAGGTTTCAATTTAGACCTAAAACCTTTTGGAATCCATTAATATCCTTTGACATTACCTTGTAAAATTGTTCGTTTGATAGATACTATGTTAGGATTTTGTCAAGGAAAGCATCTATGACCTTAATCAATCAAAACCATAAGTCTGTAAGTGTTGGGATTGGAAGAACCATAAATGTTCTTTGAACTTCTGGGTCTAGTCCTGAAGGACATTAATCTTTCTAAGCTGCAAAATAATTATTTTCAGTGCTACATATTTTAATATAGACCATTTGCTCTTTTGAAAATATTCTCGTTGGATTTCTCTCACGAAACCCTAAGCTCTATTACCATCCTTGCTCTGTATTTAGAAATCCTTAAAGAACGGAACTGACAAATAAGTTGAGGAACCCCTACCATCTTACAGTTTTACATCAAGGAAAGTATAGTTAGAGAAATGGGAAAGATTTTCAATGGTGTGTTTCAGAAAAAGCCATCAAAGGAAGAAAAAGGGTGAAGAGAGGAGAAAGTACAAAAGTACAAGAAATTGCCAACTAAAGCATGAATCCTGACGAGAGGGGAGGAAACATATTCCAATGTTCCTTTTGAGGTTCATTACATCATAATATTAGGAGGAAAAAGTGTAACTTTGAAAGGAGTTTTATAAAAGGGAGCTTTTAAAAGGGCTTGTAAATGCTGATGAAAGGAATTTGGAAGAAAGGCTTGAGTATCAATTGTTTCTTCTAAAATAAGAGGAGGAAGTGTGTATAATTTGTCTTGCAAAGATCTTTATGGTAAAAAGTGTCCCCAGGGAACTTCATAAATCAAAAATGGATAAAATATGACTTGTTTGCCTTCACGCTTTTAAATGTGTAGATTTAAAGCAATGTTGGTTTTACATGAGACAGTTGCCCTAGGCAATTCTTGCGACTGTGCCTCCATGGCAAATATTAAGTGGTAGATAAAAGCAATTATCGAGGAAATCGTGTGTCTTGTATTAATAGAACATACACCTTTAGGGCAAGGCTTTGTAGACTCAGAGCATGTAGTCATTGCCTTGTCCCAGGGTGGTTCAGAAGCAACCAAAAAACTTCACCTGCCCACAGATTTCTCCCTTACTTTGGAATCAAAACCCTTGCAGAGCACTCTTTTTAATCAAAATATCAACAAATATATTTAGAGAGATCCTGCTCGAATGTACATCTGCTACCCAGCAGGGAAATATGACAAGACAAATTTACCTGTTTTGCTTTAACTTCATCTAATAAAAATAATAGGTGTGTAGCCTGGAAATCTGTGTGCACAATCCAGAGTCAAGTACCAGGACAGAGCCATTTTACAGAAGAAGAGTATTTTAAAGTTACAGACCTGAGCACTCTGCTCAGAGAGGAAAAAGCTTGGATCCTGCATCTCAGATGGGGCTTATTAGGGCACAGAGCTTTGGGGACAAGAGCCTAGTAAACGGTGAAGGTGTTAGTCACCTTCATGGTGACTCTGCAACTCCATGGACTATATAGCCCACCAGGATCCTCTGCCCATGGGATTTCCCAGGCAAGAATACTGGAGTGGGTTGCCATTCCCTTCTTCAGGGGATCTTCCCAACCCAGGGTTGAACCAAGGTCTCCTGAATTGCAAGCAGATTCTTTACTACCTGAGCCACCAGGAAAGCCCTTAGTAGAGCAGCATGGGTAATAAATACAAATATCGTCCTTTTAATAATCTTCTCCAGGGCAGTCCCTGCAAGTTTTCTGGACACTTATTTTTATCTTGTCACTATAAAACTACTTTTGAAGTAATTTGTCTTAGTTCTCACCCAAATGTGTCCACTACTGAAGTATCATAAAGACCTTGAAGTAGACCTAGTAATTAGATACCGCCTTGGATGGAGGAAATCTGACCCCTCTTTGGGATCTGATATTCAGGTGGACCTAGGAAGTCAAGACATGAGTAGTTCAATTCCTCCATCACCCTCCCTTTCCTGGACACATAATCACACAAAAAGGAATTTAAAAGGCCCAAAACTAAAGAGACAGTTACCTAGTGGCCAATGAGCCCAATGGCCATGTTGGATCAGTAGGGGAACAGTTCTATAATGGAATGCCAGGCTATGCTTTAGCCAGGAACCCAAATTCCAAATTAGAAATGATAAGAAACAAAACATGGGCTTTCCCATGTTGGTGACTTCAGCCTCGACCCTGGGTCCATTTCCTTGAGAAATCAATGAACTGCTTTTTCTCCTTGGTTCTTCCTTGATAAGTCTTACCATTTTTCTTTTTATTAGTGAAAAAATAACCAGTATTTGGGGCTTTCCCCATGGCTTAGCAGGTAAAGAATCTGGAGATGAAGGAGACGCGGGAGATGCGGGTTCAATCCCTGAGTTGGGAATATCCCATAGGAGGGCGTGGCACCCACTCCAGCATTCTTTGCTGGGAAATCCCATGCACAGAGGAGCCTGGCAGGCTGCAGTCCGTGGGGTCACCAAGAGTGAACATGACTGAGCAACTGAGCACGTACACACCAACATCTTCTCCCTAGGAGCCCCCGAGCACTGTGCTTGGGGAAGGGTGGTGTCACCTTCCAAAGACACATTTGGCAGGGAGGAAACCTGGGAACATGTGTTCACCACTGACGAAGCTCGGGGTGGGACTATCCCGGCTGGGAACCTCACGGGTCCCCTGGTTCTCCGTGACTCTTGCTGCCTACAGCAGTGGACAGGAGCAGGGACGAGAATTCAAGGTTTGTGACAAATCCTTAATGCAAACACTGAAACAGGAATGCAGTGGTGTAGCCTGAACTTTGACCTTCATTTATTACTTAGTGTGGTTTAGTAGAGATTTTTCTAGTACAATCACCACGATGCGGACATCCTTGGTTTGCTTTGACATTTTCTCTCTGGGGATTGTTAACTCTGACATGGTTCCTTAGTAACCAGCCAAGTTCACTGGTAGCCCGATGGTTACCTGGAGTAGATTCCCTGGAGGAAGAGGCCAGAATAATCATGAGTGACTGAGGTCAATCCTTCCTTGACTATGTCTTGATAGGGAAACAATTTATCATATATTCTTTCATCAGTGTTGAAGTAAACATAAATGCAAATATATCCCCAATTTCCCATTGACATGTAACACTTTCTACTCTGCCTGACAGATTATTTAAAAACATACAGATCTAGGGTTTCATTTCAGATAGTTTACCCAAAATAAAAAAGTGTGTGTCTTTGGAGGGTCTGCTATGGGATGAAACTTGGTAGAAGTGAATCTATCTATTTTATTTAACTTTGTTGGAAGCTCTGTAATCCCATTGTGAGAGCGCCTAACTCTTAGCAGAGACGATAAGCAAGAAAGGAGAATGTGGGGTTTTAATCATATTTACTCCCTCCCTCCCCTTCTGTTGTTGAATTCTATTTGTATTGCAGAGATTGAGTTCTCAGTTCAAGTACGTTCTTGCTAATAGAATAGATGTGGGTGAGAATTCTAAATCCCCGCACATATTCCTTGCAGTTAAAAACCAGCCTGCTTACTAAATGCTCATTTTTTTTTCTTTTTTTGTTGGCACTCCTTCAAAAAATGACACTTCACAGCAGGGTGACCTGTGCGTGCAAGTCCGAGGAAGTGGGACCAGGTCAGGGGGAGAGCTCCCTTGAAGCTATTGGTTAGTTTTAAATTGACCAAAGCTGCAGCAAACAATTCCATCATTAATCTTAAGGGGCAAAAAATAGATGGTGACAAAGAGCAGGAGTTGGTTTAAAAAATACCAACACCTGTCAAAGTGTCTCCCTTTTTATCGTTGAAGAGTGATGGTTTGAAAGAGGTATAAGAACCTTCTCCAATTTAGCAGAGCTGATCCATTTTTATTTTCTTAAAGGAAGCTTTTATCCTTGGTTTAACCTGATAGAATGACGTGATGTCTAATATACATCGTTTTTACCCCCTGACACCACTTATCACATAACAAACTGGGCCTTCCTATCAGTCACTTCTAATTTTTTCCTCTGCAGCATTGCCATCAGCTTTGGCACTTTCATTTAAGCATAGTTTAAAAAAAAATAGTAAAATAAAAGATCTTTTTTTTTTTCCCACCTTGATATAAAGATGAACCAGTCAATCATTCACGGAGTACCCTGCTCACATTTGATGGTACAATTTCAGAGGTAGATAATTTACTTTTGATGCTAATTAATTACAAGTAATCATAAAAACAAATTAAAACCACTATACTTATTGCAGGTTTTCTTGTGCTCCTGAAATAATGCATTTTTATGCATCTGTTTACTTGCTTTGTAAAAAAATGTAATAATCTATATTCATAGAAAAACAACTTTAGAGCTCTGCGTCAAAGCTGTAAACTGTTATTGGTTATTTGGGTTTTTTTTCCCCTAAGATATTAAAATGGAAGAATGAAAGTGAGCCATATCAAGTGAAAGAGATTAATGCATTTCAGGACTAACGTAAAAGCAGAAATTGAGGATTTTAAAAAAATGCCTGTTTATTGTTTGTTTATTTCTCTTTTTAAGAGACAAAAACATTATTTTGCTCCTGAAAATTAGTCGGGAGATAGAGTACCAGCAGGCCTAAAGAACATATAAATCTCCAAGAGATTCTTCTACATTTTCCCTGCAGGGGGAGGGGATGGTTGTTAATCTCTGGGTTCTGTTTTCACCAACAAAGAAGCCTTTTCACCCCATTGGAGAAATGTAGTGAAAGGAACCATAGTGTATCGGCTACAGAATCACTGTTTGTGCTCTGATTTCTCAAGCTGCTCCTCCTCCTTCCCCTACTTCCCTAAAAGCTCCCACGGAGGCAGCAGAAAGAAGTGGAACAGTGTGGCTTAGAAGTCAGGGGACCTGGGATTCTGGTGTGGACTCCTGCCATCTCCCTCGTAGGATGCAACCCAAATGCAAAGAAATAACACAGTACTCGGGAGTGCTTCCCAAGGTACCCTACAGCTTTCCTCTTCCTCCTCCTCCTTCTCACCATCATGACCATCACCACTCCCTGAGCAGCTCAATGGGTAGAGAATCTGCCATCAATTCAGGAGACCTGGGTTCAATCCCTGGGTCAGGAAGATCCCCTGGAGAAGGAAATGGCAACCCACTCCAGTACTCTTGCCTAGAGAATCCCATGGACAGAGGTTGCAAAGAGTCAGACACGACTGAGTGACTAACCCACACACATGTATTATTGAGTGTTACAGATAAGTACCTTTACCGGCAGCATCTCACTTAGTCAAACTCGACCCCCACCCCCGCCCACCTCTGCAAAGGCAGATACTATTTTCCTGGAACTTTGCAGGAGTCGGTCCTATCCCTCAAGAGTGCGCAATCTCAGGGAAGAGAATTTGAGGGCTTGGTTTGCAGGTTTCAGCCCCCACAGCCTCCTATGGAATTCCTTTACACAACATGCTTATGCTTTGTAAGGCACTGCACACCCATCAGGCTGGAGTCAGTGGGCAGAATTCCTTGTTCCATGGGGATGTGGAATATCCTTCAAAGATTTTCACTCTTTGTCAACTCAGCAGCCATTCTCTGCTTCTCGTCCCCAAATGCACTCTGAATCCTATCTTCTCATTATTTGGATATCTGCTCCCCTCGGCAGGCCCAGTTTACACTTGGAGATGTTATTAGGTGAAGTTGAGACTTGTTGAGGAAGATAGTTTAACATTTCTTCTGACTATGTTAAAGTAATTTAACCCAATAGCCACTTCCAGGGTAAACCCAGGGTGATTATAATTTCTGTACACACACAGTACCCAGTCCCCACCCCAAACCAGATCCTATCTCAAGACACGTGTTATGTGTTAAGCTTTTGGGTTAAGTCCTGTTTGACCCTGAAGAGGTCTCTGCAACATGGTCATTTGATTTGTAAATCTTGGGACTATCACAAAGCTGTTAGAAGTCAGCCAGCTTTGGGGGCTTTAATTTATATTATCCGTGTATTAGTTAACTGAAGTCTCAGTTGTTAATTTCAAGGCATTGTTTTTTAAAAATTATTGTTATTTAGAATTTTAATTAATTTTCACAAAAATATATTTGGTTTATCGACATAAATAAATTTGCATTTATAAGTGTTTTGTTTGCCCTTTTTTAGTTTCTGAAAATCCTAAAGAAGAACAAGTCAGGACATATATCATGACCCCCATTTCTAGACCTGTAGAAATACCACAAAGTCACAGATACTGGGAGCCAATGTGGCCGAGTGCTTTGCAGGCAGGCACTCCTGGTCTTACCTGGCTGCCTCATACGCGTGACCTTAGGTAATGTCATCAGTACGGACTTTGGCTTCTTCCTATGGAGTGAGGGGGATGAAAGAGCCTACTGCAATTCCTTCGAAGTTTAAACGAGGTAACTTGAAAAGTGCGAGCAGAATGTCTGGTGCAGAATTGGCACATGATAAATGTTCTTTCCCTTTTCTCCCGCCCCCTGACTTTCAGAACATGGAGCAAAGAGAAGGAAGTATTCTCTGTTCTGACAAGTCATCCTGCAATTAGTCCCCAGTATGCTTTTATTCCAACCACAACCTGACTTCATCCGCCCTCTTTCTTGTTCCTCCACGCCCTGTGCTTTCCAAAGGGAAGAAGCAAGTCAGGCCCGATTGGTCCCCTCTAAAGGTGGAGGCTCCACCAATGATGACCCTCAAGGGTCTACCAGATCCCACTCTCTTCCCCTCCGTCGGAGGAGGAGGAGGATCCCACTCCCTTCCCCTCCGTCGGAGGAGGAGGAGGATCCCACTCTCTTCCCCTCCGTCCTCTCTTCTCCTCTCATACACATCCTGCCTGGCTCCCGCACTTACAACCCACAAGTTCAGTGACCTCCTTTCTGTTTCTGGTGGAACCAAAAGGAACGGAGGAGCAGAGATTGGTAGGCTGGGCTTGCCCCTTCTCTTAAGATCTGTGTCACTAGCCTGGGCTTCTGGAGGCTTTCATGTGAAGCAGGGGAGTGTTGATTTGACACACAGATCACATCTAGCTGGATTCAGCTTCCTGGCTTGACATTTTGGAGGCTCCTGCATCTCCATCCTTGTGGTAGGAGGTGTGCTGGAAGACAGTTGGCAGCCACAGCAGTGATCCAGTTGTATCTCATTTCAAGCCAGGAACAGCAGTGCACAATGGGGAGAGTGCCTCAGGCTCCTTTCTCAATGTTTCACATGTTCTAGATTTAATAATACCCTAAAGGTGCTGCACACAGGGCCTTATTCTCATAACCATCAAACATGATGGGGAATTAATCAGCCAGGTTTCATTTACTGGCTGTTAATCCACTGAAGTAATAAATTTTAAGAATTCCCTGCCATTAATTTTTTTAAAAATCACACAGAGTGACTAAATGTTTCAATTGTCTCAATCTCTGGAGAATGAATCTATGTCTAATGATTGACAAAAAAACCTCTTGGTCCCAGAGCAGAGAAGATGGCAGAATAATCCATCTAATTCCACTGCCTACATTCCCCACCATAAATGTACACATTCAAACACCTTAAACTAGACAGAGTCATGTCCTGGCTTGGAATCATTCTCACAGGGGACTGACAAGTCAAGGGAAAATTCTCAGTGCACTGTAAGTAGCCGGCAAGAGATAGGAAATCACAGGTAATATTTGAACATATGTGCAATGTTTTCCCATTGATGGGTATTTTTCTTACATAACATCTCAACTAATATCTAAAGCAGTTTGTGGTGGCCTGTATTACCATCCCAATTTCACTAATGAGGAAACTCAGGTTTAGAGAGGAGACTCAATGCTGCCAGTAGGAAGTTGTCAGAAGCTGAATGTGGTCTCCTTGGATTCCAAGCCCTGCATTTGACCGTGACACTAACCACGTGCCTTCAGTCATCAAAAGCTGATATAGCCCAGGTGAGTGAGCCAGATATTGAGGATTTTGGTTAAAGTGGGAAGGGAGCAACTCCAATATGCTTTCCAGTCTAACAAAGACTCAGGAACTAGCACCATACAAAATTGTGACATTTACATTTGGAGGATATTCTCCATTTTCAAGGCTAATTCACCTCCTACTTGTTTTTGTTTTTGTTTTCCTCCTTCTTTATCTCCATTTCAAGTACCCAGATAAGAAGCTTGAATGGGGGGAAGAAAAACAGACCCTCAGTCCTGAAAAACCCATCACTTCTATAACCCTCCAGGGCATTTTCCTGTTCTCGGCATCAAACTGCCTGATAGTCTTGCTCCAAGAATAAAGAGCACAAACCCTATAAATGTTGAGTATCGGTACAATCCGAGCAACTTCATAAAGAGGAATCAAAATAAAGCTGTAACCTGGTTTCACGGATGACAAGACCTTGGCTAATGACTTACACATCTGTTAAACAGGTGAAGGCCAGCACTTGGTTAAGGTTGTCTGCTGCTGCTGCATCGCTTCAGTCGTGTCCGACTCTGTGCGACCCCATAGACGGCAGCCCACCAGGCTCCCCCATCCCTGGGATTCTCCAGGCAAGAACGCTGGAGTGGGCTAAGGTTGTCTAGTTGCTCCAAAACAGCAAAAGAGCCTTCATGCCAGACCCTCGAAAGAAGCATAATCTTCAATTTTCACTCCAAATGGCAAGCAGGTTGTAGAGATGACAGTAAATAAGACAACGAAGTAGGCTTAGGCCAAGTGGATAAAAATCACAGTCTGACTATTCTGTTATCAGAGCATTACCCAGCAAGGACTCTCCTGGAATGACTCAGGCTTATTGGGAATCTTCTAGAAGGGAAAAAATAAAACAGATGAAGAAAGGAGAAAGAAGGAAAGAGGAGGCTTCTGGCTCTAAGGAGAACCACAGAGCTAAAAAACACACAAAACCCAGAACAGGTGCTGCAAACCTTCAAAAGCAGAGGCATTGTTCAGAAGTGGTGATGGTGACATTTGCTCACCCTGAGCTTGGAACTCAGGTGAACAAGAAAAGCTGACACATGAGACTGATGAAAATGAAGCCAGAGTAACAGATGCCAGGGTTTGATTTCGTTTAGTTTTGGACACGGAGAAGGCAATGGCACCTCACTCCAGTACTCTTGCCTGGAGAATCCCAGGGACGGCAGAGCCTGCTGGGCTGCCATCTATGGGGTCGCACAGAGTCGGACACGACTGACGTGACTTAGCAGCAGCAGCAGTTTTGCACAGGATGTGAGTAAAATTTCCACACCAAAGAGAATTTTGGGGTGCTCTGGTCAGATGGCCAGGACCTTGGCCAAAATACAGAGACAGGATCTGAGTTGAGGGCTTCTCTTTGGCATAAGGACTTCCCAGGTAGCACTAGTAGTAAAGAATCCTCCTGCTAATGCAGGAGACGTAAGAGACACGGGTTTGATCCCTGGGTCAGGAAGATCCCAAGGAGGAGGTCATGGCAACCCACTCCAGTACTCTTGCCTGGAGAATCCCATGAACAGAGGAGCCTGAACAGCTAAAGTCCATGGGGTCACAGAGTCGGACAAGACTGAAGTGACTTAGCATGGCCATACACACACACTTTGGCATAAGCAGATGGAGCCATGGCAACAGCAAAGCTTAGAAAGGAGACCATCAGCTCCCACAGTGGAAGTGGTGGACTCATTGACACTTGTGTGTTCAGGTCATTCTTGGTGGTGATGGTGGTTTAGTTATAGTACCTTTTCAGAAGAAGTGATCCAGGACTTCTCGGAAAGCCCCAATTAGAGGATTGTTTTCCTGGTCTTACAGGATATCCTAACATAACTCATTTTCTTAGCCTAAGTTATAAAACAGTAAAGTGAAAAGCTTTTTGACTCATTCGTTCACTGGTTTTTTCTTTGGACAAATAATGGTTGAATAAACACCTCATGCCAGTATCTCCTGCTAGATGCTGGGAACGCACATGCAAGGAACAAATAAATGGTCTCCGGTCTTTGAGAGGAAGAGAGCCACGGATTCAGGTAATTATACAATATTGTGATAAATGATAGGAGAAATGGTTAAGCACTAGAAAAGATAGTAGAGGCAGGGAAAAACCTGAAAGAACAGGAAATATTTTAGTAAATACTTGCTGGGCAATGCAACTTTTTTTTAGTTAGTTTTTAATTGTGGTGAAAGGTAGTTACAGTAAATTTCACAGATTGCTAAGGGTTCAGCTAAACTTTTAAGTGTATATACCTGTGTCATCACCATTCAGATGAAAATACAAATACTTCTCCACCCAGGAGAGTTTCCTCCCTCTCGGGTCCATACCCTCCCCCCAGAGGTAACCACTCTTCTGACCTTCCCTTCAGATTAGTTTTGACTGACTTGAACTTCACAGAAATGGAATCACACTGTATATATATTCTTTCTTTCTCTACTCATCCACTCAAGGAGAATCATCCAGATTATGCAAATATCTTTATACTAAAACGAGGTAGCAGTGGAAGTCATTCCTGGATTTTAGGATTTTCTTAAGGGGAATTAATTGGCTGAGAAAAGGGAAACAGATGGTGGAGTGGAAAAAAAACATAAAAGTTTAGATTCAGTGGGGGTGGGTTTCAGTTTTGAAGAGGCTACTTGCTAGCTGTGTATCTTGAGAAAATCATTCTCTGAACTTCAGTTTTCTTCGCAGCAAAATGAGAACAACCACCGCTTACTTTATGGAGCTGTTAATACAACGTATGTGAAAAATCACCATTAAATTTTAAAGTGTGACACAAGTAGAATTTTTAAACTGTTTTTATTTGTCTATTCTTTGTGGACAAATTGAGGTGTGTGTGTGTTTACGACTGGCTAAAGATGTGCGAGTGACAATTTTTCTATTACACCTTTTCCAAGTAGGCTCTTTGTAATCAGTTGAGTTTTATTACTCAAATGCAATCCAATTAACTTCAACAATTGCCTTGTTAACTTTAAAATCTTATTCTAGTTGCATGTAACCTGAAGCTAAAACATGGGTTGGTGCTCTAAGTCTTGAGATCTGGTTGCCAAATCAAACAATACTCTGAATTTACCAGACTTGCTAACACCTGTAATAACGCACATTAAAAGGACCCTACCTCAAGCATCTATTTCCTTCTGTTACAAGCCTTGCATTGTAAAACAGCAAAGCCAAACATTCCACAGAAGGAAGGAAAGGTTTTACATTTCTTCTTAGTTTTTTACCCCCGCTCCCTGCTTTTCCAGTTTGTGACCACAAAGGGAAAATGCGGGGATGAACGTCTGTTGAAATAAGACGTGATAGGAGATGGCTAGAATGGAAAAGTTTCCATTTGAGTCAAGTGAGAGAAAGTAAAACTCTGAGACTGACTTTTTAATTTCTTGAATTAATTGGTAAATACCTTACTTGCTCTTCAGCGAGATTATGAGTTCAAAATTAGAAAATGGATTCATTCAAATTCTTCACCAACTGTTGTAAATTTTCTTGCTGATGGGAAAGAGGGGGAATTCATTTTCTCAATGGCTACGTTGCCAGCCATCATCTGGAGCGTTCTGTCTATAAACATGAAACCAGAAACGTTGGCGGGAGAAGACATTAACCAATCCCCTACCAGGCTGTAAGTAATACCACATCCTCCACCTGGCACCATTAATAATCCTATTCAATGAACCCTTTATTATTAATATTACTGGTATAAAAATGACCCCACACTTACAGGTGTAACTTAACGAGGCACATGTTGTGGCCAGATGTCCTCCGAGGCCGACTCCACCACCACAGTACACATCTTTGTGCACGTTTCACAAAAAGAAACCATCTGAAAGCATTCATTTCAAGAGCATATTCATCACGTCGCATGGTCAGTTCAGGACTGACGCGCTCCTACTTAAGTTTAAACAGATGGAAAAAACCTGGAAATTATATTCAATATACCTTTTTTTAAAGTAATTATCTGATTAAAACTGCCAAATACATTTTCTTCTTTTCACTTCCTTCATGAAAATGTTGAGGAGTTGGCAGGGCTGTCAGCCTCGAGTTAGGAGGGATGTCTGCCATTCAACTGGCCTCCACCTGCTGCCTGTTAGAGACTGAGCTGTGTGATTATATTTCTTTTTCCTTCCCTGCATTTGCTCAAATGTAGAACAGATTTTTGACAAAACGCAAGGGCCAGTCAAAAGTTGACTGAAATAAGAAGAGGAATAGCCCCTAATTATGACAACGTTTAAACTCTCTGGAGGGGTCTTCCAGAAAAAAATGAGGTGTCCCACGGGCAAAGAGCTTTTTTCTTATTGTTGTTCAGTCACTAGGTGGTGTCCCACTCCTTGTGACTCTATGGACTGTAGCCCACCAGGCTCCTCTGTCCACGGGATTCTCCAGGCAAGGATACTGGAGTGGGTTGCCATTTCCTTCTCCAGGGGATCTTCCAAGACGAGGGATCTAACCCACATCTCCTGCACTGACAGGTGGATTCTTTACAACTGAGCCACCTGGGAAGCCCAGAGCACTTCTTGGGTGCCCCTAGAGAGGACACAGACCTGCTTTCTGCTGACAGCTAACAACACACACGCCTTTGTGTCAATGAGCATTTGCAGGAGACACATCTAGGGTATAGATTTGTTGAGTTTCTAACTCTCACTAACCTTTCTGCAGAAGATTCCAGGTGAGTGTAGATGGTGACTTAGATAGAATCACTGTTCGCTAAACTAGATAGAAATTTAGCTAGTTCTTGGTGGTGGCGGGGAAGCATCACGTGGAGGAGAGGAAGAGTCTAAGAAAAAGTAAGAAGGTCATGGTCACACAGGACTAGATGCCTGGGTGCCTTCTTTAGGCTAGAATAGGGATGCTCTGGGCAGGCTTTTAATTTGACGCCCCTTCAAACTGCTGTTCTCTAAATTTATTCAGAAAAGAAAAAACATGAAGTTACATAAAGGGAAGGGCAGAGAGTCAAGAGGTGAGGGGTAGCATCAAAGATTTTCATTCTCAAAGTTAGCTTTGGCTCCGAACACGTTTACCTCACTCAACACAATGAGAACCTTGATTTTAAGATGATCTGATCTTGTTTCAAGGTTATTTTAAAACCACCTGTTGAGCCTCAAGCAGGTCTCACAGGGGAAGGGTGTGTCTTCTGCTTCTCCAAGCAGCTTGTCTAAGAATGCCTTCCCTCCACAGGTACAAGGTGCCCCAGAAGAGTTTTAGAAATAAAACTAATTCCATTGCACTGCTTTTACAGTGTCACTGGAATACTGCTGGAGATATTCTAGTTTTGGTAAAATAGCCCTAAAAATATTTTAATATGTTGGTATGGTGGCGTACCATGTGATTACTTGGGTGGTCCAGTCTCCAATCCAGCTTGATGAACTTGACATGTCTGGGCAGCCATGAGATGAGCAGAACTAATTAGTTCAACCACTCTCCAAGGCTTACCTCCCCTCCATCGTTCTGTGCTAATATTCCTCCAGGGAAAGGATACTTTAATTCCTCTTTCCCTTTCATCTCTTCCTAGTTATATTATGCGTCTGTCTGTCTGTCTCTACCTCTGCCCACCCTTTTCCATCTGCAAACCTCCTTTTCCAGGGTTTGCTTTTTAGCATTCGCATTCAAGATTTATGTCTTACTACCTCCGTTTTCTGGAGAAACAACAATTCTTGGTTCCAGCTCCAAAATTCCCCAGGAAGGACTTTGGTGGACTCTCTTCTCCCCCTTTTCTCTCACGAAGGGGAAGAAATGGTTTGGATGCTAGTATCAAGATTCCCTGGTGTATGTGTGTGTGCTTAGTCACTCAGTTGGTCTGATCTTTGTGGCCCCATGGACTGTAGCCTGCCGGACTTCTCTAACCATGGGGATTCTCGCAAGAATACTGGACTGGGTTGCCATGCCCTCCTCCAGGGGATCTTCCCAATCCAGGGATCGAACCCAGGTCTCCCACATTGCAGGTGGATTCTTTACCATCTGAGCCACCAGGGAAGCCCAAGATTCCCTGGTAGTTTTAGCCAAATTTCAAGAAGCAGAGCCATGGGACATCACTGGGGGATGATGAAGAAAAAGAAGATAAAGACTAGATTGTGGAGGCTCTGAGTATAGCCTGAATACTTGATTATCCTGCTTTTAACAAAGGTGTTATGTCCAGAAGAATAATCTGCCTAAGTCAGAGGTATATTAGATTGATTCAAGCAAAGGGAGACCTGAGCCAGGGAGACAAATGTAATGGATATTACTTACCTAAAGGGTGTTCATTATAGAATTATTTATAATGGTGAAAGATTAGAAATGGACATTTTCTAACAAGGAGGGATTAGCTAAATCATAATGATAAATTATAGCAGAGCCACATGATGGAATACTACACACTCAACAAAAATTATATTACGAAATATTATCTAGGAAGCATATTTCAAAGCTCATGATCTCATATTATCTAGCTTCCTAGGAGACATACAAATATCACATGGCACATGTTGATATCATTGAATCTAGAAATAATTGAATTCCAAACAAGACTTTGCCAAACCAAAATCAATTTTTCTCATAAAGCCTTGTTAGATAAGACTATTAAATCTTAGATCCTTTTCCAGTAGAATTTATGGGGACATAATATAAGTTGGTCATATGTAGGCTTCCCTGGTGGCTCAGATGGTAAAGAATCTGCCTGCAATGCAGGAGACCTGGGTTTGGTCCCTGGGTTGAGAATATTCCCTGAAGGAGGGCATGGCAACCCACTCCAGTATTCTTGCCTGAAGAATCCCCACAGACAGAGGAACCTGGTGGGCTACAGTCTATGGGGTCAAAAAGAGTTGGACACAACTGAGCAACTCAGCACAGCACTGCACAGCATATTTGGTGTGTGTATATATATATATATATATATATATATGTATGTATGGTCAAAACAATAGTCCATTAACCTCTTGGAAGAGTAATATTTTTAATAAATCAAGCTGATCAAAAATTTAAAATTAAAAATTAATTTGTCATGAATTGCCTTCAAAATGAAATACAACCTTTTGTCTCTTCTCAAATTGAGTTGGAGAAAACAGATTGATCAGGAGATAGATTAAAAGTCAGGCTATCTTTGCCTGGGCCACCCTTATCAGTAGAAAAATATATTATTTGACATGACACCAATATCAATTTGAACATTCTCTTGCAAGCACTAAGGATTTTTATGGACTAATAGCTATTTGAAGGAAGCCATGCTTTAAACCATTCTTTAAAGCCAGTCTTAGGAAACGTGGGTAAAGCGCAGCAAATGGGTAAATAAAGTTCAAAGAAGGTTGTGGTAGACAATGGAACAGCTATTTGCTGACAGAGCTCTTAAAATACCCAAGTCTGGAACCTTCACACACAGTCATATCCTTAGTGTAATTACACACTTGGCCAAAACAGTAGCTTTGTGAGATACCTTCAAACAGAGTTCACAGAACTGGCTTACAAAAAGGCATCACTTTAATTGTGTTGCAAGGAAAAAACAGTGCTATGATCTCAAAAGGACAGAATCCTTGTAAAATTTATGTAGCTCTTTAATACAATGAGCTTTGGTTTAAAGAGTTGGGGGATTTACATGTGTTAAGTGCTCCTACAAATCTACTTTACCCTTTCTTGGAAAAGGGCAACACAATAATAATAGTTAAATTTATGTGTAAGATGTCTGTATAGTAGAGCTGCTCAAATCAGTAAATATTACACAGTAGACTAACTGCTTCTGCTTTTAATCTTTAAATATCTTCAACAAAATACTGTCTGCTGGGCGAGGGACACTGAGCCCACACTCTTTAAACCTTTGGGGTCTGGTTCTATCTTATGAACAGAAGATGATAAAATCCCAACTCCAAATGGGCTTCCTGCCCACTGTTGTTTCCAGATTCTGCCCACCCTGCATAGAGATGTCAGAATATACTTTTTTAAATAACATTTTCAAAAAGAGTGCTTTTCTATTGAATTTTATATCCGATCTATTTTCATCTCTCTGTCCTTACAAGCCTCCAACAACTTTTGCTTGCTTTTGTTTTTCCATTGGAATAAAAACTCATTTCTCATTTTTCTTCTGCAGGAAGTTAATAAGCAGATATTCAAAGTATTCACATGCCCACTTGTTCATTACACGTGTGCAAACACACACACACACTCAGTATATAATCAAAGAAAATAATATGTGTATATACAGTCCTTTCATTAGAGCTGCTCCTATGCCCATGTCCTGCCCCAGCTAAAGGGTTGGGCCCCTCCCCATTTTGTCACGGGAGTTTACTTCTCTTTGGCCACAGTTGACGGGACCCGAGCTGGACACCTGATCCATGACCTGGGCCATTCAGTCTCTCTCTTAAGAATTTAAACTAAGAGACAAGAGATTAGAGGTCATGGGGCTCCCTGGCCCATGAAAACTTGGAGCAGAGAAAGGCCGTCTGCTGAGCAAAGCAAGAGAATAGAGCAGATGGTAGATCATGTGGCCCCAGAGAGAAAAAAAGAGAGACTGAGAAAGCAGTTACTTTTGCTCCTGATGCTTTCCAGGTCCCAGTTCAGTCTTCTGAAGACTGGCTGTACTTCCTGCACTGAAGTTCTATGTGAAATCCTTGCATCATTATAACAAATCCCTCTGGTCTTAAATTAGGTGCAGTAGATTTGTTTCTTACACCCGAACCAATACTAAGAATATGCATATGTATCCATGTGGATCACACATATGTATTGATCACATATATACACACGTAGATATCATTTAGATTTATAAGACTTGGCCCCTACTTTTGTATGACTCTTAATTAACAAAATGGGCAGTTAAAGAAAGATAAGGGCTCAGTGAGAGGAAACTGCTGAAAAGGCTCCAAAGAATTTGAAGGAGGAGTTCATTTGCCTATAGACTGGGTTGGTCAATGGAGGGAAGGACTTATGAGAAAGAGGGTAAAATTTTGGCCTCACACCATAACAGTCGAATAGGTAGGATTTACACAGGTGCCAAGGACAAGAGAGAGAAAGAAGTAAGAAAAAAGAGGGGTAGAAGGCAAGGAGGGTGCTTTGGAGGAGCTGGCAGCTGATTAAACAAACTTGCTTTGTAGAGGATTCAGAATGCAAGTTGCTGTGCACATGCTTTCAAAGTCCTTTCCTTCCAGAAAGGCCCAATATCTCTGAAATGAAAGCTCTTTACGGGCTAAAATCTTAATTTCCTAATGCAGGATTTCAAAATGATTGAACCGATGTGTGTTATTACCTAAGTTGATTGACTTTTCCTTATAGATACCAATATATTAATTAACTGTCAAAATAAGGTCATAAAATCTACAAATTACATTAGTTATTTTAAATTTTTTAAGCCATGTTTATAAGTGATTGGACATTATCTCCAAGGAAAATAAGGCATACCTTTGGTTTCTTTTCCTTGGAAAGTGAAAGTGAAAGTCGTTCGGTCATGTCCCACTCTTTGTGACCCCATGGACTATACAGTCCATGGGATTCTCCAGGCCAGAATACTGGAGTGGGTAGCCTTTCCCTTCTCCAGAGGATATTCCTGACCCAGGAATCTAACTGGGGTCTCCAGCATTGCAGGCAGATTCTTTATCAACTGAGCTACCAGGGAAGCCTGATCTTTTTCCTGCTGCTGCTACTGCTGCTAAGTCGCTTCAGTCGTGTCCGACTCTGTGCGACCCCATAGACGGCAGCCCACCAGGCTCCCCCGTCCCTGGGATTCTCCAGGCAAGAACACTGGAGTGGGTTGCCATTTCCTTTTCCAATGCATGAAAGTGAAAAGTGAAAGGGAAGTCGCTCAGTCGTGTCCAACTCTTGGTGACCCCATGGACTGCAGCCTACCAGGCTCCTCCGTCCATGGGATTTTCCAGGCAAGAGTACCAGAGTGGGATGCCATTCCTTATTGTCTTCAGTGGACCTTCAAGGTCACACAACCACACCCAGAGAACACAAGCACATCATAGAATTTTAGAGCAGCAAAGCGGCTTCATTTGAGAGAGGGGAAAGCAAACACAAGCAAGACTGGAGGTTGCAGCCAGTAAGATTCTGGGTTTTGTAGTCACAAGGACCTCTTCTCCTCTGAATCGGGTGACTGTGGGCAGGTGACCTCAATGGCCTCAACCACGAATGGCAACAATCATAAAGAGTAATTGCCAAAAAAGCACTGCTGTAAGGATTAAATGAGAGAGTGTGCACAAGACACCCAGCATGGATCCAGTTCACAGCCAGCAGTCACTGTTGTTACCAGGTCAGGAGATTTCCCAGGCTCAGGTGGCTAGACACTGAAAGAGCGAAGACCTGGCCTCGGGCCTCCTCCCCTTCACACCAGGGCTCTTTCAATCACTCTTCATACGAGGATAGTTAGAAGGTGCCTAAGAAGTGGCAAAGAGAATAAGAGAATGTGAAGATGGAGTACCCAGAAACCATCGCAGACAAGTCAACTGGAAGGTATCCTTTACTTAATTTGAACTAAAAAGTTTTTTGTTTTTTTTTTTCCATTGTATGATTTGGCAAAAAGGGGGAAACCTAGGTGTGTAACTTTTTTTTTTCCCATGCATAAAACGAAAGACTGGGTCTGTTTGGTACTTTGTTCAGAATGCAGAGAGGGCCTGAATCAACACAGCTCTGAAGGCCAGGTCTGGGGGCAAAGAACACAGAGAAGAGTCCACGTTCAGGAGGGTGGAGGAGAGCAGGGGCCGGATCTGGCTCCCCAGGCGGGGATCCTCAGGGCAGAAGCCAGTTCCTCCTCAGGAGCCATTCTTCCCTGTCTGGATCTTTGCCTTACGCTAGGGTCGAATTTTCGGAATATGCCCTCACGCTTCATTCTGGTCCAGGCCAGAGTCGGGATGGAGGCAGTTAGGACAGGACATCTCTGAGCATACTGAATCTTAGGATTTCTATGTCACACCAACGCGAGAGGATTCTCAGCTAGCTTCTTTTCAAATATTGCTATGCTGCCAACTAGTCTAGTCACTTTTTCTAGAAGTCGTCAGAGATGTATGCTTCCTCCAAGTCTTATAGTGTCTCTACTGCATTTTTACTTATCTGTTATTATATTCCAGAAAATTGTCCTTGCTGTATCTTCAGTTCGTTAATTCTCTCTTCAGCAGTATTTAATTTGCTGTTTGCTTCACTTGGTTTTTAATTTCACTGATTAAAACTTTCATTATCAGAACTTTTGTTTGGTTCTCTATCAACATTTTCTCCCTCCACTCATATCTTTTTTGGGGGGGTTGGGGAGAGGGAGGGGAGGCAGCAGGTATGGGGTTTTTTCTTCTTCTTTTTTTTAATCTCCAATCATTTAAATATATTTCTTATACTCTGTAAAATTTTTGTTACCTGAAGCTCTTAGGGTTCTAGTCCCAGTGTTACTTAACCCTTTGGATCACCCTCATATAGACCTGTTTATATCATTTTGAATTATGGACATTTTCTCAGCAGGGATTTGTCCATGGCCTGATTAGTTTGTGTGTCTTTTCTGGAGAGGTTTTGAGTTTACTCCTGCTTGGTGCCCCAGAAGTATTACTAGTCTGTGTCTGCATTTTATGTTAATTCCTTAGCTTGTGTAAAACTTCAAGGTTAGTTCAACACCCTACCAGTCACTCACCTCAAAGGCTCTTCGTTTTCACTTCCCCTGCATCATTTTAGCAGGGGTTCCCCCTCCCCTTCTCTCCTCTCTCCCTTCCTTATTGTTTTTTATTTTTAATTTTTTTTCTGGGTGCACGGTGAAGCATGTGGGATCTTAGTTCCTCCACCAGAAACCAAACTCACGCCCCCTGCGTTGGAAGCACGGAGTCTTAACCACTGGGCCACCTGGGGAGTCACCTTCCCTCCTTTTCCCCTTCTTTCCTAGCCTCCTTTCCTCCTTCCTTTATAGAGGGAGGTTTTTCAGATTTTGCACTTCTCTCTGCGGTCTGAAGCGAATGTCCTGTGGCTCTGCCCAGTAACATTTTAGGTAGGTATTTCTTAGTGTCTTTGCTTTAAAAAAAACAAAAATCCTCTGGCCCCTCTATGAGTGATCTCTCACACAATCCCCTGTGACCCAGCAATCCTGCTCTCTGGAATTGTCCCTGAATATGGCCCCACGCGATCTTGCTTCAGAGATTTCTTCACACTGTTCCACCTGTTCTGGTCTCACCTGCTTGTCATCACCTGCTACAGTTGTACCCTCTCTCCAAGTCCATTTCCAACGTCTCCTTCTTAACAAAGGCAGCATGGACTCCATGAAGCAGGTATAAACTCTCCTTCCCCTGCCATCTCCTAGTACTCCTAACCTTTATCGGAGCACTTAACGTAGCTTATTCATGCATTTGCTTTGTGCTCCAACTAATTTCTGAAATTGCCTGAGAGTAGAAACTAGAGTATTATACCTCTGTGTTCCGTATAGGACTGTGAATGCTGTTTGATGTTAGATGTTCAAAGAAAATAAGTGTTGTTTTCTTTTTTATTGAATCTATCTGAGTAAAAGGGATAATGTAGCAGAGATTTTACTTATAGGAGACCACAGGTTCTTTTGAAGTGTCTCTTTCATCTACTAGCTGTGTTTGAAATTTCCCCATGCTATAATGAGAGATAAAGTTTAAACCTGAAAACTCTCCTGGAAGGGGAATAACCATGAACTGAAATACACTGAAAGGTTAAAAAAAAGGGGGGATTTTCCTTTGAGAAGGTGGAAGGGGGATGGAGTTGATGTACTCTCTATTCCTTTGTGATGCAGTTTGATGTGAGGGAGTTGGTATTGAGTAGAGGAAGCATCTTCAATAGTAAAAGGAGGTGAAATAAAGACAGCTGAGCCCTTGAAGACACATTTTTCTGCATTCCCAGTTTTGTTGTGGATTGACCTTGAATGGGATCTCCAAGGACATGATCTCTGTCTGGATGATGGAATCTCAGTAAACTCTTCATGAGCGTCTGGGAGAGAAATGTTTTCCCATGGGCTGTCGGGCATGTGGGTTTCAGCATTTGCAGCACTCGGGCTTAGTAGCTGTGGCTTGTGGGCTTAGCTGCCCTGTGGTATGTGGGATCTTCCTGGCCCAGGGATTGAACCCATGTCCCCTGCATTAGCAGGCAGACTCTTAACTACTGGGCCACCAGGGAAGTCCTGGGGAGAAATTTTTTTACTTTTTATTCCTTAATTTTTTTTTTTGATGCCACATCCTAAGGTTAAAATTCTACCAGCACCAGTAACAGACTGGTAAAGATTCTTTTCGACTTATTTCTCCACATACGATAGCAAAATTTTACTCTAACAAAAACAGGAGTATGTTATATATATGCACTGGTGTATAATGTTTTTTGCTTTTAATGAACAAGAAAACATGGATATCATTCTGCCAGGGTCCAGCCCCGGCTGATCCAGGGTATTCGAAGGGGAGACGGCTTCGGCAACTATTTAAATATTCATCAAAGATACAAAGAGTAATAGAATGAGGATAGCTCAGTAGGAAAATTCAGTGGAGAAAAGAGGCTGAGTAGCTTGGTTTACGCGGGAGACCAATAAAACTTCAAGACAAGAAGCTTGCACCACTTACGTAGGCCGCAGGCATCCTTCCGTTCTCCTGAAGGAGAGGAGACACTGAGGCCTCCCCGGTCAGATCTTAGAAGCCCAGGCATAATTAGTAAGCATGGTGGGTTCCGCGCTCCAGATGGAGACTCAACCAGAGTGAAAGAGAGAGAGACATGGGGAGACCAGTATTTCGAGGAACTGGTCCCAATTCTTTATTTTCCATGGTCTACTTTTATACACTGAGATGTTATGCAAAAGTCACGGGGGGTCAGCAGTCCTGACTTTTATCAAAGTCAGGTGCTTCATACAAATGTATACAGAGGTCTTAGGGGTGTTACATCATCTTCTGGCCAGGGGGCCTGCTGACAATTTATGACCCTCTCCTTGTGACAGTGGTCAGTCAACCAGAACACTTTTTTCTCCAAGGGTGATTATTCTTAAAATAGACGCCACCCAAATAAAGTTACATTCCTATAGGGTGAGGGTGTAGTGGATTTTGGTTAAGGAAAGAATTTACTTAGCCTAAGGTCTAACGTGATTTATATCAAAGGTTAATACTTATTTCTTCTGTATATTCATTAATGTGTGTAAGGGCAGGGGATGTGGAGTCTTAGCAACAAACATTGGCTCAACAAATGAAAAACCCTTCACCAATACAATTTCTAATCAGCCCACTATACTTATACTAATGGTTTTCTAACTTTTCTAAGGAACCTGTTTTTAGAAGGTTTAAAGCATCTCGTGCCTCTCATGGTTGGGAGGCTGTGAGCAATCACATGTGGCCGGACAAGCCTGTCAGGCAGGCTAGAGAACTTTCAGAGGAGTTTGTAGGTTAAAACACTCTGGTCACGCCCAGGAGTTTTTATTAACTGGAGCTCTAGGTTAACTCCTTCTCTGAAAGAGGTGGTGGGGGACAGCCCCCTGTAAAGTCAGAGGTGTAGATGAGCACAAAGTAGTAAAGTAGGCAGGCTCTGGTTATGGGGGTAGATGCTCGAGGATTTCCAAGGGGACTCCTGAGGCTCGATCCCGCCTTTGCGTATGTCGAACCTCCTTCCTCATGACTTTTGTCACGGGCGGAGTGCCTCACGCCGGCCCCCAACAATTCCTTATCAGTACACTTGAATGTAACCATTTAAACACAGTTCCATAGTAAGGTGATACATAATTTATTTTAACAATCTGAAATTCATTCTGTCAACTGAATTTCAAGCTCTAAACCTAACAGTCCATTTCTTCCTATCAAGGATTTTACTCAAGAATAAAGGGATATCCTTGCATCCCTGAGATAAATCCTGTTTGATCATGGTGTATAACCTTTTTAATGTGTTGTTGGATTCTGTTTGCTAGAATTTTGTTGCAGATTTTTGTGCTTATGTTCATCAGTTATATTGCCCTGCAATTTTATTTTCTTGTGGTATCATTGTCTGGTTTTGACATCAGGTTGATGGTGGCTTCATAGAGTGACTTTGTGAGTTTCCCTTCTGCAATTTCCTGGAAGAGTTTGAGCAGGATAGGTGTTAGCTCTTCTCTAAACTTTCAGTAGAAGTCACCTGTGAGGCCATCTGACCCTGGGCTTTTGTTGCTGGAAGATGTTCATTGCAGCACTATTTACAAGAGCTATGAAATGGGAGCAACCTAGATGCCCATGACAGATGAATGGATAAAGAAGTTGTGGTACATATATACAATGGAATATTACTCAGCCATAAGAAAGAATGCATTTGAGTCAGTTCTGATGGGGTGGATGAACCTAGAGCCTATTATACAGAGTGAAGTAAGTCAGAAAGAGACAAACAAATATTGTATATTAATGCGTATATATGGAATCCAGAAAGATGGTACTGATGAATCTATTTGCAGGGCAGTGATGGTGACACAACATAGAGAACAGACTTATGGACACAGTAGGGGACAGAGAGGGTGGAAGGCATTGAGAGAGTAGCATGGAAACATTCACATGACCTAATGTAAAATAGACGGCCAATGGGAACTTGCTGTATAACACTGGGAGCTCAAAACCGGTGCTTGGTGACAACCTAGAGGGGCAGGATGGACTGGGACACGGGAGGGAGGTTCCAGAGGGAGGGGACACGTGTGTACCCCTGGTTGACTCATGTTGATGTACGGCAGAAACCAACAAAATATTTTAATGCAATTATCCTCCAATTAAAAATAAAATTAAAAAAAATTAGTTTAATAAAAATAAAACCTCAGTAATTCAGATGCCACTAATACATAATCAGTGTTACATCAATAGGAACTGACTGAGCTGAATTTTACCTTTGCAGACACTTTCCTAATAAACCAAGAGATTAACCAAAATAAATAAATAAATAAAGGGGAAAGAACCCTTACCCCCACCACCACGCACGCACACGCACACATACACACACACCAGTTTCCCTTGCAATTACAGGGGCGGTACCCTCGAGAGGGTACATAAGTCTACACTTGGGATTTTCCAGGCATATGTGCTGCCCATGGGGGTACCCCTGCAGGTGGTTTCTGTCACCACACACTTTATTGTGAAAGAAACCTGCAAAAAAATCTGATCACTGCTGCCTAGAAGTCATCTGACAGCGAGTGAGGCAGTATTACACAGTGACGGAAGTTAAACCATCTGGGTTTAAACCCAGCTCCGTCATCTACCAGTTGTGTAACAGGAAAAAATTACTCAGCCTCCTGTGCTTTAGTTTTCTCATCTTTAAGATGGGGATGACAATAGAACCTCTTTCACAAGATTGTTACAGGGACTGAATGCTTTAAAGCCACTAAAGCATGTGTAAGGTCCTGGTATATGATACATGCTTGACACCACGAAGTGTGAAGAGGTGGCTAAGCTGACAGTCAAGGGCAGTGAGCTAGTGTGGCAGCTGAGAATTCTAGTGCTGACCCGAGGGGGTTTCCTGGCCCATGCACGTGCTCTTGACAGCTTCATCCTCCCGGGACTGAAGTGCCAGCTCAGGTCTCCCTTTCTGGGAAATTCACTGCATTTCTCTAGTCCAACACAACACCACATTAGTGTAAAGTATGCATATGTGGCTTCTACCCACAAGATGCTAAGTCACTTCAGTCATGTCCGACTCTGTGCAACCCCATAGACAGCAGTCCACCAGGCTTCCCCGTTCCTGGGATTCTCCAGGCAAGAACACTGGAGTGGGTTGCCGTTTCCTTCTCCAACCCACAAGATAGGGCAAGATAATTCTTTGTCGGGGGTAGGGGGTGCTGTTTTGCGCCTGGTAGGATGTTTAGCAGCATCCATGGCCTCTACCCGCTAGATGCCAGTAGCACCCCCTCAGCTGAAAGTGAAAAGTGAAAGTCGCTCAGTTCTGTCTGACTCTTTGTGACCCCATGGACTATGCAGTCCATGGAATTCTCCAGGCCAGAATACTGGAGTGGGTTGCCATGCCCTCCTTCAGGGGATCTTCCCAACCCAGGGATTGAATTCAGGTCTCCCATGTTGCAGGCAGATTCTTTACCAGCTGAGCCACAAGGGAAGCCCAAGAATACTGGAGTGGGTAGCCTATCCTTTTTCCAGGGGACCTTCCCGACCCAGGAATCAAACAGGGGTCTCTTGCATTGCAGGCGGATTCTTTACCAACTGAGCTTTTAGGGAAGCCCAGCACCCCCTCAGCTGAAATAACCAAAAATGTCTCCAGACATTGCCAACCATTCCTGGGAGGCCAAACTGACCCTGATTGAGAATCACTGGTGAAACCTCAGACTGAGTATGGAGGTTGCATTATCCAGCCGTTTCTCGGATACACTAAGTCCGTTTTACTAGACTGTAAGAATCTGCAGGCAGGGAGAACCTTTTCGTCCAAGCCACCCACACACCAGTACAGTGCTGGAGACAAAGACGTCACTTAAATACTCCCTGCCTAACTCAAAACAGGCAATCAAGCTAGTTGGTTAACATTTTAATTTCTGATTTAAACTCAGATTGACTTAAATAGAGGTGGCATCAAGACTAATTATTTCTGCTAACTCTTCAAATGTCAATTACTTCAAAACACATCCTTCTCATACAATATGTAACGCAAGTCAAGCTGGAGTTTTTTTGTCTTTCCTCGGATCACAATTCCGTACATACTTCACACGGTAGCTGAGATATCTGAAGTTCGGTTTTAATTGCCATCTATTCATTTCCTTCCTTACAATAAACTGGAAATATCTCAGATGCACCCAGGACGTCTTTCTCGAGATCCCTTTGTCACTGGTGTCACGACATCTGAATTTTAAAAACATGAGCGATATTCAGCCAAAGAGGAGGCCTGAGGGGCTGTGCTCTATGCCTCACACACTGCCTGGCAGCCAGGAATGATCCCGGAGACTATCTGTTCCCGCGAGAGGCTTTTTATCCTGACGTTTATCGTATTCTGATAAACACACATTTCATACTTCTTGTTTTGCTGCTTCACATTTTATTTTTTTGTCTTGCAAATGGAGGTGCACACCTGACTATAAACACCAATATGTGTTTATATTCCCAACCCGTGGGAATTAACATGTATTGCTACCTTCATCCCTTACTGCAGCTTATCGTACTGCAGGCGTCAAATTGGGATTGAGAGACACATCTGTTGAGACTTTCTCCTGGGATAGTACAAGACTTCACACCGCATGGCCTTCCCTGGTGGTCCAGGGCTTAAGAATCCACCTGCCAATGCAGGAGACATGAGTTCAGCTCCTGGTCTGGGAAGATCCCACGTGCCAGGGCAGCTAATCGTGTGCCACAATTACTGAGCCTGTGTGCCTGGAGCCTGTACCCGGCAACAGGAGGGGCCACCACAGTGAGAAAGCCGGGCCCTGTCACGAAGGGCAGCCCCCACTCGCCGCCACTAGAGAAAACCTGCTTGCAGCAAAGAAGACTCACCACAGCCCAAAATAGAATAAACACACACATAAAATCAGAATGACAACCAAAACCTCACACCACAGATTGGGGAATTTAAAGGAATACATGAGTAGGGTCCTGGATACAAAGGCATGTCCTAAGGAGAGAACAGACGCGCTTTTGAGAGGCCCCAAGAGGGGGTAGTTACGGCACGGTTTCACCATGGGATGGGGCTCTGGAAACAGCTTTGCAGTCCCAGTGGGGAGGAGTGGTTCCAAGGACAGACTCACATGGCAGAGCTCTTGGGACTCAGGGTAATCAGAATGAGTAATCAGAATTCCAGTAACTGGTTTGCCAAGGGACTGCGGCTGTAAGTTGTCCCCACGTTGGTGGGGCCGCATCTTAACCCCCTGCAGGCACTGCCATGACAGGCAGGTAGTCAACGGGAGAGAATTTAATGGACTTGGCGTAAGCACAGAGGGATGTAGCTCTGCGGTCTAAAGACACCCTACTCGAGTCAAGATACCCACGACCTCCATTCTCCTCACAGGGACACACATGCCACCAAAGCGATCAAGTGGATCCAGAGGACCCAGAGGATCCTGCTTTCTGGCTTGGGCTCCCATAGGTATTGGTGATATTTGACTCAAAGATACACCATCAGTGTTTCATGGCCAATCAAACCCCTTTCGAATGACCCATTTTTTTTTTTTTTTAAGATCAGTTATTCTTGTGCATGCATGCTAAGTCACTTTAGTCGTGTTCAACTCTTTGTGACCCTATGGACTGTAGCCTGCCAGGCTCCTCTGTCCATGGGATTCTCCAGACAAGAATACTGGAGTGGGTTGTCATGCCCTCCTCCAGCGGATCTTTCCGACCCAGGGATCAAACCTATGTCTCTTATGTCTCCTGCATTGGCAGGCGGGTTCTTTACCATTAGCGCCACCCGGGAAGCCCTAAGTTATCCTTTATATAGTTTATTCTCTTCTGGTATCCCTTCTGGGAAATAGAGGCAATGTGAGTGAGCCATGAAACAATGGAGACCCAAGTCTTGACCAAACCCACACTAAGAAGTAGGAAAACAATTTTTAAAAATCACATCCATTCAAAGCCAATCTGAGCAGGTTAGGAAGTCTTCTATTTTTTTTTTAATGACTTAGAATATTTTTGCTTTGATTCTTCGGGTACAGATTATAGTTTAATCATAGAAGAAAATCTCATTTCCCTCTCTCTTAAATCCTTATTTGGGGTGAAGGTGGGAAGGAACCACATATTTTTCACTCCTGTAGACATTAGTAAATGTTTGAGGTGCACTGAAGTTTATGAAGTGCGTGGCCATCCCTAAGGGAGGTAGCAAAGCAAAATGGGGAAGAGTGTGGACTCCAGATTGGACTGCCTGGCTGTGAACCCCGGCTCTCTCTCGTCCCAGTTTGGGGAAAATTGCTCTTTTGTATCTTTGTTTCTTCATCTCTAAAGTGGGACTAACAAGTGAGGATCAAATGAATTAATACAAATAAAGGGCCCAGGGCCATGCCTGGCATAGAGCAAGCCTCTCAAAATGTTAGCCAGTATTTTAAAATCTGCCTGATTGAAATATCTGAGAGTTTGGAGTAATTTTTTAAATAAATACAGAAATGCCATCATTAAAGCTTGTTTCATGTGCAAACCCATTTTTTCTACCTCTCAAACACGGAGGGAGGTATATAAAATGATACGTTCCAAGAGTCCTTGGAGACCCACCATTGGCGCCTCTTCAGCTTTTAGTGTTGGAGGGTGTGTGCTTCAGAGATGGGAGAGTCCTTAGGTCAGGGCGCTGGAAGCCAACGTGAGTGGGAGAAAAGGAATAAAGGTCATGTCTCCCAGCTTCTGACTCCCATCAAACAACCGTCTTATTCCATTCATGGCTAAATCTGCCAGAGTTCACGAGGAGTTCTGCCAGAGAATATCCGGATTTTAATAATTTCTTACCTTTCTTCTTTATCTGACTTACGGCAAAATGGATAGATAGACATAGATGGGCAGAAAGAGAGACATATAGACAGAACTAGCTTAGGCTTTTCTCATTATGACTGTGCCACCACATGGGTGAGCTGTCCATGAAAGTCACTGGTAGGAAGAAGCAGAGGGGAGTTTGTCATTGGGAAGAGGAAGGAGACGGAGGAAAGCTAAGGGCAACGCTATGACTCTGACTGTGTATATAAGTAGGACATCATCACCTTGGGGTGAAGCATGTCTGTTCATGCCAATGCTTGGTGAAAGAAAACAACAATATAAATAGCTCATTACCGGCAGACTTGACATTGAAAATTTATTTGGTACCAGGATCTCAGGATCATTAAGAAGACGTCTCTTATTTAAAATCTCAAAAATTTCTGTAAGAAAACAACAATCTGAAACACATCTCTTATCAGGAAGAACAGCAGCATCTGCCTAAGAACACATAGTAACCCTATATTCAGATTAGGACAGGAAGTTAAAAACACACACACACACACAACATCCAATTGAAACCGCGGGAGGACACAGTAGACAGAATGTAATTAGTTGGGTTGACTGCCAGCCAAAACCTCAGGCAACCACCCCCTTGCTCTTATGAAAACTGCTTGGAGATTTTTAATGATGATGAGCAGTGAGGATCGCGGTTTTAAATCTTCTCTGAAATGCAGGGCGCCATCCTTCCCTCCAGCCACGCTAGGACATGGTTTCTGGGTTGGCAGCAAGGAGCTCTTGGAAAGGTGAACCTTAGCTCGTGACGTAACTATGACTTCTGTCACCAAGCATTTGGTTTTGTCAATCCTTTTGACCCTAACTAGTCTAACTGAATTTATGGCAAGTTGGGTGATTTCAAAATGAGGATGCTGCTGTGTGGACTCTGAATTTGAAATTGGGGAAGGGGTGTCTTCACGTGAGTGTTTTTCTTACAAAGGTGTGATGATAGGAATTCTAGGTTGGAGAACCTAGACCTATAATGTCATGGAGGTTAAAGTTCCATGTCTATATTTGAAGAAGCCCAGGGGACCTCAGAAGGTAAAGAATCTGCCTGCAATGCAGGAGACCTAGGTTCGATCTCTGGGTGGGGAAGATCCCTTGGGCATCCCACTCCAGTATTCTTGCCTGGACGGTTCATGAACAGAGAAGCCTGGCAGGCTACAGTCCATGGGGCCACAAAGATTTAGACACGACTGAGCGACTAGCACTTTCAGAAGCACCAAGTGTGTGGGTAGATGCTACTAAGTTCTATTGTGTCTCTCCCATGGTCCCTGAAGGAGCTACTGGAAGGTAATAGAAAGATCAGAGACACCGCAGCCAGAACTGGTTTTGAATCTCAGCTGTGTCTCTTACTAGACATGGGATCTTGGACAAGCCCCTTAACTGATCCAAATCTTGCACAAAAGAAGGCAGAATGTGGGTATCGACTCTGATTTATAAAATTCCTTTAAGTTATAAAATACACTACACTCTGATTTTAAATACATGTACAAAATGTGCTATTGGTGAGGCTCTTTCCTCTGCCTAAAACTGGGGTCCTGCAGCATCCAGGACTCCTTCCATGCAGATGCTGTGTTCAGTCTGTCCTGTGGCTAATGACTGCAGCTGCTTCCTGCAGAGCCTGTTATAAGATCTATAAAAGGCCGAGATATTATGGTTTCAGAAGCAGGTAATGAGCATACACAGAAACCACATGGTTTTTTTCTTTCCATTTGGATTTTGAGTTTGTGGGCTTTCTGCACAGGAGTTTGTGGGTACAATGCCAACTCTCACAGACAACAAGGATTTATTGTATTAATAATATGCAAATTATGGATTGCAAAAACAAAGACATTTGGGGATTTCATTGAACTTCTACCAAGAGAGATGCCTCCACGCTGAGGTTTTCAAGTTTTTCACTGTGCCCGGTTGAAATTAATTACAAACTATACATCGCTTTGCATATTAATTATGAAAACATACTATGGAATATATTTAGGATAGAGTACAACAGAAGAACTTGGCAATTTATGGATACTGGATACCAAACCAAATGGAACACCCAACAAAGACTATCTTCCAAAAGGAGGCTTAAAAATATATCTTTGCAATGCTATCGAAATCTTATACATTCAAATCCACCAAAGACAAGCCCATTACAAATTTCCTTGATTTTGGATGGTTTGTGATACTATGTTCTTGAACCATCATGGGAAATCAATCCCAAAATTAATTTTAAGAAATTTTTTGACTGATGACCATTCACACAATCAAACCACATTCTATAAATGTTCTATCCAATGTAGCTAAAAAAAAAGTGTAGCTTTACAAACAGAATCCACAATCAAATAAGTTGTAAAAATGTGTGTGTATTTTAAGTTATTTTTTTATTGCCAATATATATGGTATGGAGTACACATACAGCTTTTTAAACTTATTGGACCAAGGAATCCAGGGCAAACATAACAGAAACGATCAGAATTATGGTCCTTGTTTATTTCATCAGAGGCTTAGCCTGCTACTCACATTAGCCTTCTGGCTACAGCTGCATGATCCACCCACGCTCTGTTCACTTCTGACCTGAGACAGTAGGAGGGGGAAAGAAAGGTTGGGAATATCTCCCCAGGCCAACTCTGTGAAGTCCATGCTGAGGATATTTCCAATAGGAAGTCCATTTTCATAAGATGGAATTTAGGACCTAGTGCCAACTGTTTCTTCCAGCTTTTCTCACTATTATCATGCCTGAGCTACTGGATCGGTCAGTCTCAGCAGTTTGGTCCTGAGGCATTTCGTCTCCTTCATAAGCAAAGAGAAAATGGGAAGAGGGAGTGGTCCAGCCTCAAGAGGAAGAGGGAAGAAGGACAGAACATCATTCGAGCTTCTGTTACATCAGTAGCACAGGGCCAAGTATTTTGCACTCATGGTCTCAGTCATAAGCTCCATATTAGGAATGAATTTTAAAAGGTCAGAGGAGTTAAGGAACAGAGTGGAGGAAAAGAACCTTAAGGGAATTAGAGAATCTCTGTCTCGGGGAAGGAGCTGTAACACCTCCTCTTCTGGACCAAAAACTCACCTGGGGCTTTACCCATCGCTTCCAACTAGGACGTTGATTCCCCATCTTCATCCTCATTCCAGCCCCTCATCTCCATTTCTTTCTCTGCCTCTAAAAACACTCTTCTTTACCATCAGTCCCTCACCAACTATCTCTCCCTTTTACTTTCATAAAATACTCTCATGGCCCTTCATTCTTCACCTGCCCTTTACACTAAACTCCCTGCCTTTGGCTCTACCGCGCAACACCACCTAACCAGTAGGATCACCAGTAACTTCCTAGCAGCCAGATCCTGTTGACAAGATTTTCTCCTCTTAGTTGAAGGGTATGTGGTAACTTGCGTTCCTGACACTTCCTCTTCTTTTGATTTAGTAGTTTTTTTTTTCTCCCTACATTTCTCAAAACTCTTTAATTCCTTCTGAGCCTTCTTGCCTGGCTTATCTTTCTTTTCCTACTTTGTTTCATTATTATGCTTCAATTTTAAAGCTTTTAAATTAATTTTTTTGGTTATTATTTTTTTTGACCACACCACACGACATGTGGGATCTTAGTTCCCCTAGTACTAGTTGTAAAGAACCCACCTGCCAAAGCAGGGGATGCAAGAGACTCACATTCGATCCCTGGGTCAGGAAGAGCCCCTGGAGAAGGACATGGCAACCCACTCCAGTATATTTGCCTGGAGAATCTCATGGACAGAGAAGCCTGGGCTTCCCACTGCAGTGGCTTCTCTTGTTGGGGAGCACAGGCTCTAGGCCTGCGGGCTCATTATTTGTGCCGCTGGGGTTTAGTAGCCCCACAGCATGTGAAGTCCTCCTAAACCAGGGATCGAACCTCTGTCCCCTCCATTGGCAGGTGAGTTCTTAACCATTGGATCACCAGGGAAGTCCTGGCCTGTGCCTTGATTTATGCTCTTTTCTGTCTCTGTGTGTGTTTAGTCACTCAGTCGTGTCCAACTCTTTGCAACCCTATGAACTATAGCCCGCCAGGCTCCTCTGTCCATGGGGATCCTCCAGGCAAAAACACTGGAGTGGGTTGTCATGCCCTCCTCCAGGGGATCGTCCTGACCCAGGTATCACTGTAGGCAGATTCTTTACCATCTGAGTCACCAGGAAGCCCTTTCTGTCCCTACTTGTTTTTATTGACAATGCCAATTAACGTAGGAGTTTCATGAGCATTGGTCACTTTATCTACCCAGTATCTCTTTGTCTTTTCTTTGGTATGGGCATTTCGTCTTTGGAGAAACTGTTCTCCCCACATTCTATGGGGTCCTAGGAGCTGTCAACCCAAATGACTGTGTTACTTTATGCCGTTCATAAAGGAAGGACCTGGCCTAAGCCAGGGTAATCTTTCTTCTAGGACTGTCACAGAACCAAACTTCCAGGCACTGACTCACAAAGACTACATGCATTTCTAGATTATTTTTACCCTCTACTTTCTGATACTTGACTGCTCTTTTTTATATGCAATTTTGTTTACTTAGTTATTTATTTTTGGCTGTGCTGGATCTTCATTGCTGGCTGGGCCTTTTCTCCAGTTAGGCAAGTGGGGGCTACTCTTCATTGCAGTGAGCAGGCTTCTCATTCCTGTGGCTTCTCTTGTTGCAGAGCACAGGCTCAGTAGTTGTGGCAGATGGGCTTAGTTGCTCCAAGGCATGTGGGGTCTTCCTGGACCAGGGATCGAACCCATGTCTCCTGCATTGGCATGCAGAATTTTTACTATTGAACCACCTGGGAAGCCCTGCTTGACTGATCTTTATATTATGTGATTTTTTTTTATTGTAATTCTGTTGCTTGCAGCGAAAGAACCATAACAGGAATAGAGTTGCCCAGTTACATCAAAACCAAATGAGCCACTATCTTCTGAGTACATGAGAACTGGAAGGGAATGATGCCAAAGAAGCATGAAACATAGTTCTGGTTTCAAAGAGATTACAATCCCAATGGGAAGAGAAAACAAACACAAATAAAATAATTCAGGAACGACTAAGTGATAAATTGCGGGTAAGTGAGTATTAGCATAAATTGTATACAGTTTCTCTTTTTGTAAGTAAAAAGTCTATTGGCTTTTTACTTGTAGTCCACGTAGTAGAATATCCAAGTAGTAGAATTCCAATGGAAGATCAGACAAGGATGGATAAAACAAATATAAGATGAGCAGTCTGAAATGGGAAAAGTTCCATGTGGGAGACAACATGTAGGCTGGCCATTGAAGGGCAACTGAGAGAAAGGGAAAAGGATTGGCTGAGAGGAAGAAGTTAGGAGGGAAAGGCACAGAAATGGGAAAATGCACTGATGCTGACAGTCAATGCGGAACTCAGCTTGATTTCAGAGAGGGCCATGTTTGCGTGAGCTGCAGAGGATACAGTAGAGAGGACTCATGAATAGTTGTGGGCAGAGAATGGTCCCCTCAAAGATGTCCATGTTCCAGTCTCCAGAATCCACGACTGTGAGGATATATGGCAAAGGAGAATTCAAGTTGCAGATGGAACTAAGCTAATTAGCTGACCTTAAAATAGGGGGATATTCCTGGGTTATCTGGGTGGACGCATTGTATTCACACAGGCACTTGTAAGTAGAAGAGGGAGGCAGAAGAGGAAGTTTGGAGTAATACAATGTGAGAAGGACTCAGTCCATGGTTGCTGGCTTTGAAGATGAAGAAATGGGGTTACAAGCTAAGGGATATGAAGGACTTCAAGAAAACGAAACGAGCAAGGAAATGAATTATTCCCTGCAGCCTCTAAAGCATAGTATAGCTCTGCTAAAACCTTAATTTTAGTCCAGAGCAGCCTGTGTTGGACTTCTAACCTATACAACTGTAAGATCATAAACTGTGCTGTTTCAAACCACTAAACTTGTGAAAACTTTGTACTGAGCAATAGAAAGCTAATACAATGGTATTTAATTTTAATTTTTTATTTTTTTAGTTGATTTATGTTGTGTTTATTTAATTTTTGGCCACACCCTGTAGCATGTGGGATCTTAGTTCCTTGACCAGGGATCAAACCCACATCCTCTACTTTGGAAGGTGAAGTCTTAACCATTGGACCACCACAGAAGTCCCACAATGATATTTTAAATAACTGCTTAAGAAAAGGTACAGAGACCAAACATCCACAATGGATGCTCAGCCAATCAGAAGTCCATGTTGAACATTAGTTCAGGGTCAATGGGATGTAGCCACTTAAGAGAGGGCCTTGACCTTGATTTCATGGATAATACATAGCCTAATGAGATCTTGGGTAGCAAAGAATCCTGGTGAGAACGGCAAGATCCGTGCAGCAGTGGACTGGATGTTGAATTGGTGGACTCGCTAACACATCTCTGACCACACCTGGGGTAAAATTTTCATTTTAAAGCTGCCTGGTTTAAACACACCAGCATCTTTTAAAACTCTGCATGACTCACCTATGGGACCTGCCAGATCATTTTGTTTGAAGATTTGGTTTAAATTATTAATGCAGTAGATGTGGTTGATGTTTATTGCTCGTACTAGGCACAGTTCTTTGGCAGTCACTTTTCTCAGCAAGAGAATCAACTAAATGAAAAAAAATTAAAAATTCATGACATTTAAAGGCTTCTTTTTTTGTATAATAAGTTATAAATTAGGAGGAAGGGTGGGCTATTTTCTCTTTCCCCAAAACATGAGATGCAGTAGCAACTAGAGCATCAACAAGAGACTATCTCTGAGTCTAGAAGTTAAACATTATGTGATTCCTTGAGGAAGTTCTGTGGCCCATTTTTGAGGATTATCCTAACATAAAGGTCAATTTTTCCCACTTTCCCTTCTTTTCCCTCCATATCATTAGTGAAATAATGACTTTTTGTCCCAAACTGATTAACTTCATTTATACTATTTAGCAATTTAAAAATGCCTTCCAACTAAAAACAAACAAACAAACAAACAGTCACTTATGTGAATGAAACACTTATACATTGAAAGTTATTTAACCTTTGGGTTCTCTTAGGTAGTACATCTGCTTCTGCATATCTGATTATTAAAAGGAAAGACACAGGGCCTAACACATAGAACATGGACTTCAGAATCAAATGGATGTGGTTTTAAAGTTCAGCCTTTTTCATTAATCAGCCTTGCTGCTGAAGCAAGTCAGTTGATACTAAGTTTAAGTTTCAAGTCAGGATAAAAATAATGCCCTCAAAATGCTATTAATAAAAAAAAAAAACCTTACTCATATACAGCTTACTGTGTGCCAAGTTCTGTCCTCCTCTTCAACATCTATTAGTTCACTTAATTCCTAGAACACTATCACGTAACAGCTATTAATTTAAATATGAAGAAACCGAGGCTCAGAGAGATTCTTTATATTTTGCCCAAAGTCTCACAACAGGAAATGGCAGAGTTGAGATCTGAACCCAGGCATTCTGGTCCCCAAATCTGTGATCTTAACCATTTAATCTAGTTACTGATTCCCTTCCTCAGTTTTAATTTGAAGGTTTATCCAAGAAATGCTCAACTTCAAAATGGGTGCTAGAAAAAAAAAAATGGGTCCAGTTCGAATTCTCTTGGAAGTTGGTTACTTGCCACTTTCAATGCATTTTCTCCTAAAACTCTGCTATGAATTAGTGCATCTGCTCTAGCTCATTAAAGAAAAGCAAACAAGTATGTAAATAAAAATCAAATCCTTAGTGGAAAAACATAATTTTAATGATAAATAATAGAATAGAAATACCACAGAGGGCAATACAAATAGGACCAGGAAGATGATTTAACATTTTCTTGCCTGGAAAATCCCAGGGACAGGGGGCGGTGGCGGGGGGAGCCTGGTAGGCTGCAGTCCATGGGGTCGCTAAGAGTCAGACACGACTGAGAGACTTCACTTTCACTTTTCACTTTCATGCATTAGAGAAGGAAATGGCAACCCACTCCAGTGTTCTTGCCTGGAGAATCCCAGGGACGGGGGAGCCTGGTGGGCTGCCGTCTATGGGGTCGCACAGAGTTGGACACGACTGAAGCGACTTAGCAGCAGCAGCAACAGGCCTCAGTTATGCTGTTTGTGAAAGGTTCTGTGCCTAAGATCTTGACTAGGAGAGAGTCAGAAAGTGAATGGAAGTGGAAGGGAGTGTTTCAGGTGCATGAATACACTTGGAACTTGATGACCTGGACTCTTAACTTTGTTCAGCTTGCCTTCAAAATTTATGAATTTCCTTTCCCTTGATAGAGGCCCATCACTAGCACTATTCTTACCATTTTTTCTGTCTTCAGAAAAGAAGGAGAGATGATGGAAGGAGGAGAAGGAGGAGAAAGAGAAACAGATAAAAAAGAAATGGCAAAGTGAAGGAGTTGGACCAAGAGAAAGAGGAATTGTCTTCAGTGAGGCAAGCAGCAGGACAAGACGGAGGTGGTAGACAAAGAGGCTGGAAGGTGGGTGAGAAGCAAGTGGGTAATTATTTAAAATCTAGAGTCCCTGTCCTGTGCATTCATAGCAATAGATTCAACTTGATCCAACTTTATATTCATCATCTTTGGTCTTAACACACTTAGAAATCATTTTGACAATATGCTAGCTTTCTGTCATTATATTATAAGATAGTCCTTTTTTTCTTTTATTATAAGCTACCTCCTCCCAGCTCAGACTGTGCATTTGTCTCTTTGAAACTGGCTGAGATATGATCCTAGTTACAGGTCTGGGGACACTAACTGGTACTTGGGGCAAGTCTCAAGGAGAATGGGCAATTTGTGGCGAGACGGCTCAGCTGCCCCAAGTAAAGTTACTCCAGGGTCTTCAAGTCAAGGGAAGGTGGCTTTTTCAAACCGACGAGGGTGAGTTGTTTTCATTGGGAACGGAGGCTCAGAAGACTCAAGATTTAAGGTTTTGGGGGTTCCAGATTCTCAGCTTTAGCTCAATTGACCCAGAAGTCACCTCCTATGTTAAGGTCTCCCTTCGCCCCAGTCAATGTCCTGAATTTCACATAAGATTTCTGATGAATCTGTGTCAATTTTGCAGTCAACACAACTAAATTCTGAGTCTGAGTTTCAGTGAGTTCAGCCTTGTATTTTAAGTAGAGAATCATTGGGGGCTACCATAAAAAAAAAAAAAATTCTTGAGCTTTCTCACTGTAATTGGAGCTGAGAGTTTAAAGCCCAGAACTTGTCATTGTCCTCCTATCAGATCCCAAATTCATTCACTCCACCATCCTTGAAATTGTCATCAATTGTTACCACTGTCACTTTGCTACCCTAAAGGCCAAGTTCAGCAGGCATTTGGTCCCCAAAATCACTGGCTTAATCAGAACTTTATCACAGTGAGACACAATAACTTGAGAGGCTGCTGCTTGCCATGAAATACGAACATTTCATTCCCATCAGTAGATGCCAAAATTGCATTGTGGCCCAGGCATAGAACGAGACCAATCCTACTACCCCGTCCTGGAAGGCCTCCTGGTGCAAGTACTGTACAGTCAGGGTCCATGGGGAAAATCGAAATCACATTAAGTATTTCAACTGGGAAATCTAATATGGAAATTCAGAGGGTAAAAGAACAAAAAGACAGCACTGCCAGAGAGCCAGCCATTCAGAGGAGGTGCTGTACAGAGGAAGGGCACAGGTAGGTAGGGAAACTGTCTAGATGCTGTGGTTCTTTGGGAGGGTGGTGATGGAGCTGGTCCTGAGAAAGCTGAGAAGAGCTGGTGTCCAGTATACCTGCCATGACTGGAACAATGCTGTTCGGATCAACAGCTACTCAACATCTATCTCCTATTGGCTGAACCTAACCGGAAACAAAGGGAAATGTACTTTGCAGAGTGTGACTCCAGTATCACAAAACAGATTACGGAAGGCTAGATCTAGAATGAGAGATTGTAACTTCATCACTGCACAGAGGGTAAGGAGTGAGAGAGGAGTCTGCAGTTCTGCGTAAGGGACATGTGTTGGCCAGATCATTCACATAGTGTCTATATTTATAGAGCTATGGCTATGAGTTAAGATAATCAATCAACAGGTAGCAATTCTGAGCAAATAAACTGTTAAACCAATTTGGCTTTATTTCCATGGCTAAAAGTCTTGGGTCTGAATGTCTAAGCAGGGTTGAAATGAGACATTCTAGGTATTGTAATTATAAGAATGACTGCTCTCTTTATTTTAATACTATTTTGGAGATGTTGTAGGGGAATAGCCACACTGGGTTTACAGCCACTGGTACCAAATGTTCTATTATAATATGAGATGGAAAAATACCATGCAATGATATTTTTCACTATGAACAACCAATAAGACACTAGACCTGTGAGCCATAGGACTAGGGCTTCTCAACCTTCACTCTGTGGCAAAGGCATATACATGTCCCCATATGGATTGGAACTTCCACATTCCAACCCACTTCATCAGTATAAAGCTGGATCTTAATCTGTTGTGAAGTACACTTCACTGCAGTGAAGTCTTAAACTTCATCGTTCAATGAAACTTTGGATAAATAAAAGTATAGATAAATGACTGATTTAATGGATGAATATGTGATAGTTGCAGATTTCAGAGGTGTCCATACTTGGAGTTAAAACAACCCAGATGGGTTGCCAACATTGATTGTATAGTTTGGTTGCTTATTTTTCTTCTCAAAGAAGCATATTGTTGCAATTTAAAGATCTGTTGGCATTTTCACCAAATTTTCTCAACCTATTTCTTTTCCATGGGAAAGTTAAAGCAAACAACTACAAGTTAACCAAGCCTCATTGGGTACAAACAGTTATGAAGAAGTGGAATGGATGGCAGTGGGACGTGGTTTTGGACTTGTCTCATGATTTTCAACAACCAAGAACTGAATGATCCAAGGTGAAAAAAGATCAATAATCTCTATAAAAAGACTGGCCAAGGATTTGGGACAAGAAAAAAAAAACCCACAAGACATTTAGCGCCCCTAGTGAATGACAGACTTATATTGCAGTGACAGATTTTTATTTTCTTTGGCTCCAAAATCACTGTGGACTATGACTGCAGCCATCAAATTAAAAGATGCTTGCTCCTTGGGAAAAAAGCTATGACAAACCTAAAGAGCATATTAAAAAGCAAAGAACATTACTCTGTCAAGAAAGGTCCATATAGTCAAAGCTATGGTTTTTCCAGTAGTCATGTATAGATGTGAGAGCTGGACCATAAAGAAGGCTGAGTGCCAAAGAATTGAGGCTTTCAAATTGTGGTACTGGAGAAGACTTTTGAGGGTCCTTTGGACTGCAAGGAGATCAAACCAGTCAACCCTGAAGGAAATCAACCCTGAATATTCATAGGAAAGAATGATGCTAAGCTCTTGAGAAACCTATATGCAGGTCAGGAAGCAACAGTTAGAGCTGGACATGGAAAAACAGACTGGTTCCAAATAGGAAAAGGAGTACTTCAAGGCTGTATATTGTCACCCTGCTTATTTAACTTCTATGCAGAGTACATCATGAGAAACTCTGGGCTGGAAGAAGCACAAACTGGAATCAAGATTGCCAGGAGAAATATCAATCACCTCAGATATGCAGATGACACCACCCTTATGGCAGAAAGTGAGGAAGAACTAAAAAGCCTCTTGATGAAAGTGAAAGAGGAGAGTGAAAAAGTTGGCTTAAAGCTCAACATTCAGAAAACGAAGATCATGGCATCTGGTCCCATCAGTTCATGGGAAATAGATGGGGAAACAGTGGAAACAGTGTCAGACTTTATATTTTGGGGGCTCCAAAATCACTGTAGATGGTGATTGCAGCCATGAAATTAAAAGACGCTTACTCCTTGGAAGGAAAGTTATGACCAACCTAGATAGCATATTCAAAAGCAGAGACATTACTTTGCCAACAAAGTTCCATCTAGTCAAGGCTATGGCTTTTCCAGTGGTCACGTATGGATGTGAAAGTTGGACTGTGAAGAAAGCTGAGTGCTGAAGAATTGATGCTTTTGAACTGTGGTGTTGGAGAAGACTCTTGAGAGTCCCTTGGACTGCAAGATCCAACCAGTCCATTCTAAAGGAGATCAGCCCTGGGTGTTCTTTGGAAGGACTGATGCTAAAGCTGAAACTCCAATACTTTGGCCACCTTATGCAAAGAGTTGACTCACTGGAAAAGACTGATGCTGGGAGGGATTGGGGGCAGGAGGAGAAGGGGACGACAGAGGATGAGATGGCTGGATGGCATCACTGACTCAATGGACATGAGTTTGGGTGAACTCCGGAAGTTGGTGATGGACAGGGAGGCCTGGTGTGCTGCCATCCATGGGGTCGCAAAGAGTTGGACACAATCTAGCAACAGAACAACAGCAACATGGTTCACAGGGGAAAGAAGAAGGTCTTGGAGGCCCCAGATAAAGAGATAAAGAGCCCGAACTTATCTTACAAGTGGGTCCAAGACAAACCCCGCCTCGCAGCCCACTGTGGCGCAGGAGCGTGGCCAGGTGAAAGGAACACGGCAGACAGGTCACTGCCCCTGCTGGCATCCTGAAGAGGCTGCTGCGCCCTTCTGCGGCACAACCTGGGCAGAGCCTCCAACACTAATGGACCCGAACCGAGGCCTCTGCCCTCTGTGCAAGCCTGTCACAGCAGCTTCCGGCCGCGGGCCCTGATAGTGACCACACGTGTCACTGAGGCCAGGGTCCGGCCCCCGAGGACTGTGGTCAAAAGTCCTGGGGAGGGACGTGGTCCGGGGCCGTGGGTGCTCACCGGAGTTCTGTTTTGGTCTCGACCACAGCATCAGAGATGGTGTGATGTACTAGGCTTGAACATGTTTTGAGTTACGCTGTATTGCATACACATGTAAAACAAATCTGGGAACTCACAAGTGTGTGACCAATTATTTTGCTCCTCTGCAAAGTGTTTATTAAATTTTGAAAAACGAGACGATACAAAGAGGCAAACAACAGAAGCAATCACAAACCCCAAACAGTTTTCAAATCTATAAACAATTTTTGAAAAACATTCAAGTAACTTTCCAACTGTGTTGCCAATGCAGTGCGGAAAACAGATCTTTCTTAAGATTTGAGAAATTTTCAAGTATGTTCAGAATGACCCACACATGTCTGTTTGGCTGTTCTGAGCAGCAACGAATCACGGAGAACCCTTGCTCTAGATATTCAAGACATTGAACAGCAAAGGCAGGCCTCTGCAGCTTAGCATCTCTCAGCGACTATAAATCTCTGGGGTTTGGGAGCTCACAGACTGGGATTCAAGGCTCAGTTCTGCCCCTATCACATGAGTGATACTGAAGCCACATTAAGCCTTACTTCATTATCTATAAAGAGAAGTACTTTGTCTGTATGGGTGTTTTCAAACCATTAGTAATGACTCATTAGTGGGTATTTTTTGGGGTCATGACCAACATTTTAAAAAGAAAAAAAAAAAACAGAATCAAATCAAAAAGAAAATATCAGAGTACATGGCAAGGCAGTAAAAGTATGTCTGATTTCATGCAATTTCTGCTTTAATATGTATGCATATTGGAAGTGTTTTGTTCCTCTACAATAGGCTTATTAAATTTTAAAAATGAAACAATATAAAGAGGCAAACATCAGAAGCTACCACAAACAAACCCTAGTTTTTAGCAATTTTTGAAAAATGTTCAAATAATTCCCTGATTAGTAATATTTACATATATATTTTTGTCCTGGTTGATACACTAAAATACATTTCTTCTTAGAGATTTTGGTCAAAAGGTTTGCAAACCACTCCTTTAAGTTTCCATTGGCTCTAACATTCTATGATTCTGGAAGATGGAAGGGCACTCTCACTAAGCCCATAATGAGAATACGAAATGTAGCATTTTTAACAATTTTTAGGCTTCCAGGCACCTTGTTAATTGCTTTCCATGCATCATTTTATTGAACACTCCCAACAACTCCACGAGTTAGGTAATCATGATGCCGTTTTATAAGGACTAAGGAAATTAAGCAATCTTAGAGAGATTCGGAACATACAGTTGGCAGGAGAGTCGAGATCTGAAATTCGTAGGCTGACTTGCAATTCCCTCTTTATTTTTCTACAATTTGCTGTCAAATGTGTGAGATTCTGAGCATCAGCTAGTGGCTCAGCCCGTGGTACAGACGGACGCATGTCTCTGCCTAGATTATGAGACAGACCACGCCCCTTCCTCTTGACTAGGGAAGGTGCAATGTGCACCCCAAGACCTGCTTGGCCTTGGAAGACAAGGGCATCAGTCACTCTCTTTGCATTTCACTTTGCTCATCTGGAATCCGAATTCCTCTCCCTGTCTCCCAGAGTCCCCATGATAACAGAGAAGGCAAAAGCCCTAGATTTGATTTTGTACGAAATGAAAATATCAAGTTTCGCCTTTTTTATAAATGTCCTCACCCTGTCTGAGTCTAGAAAGTGGAGTGTGACTCTACATACATTCTTCTCTACATGCAGAGAGAAGAAAACCTTAGCCTACCTGGAGGGTGTAAAGGGATATGTAAAAGGTGTAGAGACTTTCAGCAGAAGTACTTACAAATCCTACAAGAAACCCTCCTGCTCTCATAGTCCATACTCCCACAAATGCATGGATATTGGCCTCGCCTTACCAGGATGCAGAATAGGCCTTTGTGTGTAGCCATGACCAGGAGAATAACAAACGTTTCCCTCCGACAGTTATTGAGCCCTCTCAACCTGCATGAAATTTTACCATTAGAAAGTCATTCCTTTTGCTTCAAGGCATTACATCTACAGAAATTCCTGATGAAAAATGAACCCTTTCCATGGCTCACATATAAGGTAATTAGTAGCCCAAGTCACAATTAGGCCATCCTAAAATCTAGGTACACAAGCAGTAAGTTCACCTGGGGGTAAGGGGAAAGATTGCTAGCACAGGACACAATCCGGAGAGGCAGGCTCAGGTAGGATCTATGCCATGTAAAATTCAAGAGTGTAGAGGGTCATAAAAAGCACCGAAGACAATTTGTGGCCACCTTCAAGTTTAAGCTTCCCCGATAGCTCAGTTGGTAAAGAATTCGCCTGTAACACAGGAGACCCCGGTTCTATTCCTGGGTCAGGAAGATCTGCTGGAGAAGGGATAGGCTACCCACTCCAGTATTCTTGGGCTTCCTTGGTGGCTCAGCTGGTTAAGAATCCTCCTGCAATGTGGGAGACCTGGGTTCAATCCCTGGGTTGGGAAGATCCCCTGGAGAAAGGAAAGGCTACCCACTCCAGTATATTCCATGGACTGTATAGTCCATGGAGTTGCAAAGAGTTGGACACAACTGAGCAACTTTCACTTTAGTTTTGGAAGAAATTGCAATACTCCAGGAAAACCATAATCTTTCATCTGGGGCGCTGTCCAGTTTTACCCGTGTTAGTCCATTTAACAGTCACAACATCCCTTTGAAGCAGAGAAGGGAGGTGACTTGCTCGAGGTCACCCAGTTGTGAAACGGCAGTTCGCACAATTCCCGAGCCCTTCAAACTCACCACAATTCTCCCTGGGGGCCAGGGTTCACCCTCTGTGCCCACATCCACACTCGGCAATCTTCCTCTGGGCAAAGCTGCCTCACGCCCCTTTTGACACGTGTCAGGAAGCATGCAGATGGACCTAAGCAAAGAGGTTTCTGGCTTTAATCCTTATCAGTGAAATAAACCAGCGGGTATGTATCTGTATGTGGCATGCACACACACACACACAGGATCACACAAGAAGAATATCTGTTCTAGGTTCATAATTCAACCAGAAGTCATCAGTGATTAAAGCTTTTGGGCTTTGCTCCCATCTCGGGTTTCGCCTTGACTTTCAGTTCTCTGCTTCTTTCTCCTTCTCTCCCCGCCCACTTTTTAGTGGCCTTTGTTCTTCGTTCCTGAGCCATCTGGTTGCAAAGTATGGAAGGAGCACAGTGCAGCAAGCACATGAAAAAACAGCACCAAAAAAAAGTAGGAGTGAAAACAAAAGACGCGAAGATCCTGAATTCTTTATTTCTCTTTTCAGATTGAAATATCACGGGTCCCAGTTCAGATGCAAAATGGGCAAGCGTGCACAGGGGTCTTTGGACAGGAGACTGACATACGTAGAACGCGGAAAGGACGACCTCAGGCCACCCTGTGCGGCCAGGCTGGGCTAGGGCATGGCTGGACGAGTGACCCGAGTGGTCTCTAACCCTGGGACACGCATCAGAGGACGTGTCAGAGGAACCACACACACACCTGCTTCCAACGGCCCCCACACTGCCACGCTCAGCCCCTGGAACCATGGAGCTTATTTTTTTCTCGAAGCCAAGGCTTTGCATCGCTCCTCCTCTACAGCAAGCTTCTGAGTCTACATCCATGTTCCCTACCGTGTGAATGCATGCAGCCACCACCTCAAATATCATAAATCCTCTCTCTCTCCCCCTTTCTGTCTGCCTGTTTATCTACAATCTGTCTATTTAAATTCTTTTTAAACAAGAAGGGAATATCTTTATGCCTGTTTGTAGGAATATTCTACATCCATCTGTTATTTACATCATTCGTTTTCCTGAGGTGTCTCCAACAAATCCTGGCTGGATGCACTGTATGTGTTATTAATAAAACAGCTGTAAAAATATTAACTGTACGGCCTAATTGTCAGCCCTGATTAGGAGCCAAGTTTATCCCTGGACGGATGCAGAGACTCAGAATTTGGGCTTCAATCCAGATCTGACCCTCGCAGCTCACTTTACATTTGATTCTTTGACCATTTAAGCTGCTCTGGCTTCTTCTCTCCCTCCCCCGCAGGGATTTGTGCACATCCGGCCACTGATCTCCTGACTCCTTCAGGTGGCGCTGTTCCAGCTTCTGGAATGTTCTTCCCCACTCCGCTCCCTCCCCTGCCCTTGCCTCTCCCTGCCACCTCCTACCACCACCACTTTAGTTAAAGTTAGCAGCCCTATGCTATATAAACACCTTTCAGGGACTTAAAAGATGAGCAGAAATACTGTTGGCATTGTGTTACCACATGCACTGATAGGAAATCGCATTTGGACAGTCTGCATTGGAAAGCATGTCTCTAAAACCACTGGACCCTGGACACTGGAGAGCTTAGACACTAGACAGCCTCTATGGATTGGCCACAGAGAGATAGTCCATGAGTATCAGGAATTAGATCAATCTTTCAGACAACCCTTCTGGATACGTAAGATAAACGAAGAGTTGATAACACATTTTCTGTCTAATAAAGTGTGCAAAAGAAATCAAATGAGGGCAGAAGTGAGCAAATGAAACACTTGTGTTGCTGTCCCCTTCTTAGTCTAGTTGGATGAGCCCAGATGCTAATATCTAAGTGAGGCCAAGGTGTTTACCGGGAGGATAAAACCATTCAGAAAAAAACTTTTTCTACTGGTGCCCAGAAAGTCTTAGCAATGTCTACGACATCTAGATCTCAGCCAATGGGAAAGCAATAGGAGAAGACACTTAGATAAACCGGTATGATGATTCGCATCATTACATATGAAATACATAAATTATCTGCCAGTTTCACAGATCAAAGGATTAATGGCAGTTAACCCAGTAACACCTAACATACTTGTGATTAATTGTCAGAAAGTTGGATAGGACTTGATGTTTCACGTTGCCCTTCTATCAGGGATTTTCTTTATTTTTAAAAAGATTTTAACTTTTTATTTTATATTGGAGTATAGACGATTAACAATGTTGTGATGGTTTCAGGTGGACAGCAAAGAGGCTCAGTCATATATATACAAGTATCTATTCTCCCACAAACTCCCCTACCATCCATGATGCCACACAACACTGAGCAGAGTTCCATGCCGTACAGTAGGACATTGTTGGTTATCCATTTTAAATATAGCTGTGTGTACATGTCCATCCCAAACTCCCTCACTATCAGAGCTTTTCTTTAGCATTGCAATATTCTACTTATATGGAGTACTTTGGAAATTTTTACAGCAATGGCTTTTGATTTTGCTTATTTTCCAGGAAGTTTCCAAGCTGGCTTTCTTGCCATAGAAGATTATTTCTTAAATTATCTCTCACCTCACAGGTTCCAGGCCACCCTTGCAAATGTTTTCAAAAAGACAGCATGTGCTGGGGTCACCATGCTGCCTCCAATTCTCATGACCATTAGTGTTGACAATCTGGTAGAATGCTCATGGCTTGCTTAAATGGTACATTTTAAAATAATCATTTGCAAGGGGAAACCATATTTTTATCTCTAACAGAGGTGATGAAAATTTCAGAAAAGAAACACAAAACTTCACATTTCCATCTCTTAAAAGAATTTGTGGCAAGGTGGTAATGAAATCATCACATACGCTACTGGAGAGCCAACCTCCACAGAAAATTCAACACTCGACTGCCTTTGCTTTAAAAGTACACAGTTTTAAAAGGCACAGTCAATTGTCTCCCCAAAATGTCTGCATTGTAAAATGTTTTTGTCTAACAACTGGACTCGATTCAAATGGCTTTGTTGAAGACAAGCTGTTTTTGGTTTTGGCCTTGAAAGGATTAGTAACTGCTAGATGCTCTAATGGACACTACTTTTTTCTCTCCACTATTTACTGTTGTCGGTGTCGTCGTTCAGTCGCTAAGTTGTGTCCAACTCTTTGTGACCCCACGGACTGTAGCCCAGCCCCTGTCTTCCACTGTCTCCCAGAGTTTGCTCATATTCACATCCACTGAACTGGTGATGCTATCTAACCATCTCATCCTCTGTCGCCACCTCAGACCCATGGACTGTAGCCTGCCAGGATGCTCTGTCCATGAGATTCTCCAGGCAAGAATACTGGAGTGGGTTGCCATTTCCTTCTCCAGATCAAAATGTTACCAGAGTTTAAATGTATGGCTGCTTCATGGCCTCTGCGTGTTTTATAAATGTACAACAAACTGGATGCCCTTACAGTGAAGCAAAAGGGAAATAGCTATCTCAGCTGTCATGAGAGCAACACTGTCTTACAACTCCCAGCAGACAACTGTATACCAAAGGGACTCAATATTCATTGACTAGTGACAAGGTTCATAAGTTCTCTGCTTGGTATAGTAGAGAAGACTACATTTCATTCTTCTTTCAATTGCTGCATTTCATTCTCAAGTGATAAAAAATTTTCAGCAATTATTTTGCTTAGATGTTAAAACAGAATGTACTGGGTATTTTCTATGTGCTCAGCATTAAGCCAGGCACCAAGATGAATTTGTAATAAACATAAGACATGCTTCTGCCAATAAATAATCATATAATTTGCTTGTGGAGCCAGGATATCCCATATGAGAAGCATTGTATAAGCTGGTGTAGAATGGTGTAACTTGACATAGGCAGATATTCGGTATCAGGATATTCAGTACTAGGGCATAGTGTCATGGGATTAGTTACAAGACAAAACTTTATCGACAGACAAAGCAGGAAATGGGCCTTGAAGAAAGCAGAAAATGGAAAGAAATGTGTAGTTTAAGACTGAAAATTTGGTACGCTCAGCATATGCATTATTGAGCTTTTTGCCCTAAAGCTAAATCAATCTTTTTTTAACCAGATGGAAGCTGACTGGTGAGCTCCAAGTGTGGTGATAAGACAAGCTTTTCTTATAATCAATGTTTAGGATGTAAAAATGTAATCTGTACTCAACTGCCATGTCTGGCATGTGTTAATAACTTAGTGAATATATTTAAGACGGACAGAACCTCACGAGATCAATACTGTCCGTTAAGTCTCGACATTCTGAGAAGTTAATTTTTTTTGATGGCTTCTGCAGATGGATGGAAGAAATGGTCCTTGGGATGTCTAATTACCAGAGAGAAGGCTACTGAATACCAGAGAGGCTATCTAGCATCATTCTGGAGATCTCAAGTGAAAAAACATTTTTTTAATATTTTTTAAAAACTTTAATTTACTTATTTATTTTTGGCCAGTCTGGGTTTTCGTTGCCGCTCGGGGCATTTCCCTAGTCGTGGCAAGTAGGGGCTACTCTCAAGCTGAGAGGCACAGGCCTCTTGTTGCAGGGGCTTCTCTTGTTGTGGAGCACGGGCTTCAGGACACCCTGGCTTCAGTGCTTGTGGCTCACAGGCTCAGCAGCCGAGGCGCCTGGGGGCTAGACCACACAGGCTCAGTGGTCGTGGCACATGGCCCAGCTGCTCCACGGCATGTGGGATCCTCCCAGGTCAGGGGTCAAACCTGTGTCTCCTGCACTGGCAGGTGGACTGTTTACCACTGAGCCACAGGGAAGTCCTCAAGTGACAGAATTTTTAAAATGACAAATTCAGGAAGTATTTACCAGTTAAAATGAAACACTGATTTTCCACTATTTTCACCTGGCAGAGAAGTAGAATTACTCATCTCAGAGGAGATAGCACTGTAGTTGCAGAAGAGATCCTGATGGGCCCCTTTTTATATAAATGATGCTCCCGTTCTCTTAAAAGATAGGATTAAAAAAAACACAGAGGGTTAAACTGCTCTACCTTAAAAATTAACTGCATTTAGGAATTGGTCACTGATGCCTTTTTGTTGTTTAGAGAGGGCTGAGGGACTTGGCAAGAAATTGGCAAGGAGCCTGAGAAAGGAAAGAAAGACAGCCAATGTGAAAGTCAAGGTGAAATGAGGGCCCGGGGACTTTCAACAGTAGCGATGATTAATACACAATTGTCAATCGCTTCCCATTCTGTGTTGACACCATCCTTTCCTACCTTGAAAGCTTTGCTAAAGATTGGTCACTGTAAAGATCTACCCAGAGATGTGTTAGGACAGAATGGAAGAAGTGGGGGCAATGCTCGGGCTGGGCCAAAGCAGAGGAGAAAGAGGATGCTGGCCACTGGGGCTGAGAGAGCTAGTCTGGAGGCAGGCTGCACAGACACAGACCCAGTAGAATATAAACCTCTCCTTGGGTATCCTCAGAGGTTATCAGGGAGAGTGTGGAGGACTTCCACTGATATCAGATGGAGGCTTGAGCCATTTGACTTGGACAGTAAAGGAGAGGGAACACTCAGGCACTGACATCTGGGTTGCTTCTCATCATGTCAAATCACCTGGCTGAACAGGACAAAGATGATAAATTTATCCACCCTTCTCATCATCCATCCATTTAATAAGCGCCAAAGGACCTGGTGCTAGGAACCCCTGGTGGCTCAGACGGTAAAGCGTCTGCCTGCAGTGCACCAGACCCAGGTTCGATCCCTGGGTCGGGAAGATCCCCTGGAGAGGGAAATGGCAACCCACTCCAGTATTTTTGCCATGGACGGAGGAGCCTCGCAGGCTACAGTCCATGGGGTCGCAAAGAGTCAGACACGACTAAGTGACTTCATTTTTCAAAGGACCTGGAGTTGGACACAACTTAGCGACTAAACCACCACCACACAAGGACCTATTTTCCTGGTGGCTCAGTGATAAAGAATCCACCTGCCAATGCAGGAGACATGGGTTCAATCCCCGGGTTGGGAAGATACTCTGGAGAAGGAAATGGCAACCCACTCCCATAATTTCTTGCCTGGAGAATTGCATAGACAGAGGAGCCTGGCGGGCACAGTCCATGGGATCGCAGAGTCAGACGCAACTTAGTGACTAAACAACAGCAACAAGGATTTTCAATACATTTCGTGTATGGAATACTACAGGAGACAGCTTCCTTCTTCCAGATTTTAATTTTCAGAATTAATGAATGCACAAAGTACATTAAAGTGATATTAGCCAACTATTTGAGATCTAGGATGGGTAGTATGCCACACACACCACATTCGCTGTGTTTGCCAGAATGCAAAGGAGAGGGAGAGACTGCTGTTGGCTAGAATGGTTGTGAAAAGCTTCAAAGAGAAGGTTGAACTTCATATAGGCCTCGGTCAGCGACTTGAATTTGGATACAACTTAGAGGAGGGAGAATAGTCCTCATCGTCCTTCTTCATAGTTTCATTTTACTTTATATATCATAAAATTTCGTGAATAATATCTGATGTATCATCACAACTACTCTGTAAAGTGATATTAATCCCACGTCTTAGATGATGATGCCGGGGCTCCCAGTGAAGGTGAAAATACTTAGAAACACAAACTTGGACCATATGGGTGATTCAATAATCAGAGTAATTGTTATTATTCATTTCCTCTCAGATTCAGAAACATTCTTTGAATAGCCTATCATTTTAAAACAGTTTGTGATGAGTCCCATATTAAACAAGAGGATACATAACAAAGTTTAAACTCACAGAAGATATAAATTAGAAAGTGAAAGTGAAGCCGCTCAATAGTGTCCAACTCTTTGCGACCCCATGAACTGTAGCCTACAGGTTCCTCCATCCATGGGATTTTCCAGGCAAGAATACTGGATTGGGTTGCCATTTCCTTCTCCAGGAGATCTTCCCAATCCAGGGATTGAACCCAGGTCTCCCACATTGTAGGCAGACGCTTTACCATCTGAGCTACCGGGGAAGTCCTGTAATATAAACTAGGGAAGATGGTTTATGAAATTATTCATTGAATTTCCAGTTGTCTATTTTATAGGAAGTGCCATAAATGTGTCACTTTTCTGGTATACAACATAGAAACGTACGCTGTGAAGGTGCTATGTAGACCATCCTGTCCAAGGGCTCACATCTAAATATAGAGGACTGGGGCCTCGCTGAATGTATCCATTACATATTAGCTTGGCTTATTATTATCCTAAAGTCATAAATAGCATCAAAGACATACAAACTATAGTCTACAATCTGCTTCTATTTGGCTCTGGAGACCTTTTTCTCTTTTACGGAAGACCTTTGATAGCTTGGACTTCCACCTGAACGGACTTCCTTGGTGGTCCACTAGCTAAGTCTCTGAGCTCCCAACGCAGGGATCCAGGGACCCAGGTTCCATCCCTGGTCAGGGAACCAGATTCCACGTGCCGAAACTAAAGCTCCCACATGCTGAAATGAAGATCAAAGATCCTGCAGCTAAGACCCAGCACACCCAAACAAATAAACACTAAAAAAAACTACAAGCTCAAACGCAGAAACATTATACCAAGTCAAAATAAGCCATTCCTAACATTACGTTACTTATGGTAGGATGATTTATGATGCACAAAAAGTAATTAGTATAAACATTTCCTTTCCCTACTCTCATTGTGAGTATAAGAAGCCAGTGTTGTATGTCCAAATGTCTCTGTTCTCACTCCCATTCCCACAGGAGAAGTGAACATTTCCCTCTCACTATTTCATACTCCCCATTCAAGATGGGCTCAATAAACGACAGAAATGGTATGGACCTAACAGAAGCAGAAGATACTAAGAAGAGATGGCAAGAATACACAGAAGAACTGTACAAAAATGATCTTCACGACCAAGATAATCACGATGGTGTGATCACTGACCTAGAGCCAGACATCCTGGAATGTGAAGTCAAGTGGGCCTTAGAAAGCATCACTACAAACAAAGCTAGAGGAGGTGATGGAATCACAGTTGAGCTCTTTCAAATCCTGAAAGATGATGCTGTGAAAGTGCTGCACTCAATATGCCAGCACATTTGGAAAACTCAGCAGTGGCTACAGGACTGGAAAAGGTCAGTTTTCATTGCAATCCCAAAGAAAGGCAATGCAAAAGAATGCTCAAACTACCACACAATTGCACTCATCTCACATGCTAGTAAAATTCTCCAAGCCAGGCTTCAGCAATACATGAACCGTGAACTTCCAGATGTTCAAGCTGGTTTTAGAAAAGGCAGAGGAACCAGAGATCAAATTGCCAACATCCGCTGGATCATCAAAAAAGCAGAGCGTTCCAGAAAAACATCTATTTCTGCTTTATTGACTATGCAAAAGCCTTTGACTGTGTGGATCACAATAAACTGTGGAAAATCCTAAAATAGATGGGAATACCAGACCACCTGACCTGTCTCTTGAGAAACCTATATGCAGGTCAGGAAGCAACAGTTAGAGCTGGACATGGAACAACAGACTGGTTCCAAATATGAAAAGGAGTACGTCAAGGCTATATATTTTCACCCTGCTTATTTAACTTCTATGCAGAGTACATCATGAGAAATGCTGGGCTGGAAGAAGCACAAGCTGGAATAAAGATTGCTGGGAGAAATATCAATCACCTCAGATATGCAGATGGCACCACGCTTATGGCAGAAAGTGAAGAGGAACTCAAAAGCCTCTTGATGAAAGTGAAAGAGGAGAGTGAAAAAGTTGGCTTAAAGCTCAACATTCAGAAAATGAAGATCATAGCATCTGGTCCCATCACCTCATGGGAAATAGATGGGGAAACAGGGGAAATAGATGGGGAAACAGTGGAAATAGTGTCAGACCTTATTTTTTGGGGCTCCAAAATCACTGCAGATGGTGACTGCAGCCATGAAATTAAAAGACGCTTACTCCTTGGAAGGAAAGTTATGACCAACCTAGATAGCATATTCAAAAGCAGAGACATTACTTTGCCAACAAAGGTTCGTCTAGTCAAGGCTATGGTTTTTCCTGTGGTCATGTATGGATGTGAGAGTTGGACTGTGAAGAAGGCTGAGTGCTGAAGAATTGATGCCTTTGAACTGTGGTGTTGGAGAAGACTCTTGAGAGTCCCTTGGACTGCAAGGAGATCCAACCAGTCCATTTTAAAGGAGATCAGCCCTGGGTGTTCTTTGGAAGGAATGATGCTACAGCTGAAAATGCAGTACTTTGGCTACCTCATGCAAAGAGTTGATTCATTGGAAAAGACTCTGATGCTGGGAGGGATTGGGGGCAGGAAGAAGAGGGGATGACAGAGAATGAGATGGCTGGATGGCATCACCGACTTGATGGACGTGAGTTTGAGTGAACTCCGGGAGTTGGTGATGGACAGGGAGGCCTGGCGTGCTGTGATTCATGGGGTCACAAAGAGTTGGACACGACTGAGCGACTGAACTGAACTGATTCCACCCTCCCTAGGCCTTTAAGTAACATCAAGTTGGGAAAAAGAAGACATAATTTTGAGAATTTTGAGATAAAGAGGTAGGAACGACTGGGTCCAGAGGAAATGCAAGGGATGCCAGAGACAGAGGCGCCAAGGAGCACTGGGTTTATCGGCACCCTCGGGCCGTGAGGAGGGGCTGCTGTGGGATGAGGCTGCACACCTAGTGCCGTCTCAGCCTCGTCGCCCCTTCTTCTGCCACCTTCAATCCCTCCCAGCATCAGGGTCTTTTCACATGAGTCAGCTCTTTGCATCAGGTGGCCAAAGTATTGGAGTTTCAGCTTCAGCATCAGTCCTTCTAATGAACACCCAGGACTGATCTCCTTTAGGATGGACTGGTTGGATCTCCTTGTGGTCCAAGGGACTCTCAAGAGTCTTCTCCAACACCACAGTTCAAAAGCATCAATTCTTCTGCACTCATTCTTCCTTATGGTCCAACTCTTACGTCTGCAGGTGACTACTGGGAAAACCACAGCTTTGACTGTAGGGACCTTTGTCAGCAGAGTGATGTCTCTTCTCTTTAATGTGCTGTCTAGGTCTGTCATATTTCCAAATGTAGGCAGTGTTGAAAAAGAAAGAAAAAATGCACATTACCCCATGCTTACAAAAATGTTTTTGCACCTGTATAAATGAAAACTGACAAGTTTATAAAATGAATGTGGCAAATGATTAGTGACAATTCACTTACAGGGAGGAGCCAAAAAAGTCAGCCATTTGCTACCCAGCCATCTTTAAGTCTTAGAGCATTTTAACTTGAATTTGGCATTTTGTTACAGTTTTGAAATTATGCTGTCAAAGCGGTGACTGCAATTCTCAGGTAAGCATTGTGGGTGATTAGGGTTGAGTTCTAGCATGTAACCAAGGCTTCAACTGCAAAATGATAACCAAAATGTGATAAATAAGCCTAAAACATGAGTACCTTCTAGAACAATGAAGATCTGGGGCTGTTTCGCTCACTGATGTATCTTTGGTGCCTAGAACAATGCTTGGCACAGGGAAGGCACTCCATGAATATTTCCTGAATTAGGTGTATTTTTATAAGTTATTTTAATATAAGCACAGCCAATACTTACATTGCCTTTTTAAAATAAATTTATTTTTGGCTGTTTAGATCTTCATGGGCTTCCCTGGTAGCTCAGTTGGTAAAGAATCTGCCTGCAATATAGGAGACCTCAGTTTGATTCCCTGGGTCAGGAAAATCCCCTGAAGACAGGATAGGCTACTCACTCCAGTACCCCTGGGCTTCCCTCCTGAGTCAGATGGTAAAGAATCCATCTGCAGTGCGGGAGACCTAGGCTCGAACCCTGGGTTGGGAAGAGCCCCCGGAGGAGGGCATGGCAACCTATTCCAGTATTCTTGCCTGGAGAATCCCCATGGACAGAGGAGCCTGGAGGGCTACAGTCCATGGGGTTGAAAATTGTCGGACACAGCTGAGGGACTTAGCATAGCACAGCACAGGTCTTCGCTGCTGTGTGGGGGCTTCCTCTAGCAGAGGTGAGAGGGGGCACTCTCTAGCGATGGTGCGCGGGCTTCTCGTTGTGGTGGCTTCGCTTGTGGCAGAGCACAGGCCCTAGGCACGCTGGCTTCAGTAGCTGTGCTGGATAACTCTAGAGCACAGGCTCAGTAGTTGTGTGCGGGCTTAGCTGCTCTGCGGCACGTGGAATCTTCCAGGACCAGGGACCAAACCCGTGTCCCCTGGATTGGCAGGCAGATTCTTAACCACTGGACCGCGAGGGAAGTCCCAGTGCTTATATTTCTAAATACACGGCCTCCTGTATCTGGGTCCTGTTCACTATACCTGGGCTCTCTCACTCCCCAGCCCCGTCTGCCCCTGTCTCCAGCCAGCCCGTGACTTCACCTCAGACAAAACCAAAGGAGCCGCAGGAGCCCCGTCACTGTACAGAGGGCTCCGCGTGCCCGGCCAGATCCATCCATTCCCAGTGGGCTTGGTTCCGACCACGTCCAGCGGCGTGGCTGCAACTTTGGGATCGTTGCCAAGCTGAAATGTGAGAAACGGTATCTCGGGGTATTATCATTTGCATTTCTCTTATTAGGAGCAAAGCTGCACATATTTTCATATGGTTAAGAGCCATTTGCCTTTCTTTTTTTAGGGAACAGTCTGTTCATTTCCTTAGTCCATTTATCTACCAAGTTATAGGCTTTTTCTTCTCTATTTTTAGACGCTCTTTATATATTTGATATGTTAACCCTTTGTGATAAAAGTTGCAAATTTCTTCCCATGTGTCATTATTTTTACATTGCTTAGAGGTTTTTATTTTTTTACTTGAAAAAGTGGGTTTTTTTTTTTTTTAAATATCATAAAATTTAGCTAGATTTTTACTTAATGTTTCTGGACTTGGTTAAATAGTTGAGACACTTTCCTTCATCCCAGTTATTGGAGGAAAATACCCTTCTCTTCGAATATGTATAGTTTCATTCATTTCACATTTAGATCTCTGAGCCTTTGGAATTTATCCTGGTGTACAATGTGAGAAATGGATCCAATTTTATCTTTTTCCATATGGCTATCCACTTATCCCAACACCACTTATAATTTATAAGTCCATCTTTTGCCACCAATTTGAAATGCCATCTTTATTATGTATTAAATTTCCATATGCAATTAGGTCTATGTCTGGATTTTTCTAGTCATTGATCCATTCATGTGTCTATACAAATCTTTAATTATAGAGACTTTAGAACATATTTTTGTATCTAGACAAGCCAGTCTTTATTCTCATTTCTCTTCTTTAACAAGGATGTCTTGACTACTCCAGTTTATTTTTCCTCCTAAATGATATTTTGAAAATTACATTAATTGTTTAATTTTCAGTTAAATTTATAAGTTAACTAAGAGAGAATTGACTCCTGTCTATCCAGGAAACTGATATGTCTTTCCATTTCTTCAAATCTCCTCTTTATTCTTAGAGGTATTTTTAGTTTTATTTATGCAGTTTTTGCACAATTTTTGTTTTTTTTTTTTAATGTATCTAAGTTGATCATTATTACTATCTTAAATATATTTATCATGTGTCTTCTAACTACTTTTAGTGTGCATGTGTGAAGACTGTTTATGTTGATTTCCTCCCTATCTGCTATTTTACTGAATCCTCTTATTTCCTGTGGTGCTTTTTCCATTGAGTCTCTTGGACTTTCCAGTTATATACTCATGTCTTCTGCTACCAGAGATATTTTTTTGCTCTTCCCTCTTATGTTTTATGTAATGGCAGATGTTATGCTATTTGATTGTTTTTTGTTTTTTTACTAAACATTATATTATGAGCACTTGCAATATCACTAAGCGGTCTTAAAGGCCCATTTTAATGGTTGCACATATTTTATTATATGGATATGCCATCATTTAGTTAGCTATTTTCAACCTGAAATCCAAGTTTTCTCATTTTTATTTTTGTAAATAATGTCACAATAAATAAGTTGTTTGTGTATTTGTGCACATCTCTGATTGTGTCCTTAGTGTAAATTCCTACAAGTAGAATCAATAGGTCACACAGCCTGCCCAGTTTTAAGGCTTTTTAGATGCATAATTGGCAAAATGCCCTTTAGGAAAAGATAAACCAGTGTACTCTCGCATCAGCAAGCTTGTCTGCCTTCAATGTGCCCTCAGGAGTTTAAACTTATGGTAACTCACCAGGTAAACAATATCAATGGAGATTCAGCCTAGCTACGGCTATGAAACGTTTTATTAGAGAAGAGTGTGAGGGGAAAGGACCAGTATCTTCTTACTCGCATGGATGCAATGGCAATATTCTTTCTTGAGCACATAGCTATTTCTCTAGCTCGACACTGACATCCCTATGTGGTGGGCATCCAGGGGTGGCGGGCTCCTCCCAAGTCTTTCTGGATGTGTTAGATTCTCTGGAAGACCTTGTAGAAGCCCCTTCTCACACTTCTTTCCACAGGAGATCCGGCTCTCTCTTCTCAGTTCCTGCCACTGGCTGACCTCACCCATTAGGCAAACTTCTTGACCAAATCAATACTAGCTACCGTCTCCAGTGCATGTCGCCCACTAGAAACTCGAGAATCCTTGGGGATACCAGTCGGGGCAGTAGAAGCTGCTTCGGTCACCTCATCTTGCGTGTCTGTAAACGTGGAAGCAGATCAGAAAGCCTGTCTGCTCTCAAAGCAGAGGGTTCCAGGCTGGGAGCTAAACCCCAGATGTCTGTTAGCATCTACAAGCTCTGTGGGTGAAGCTCTGTGAAGCTCTTCTGCAATCCAGGTTGAACAGAATCGTGGGAGGCAAAGCAACCTCCTTCCTTGCCCAAGGGAGAGATGGAGCAACCTCTGATGAGGAACACTGCCGCTCCACCCCTGTGTGACCACTCCCAACTTCGCTTCCTGTTCCCTCCTGCCCTCTGCTTACAGAAGGGTGTGGTGGGGCTGGGGTCTGATTGCTCTTTCCCTTGTTAACACCTATTGTTTTTGGCTGGGGGCCTGGTGCTGATCCCATGGCAAAAGTCGAAGCCCCACTCCATGTTCTGGTATGCTAATTTTTACTTCTACTTCCTTGCTTAACAGTGAGATTGGACATGTTTCTTGTGTTTCTTAATAGTCTTATTTCTCTTTTTATGAATTGCCTGTTGGCAGCTTCTTTCTTATTCTTCTGCCTCTTCTCTTGGTCTGTTGAAGCTTTCTCCTTGTGAAGTAGTCTGACCAGAGTTCTCTAGCTTATATCACATCACAGCCCCACTGGCTCTGAATGTAACACAACTGCTTTCCAGTTGCAGTATCTGCCTTTAGGGTGTCAGTATTAATATTCAAGACACAATGAGCTAAGAAACAGGATACACAGATCCACTATTTGATATTCATCAGCTGGTTTATGAATTTATGCTAAATATGCACAGTGGTATACCTATTTACATGTATGCATGAATACCTCTTATATAAAGTTATGACATGATGTTCAAAATCCGTTTTTGCCTCCCATTTAATTTTCCTATAACCTCTCGGTCATTCATTCAACCTAACAACAGCCATCTTAATCAGCAAATCAATTTATAACCCTACCAGGTGGCAAAAGGCTTCTCCAAGCGACCTCTTGGGGATCCCTTCTGGCTATCTTCTGGAAAATAGGAGATTAAAAACATGTGTGTTCCCACAACACTGCATTCTGAAGCTGTTTCATCTCCTCATCCTGCCCCCATGTAAGTTATGTAAGACTATTGAAATCAACAAAGAACAATTCATGCCTTGACTGGGATTACTGTTGTTGTTTTTAAGGGCAGACCTAAAACTGGAAAAGCAACCGAAAGGCAAGCAGTTCCTACATCCTGTCAAGCTCAGAGAAAACTCACTTCTGCACAGGATGTAAGTCAATAAGAATTCTCAGTATTTTGTGAGTCTGTTCACTCTCTAGGATGGAAATAAAATGGATTTAATTTAATATTCTAAAATCTCAAGCCATCAGAGCTGAAGTCTGGGAAGCTGTACCTGAAATGTGGGTCGCACTAGGCTAATGCCTCCAGAGGACTGGAAGGGTGAGTTGCCTGGCATCTGGATGTTACTATGGGGATTGCTATAGTAACAATTCTATTCACCCTTATTTATTAGGTTATTCTGTATTGGAACCAAAAGGTAAACCAAACATCCAAAGAAACAATGGTTTCAAAGAGACTTTTTGCTGTTCCTGCAGCCCAGGCCAAATGCTTCGATGAAAGGAAAGGACAACATTGACAAATAATTTAATACAATTGAAGGAATGAGATTCCTCCAGGTTTCCTCTGAGACTGGCAAAATAACAGCTGATCTATGTCATAACACAGTGTCGAATTTGAGAATTTACCAGTCCTGATACAAAACCCTCTGAGACAACAACGATGGTGCCTCCCACACTCCCACACTCCCACACCTACCCCCCTCCCTCTCTTTTAGTTTCACTACATCAGACAAGAGCTTTCCTTTTTTTTTTTTTCCCCATAAAGAGAAGGGGGAAAATGAAGCTGATCAGATAAATAGCCTCATCTTAAAGGACTTACAGGTTTTAAAGGCAGCATCCCACCCACAGGGGACTAGGCAGGTCTAGTCTTCATCATAAACAATAAACCAGTTAGAATTGGGAGGAGAAGGGGGTAGGGGGAGAGGGGGAGGGGAGGGGAGGAAGAGGAAGAAGCCTCTTGAGTGATGGAGTTTTTTGGCTCTGCTGGGTTTTTGTTGCTGCACGTGGTGGGCTTTCTCTAGTTGTGAGGAGCAGGGGCTCCTCTCTAGTCCTGGTGTGAGGACTTCTCCCAGGGGTGGCTCCTCTTCTTGTAGACCATGGGCTCTAGAGTACAGGCTCAATAGTTCTGGTGCACGGGCTTAGTTGCTCCACGACATCTGGGATCTTCCCAGACCAGGGATTGAACCAGCGTCCCTGCACTGTAAGTTGGACTCTTAGCCACTGGACCACCACAGAAGCCCTGGGAGTGGTCTTGAGGTATAATTTTCTGCCCTCTCTCCCCTCCTCAGATCCTTTCTTCTTGGTCCAACAGGGATCTCTGCCAGGGTGGGTGAATGACCCTAGAAAATGTGCACAGACTCTTTTGAAAGCCAAAAGGGGGAACTGAGAGAAAGCATGTGTCCTGTGGTCTGTCCTACCATCACAGAGACTGCAGTGAAAGTGCCTTGTGGAATGAGGTTGTATGAAGGAGAGAAAAGGAAAACAGAGGAGCGAGGAAAGGAAACCTAGAAAAGCCAACCTGCGTTCACAGGAGAGAACGAATCCTGAGAAAAAACTCAAGCAAGTAACTGCTCAGCTTGACCCCACACGCCCTCCTTCTAAGGGGGAGGGTCCACTGTTTTTATGCTTGTCATCATTGTGATTCAGTCAACCAGCTGACTGCTTTGGTGTAATGAAGTCAAGGCTTGGGAATAGAGACAGTCACCAAAATAAAGATGGAGTCCAAGTTGGTCTCAAATTGGATTTCAGGAAACAGGAAGAGCAAGCAGTGCCCTGAGTCTCTCACCCAAGCTAATTCAGCTGATTCAGGCATCAGCCCTCAGAGGGAGTTCTTATCAGTAGCCTCATTTCCAGGTGGGAAAACTAAGCCAGAGACCATAAGTGACTGACCTACAACAAACATGCTATTAAGAGAAGGAACCAGGTTTCCAACCCAAGCAACTGATTCCAAGGTCTGCATTCCTATCCACGACCATGTACTCTTCCTCCAAGGAGCTCCTGAAAAACGGAGGAGGCAAATTCCAAAGTTGCTTTCCAATAACTTGGAGGAAGGGCCTCAAGAAGGAGAACAGAGATGTGGATAATGATCGTGTGGATGGACAGACCCAGACAGCCTCCCAGGGGCTGGAAAGCCAGCCAGGCAGAACATCTTGAACCTCAGACAAGGAAAAACACCTTTAGGAAGCTCTAACATGTGATGAGATCTAAACTTCCTTTCTTCTAACACCAAAGTAAATCCCCTGGGTTCGGCTTGTAAACCTTGTTTACAGGAACAGAACAAGGCAGTATTCCCTTTCTTTTCTCCTTCACAGACTGCAAAAGTCAAGTTCTATAGAAGGAAAGAATCAAGCATTTGGATTTTAAATGACCATCATCACAACAAGCATGAACAGTCTAGAAATCTCCTCCTGCAAGTTAGGAATAGAAGCGCATTTAAAATCATACATGTAGGGATTCCTCTGGTGACCCAGTGGTTGGGATTTTACCTTCCAAGCAGGGGATGGGAGGTTCGATCTCTGGTCAGGGGGTGCTAAAGTTCTACATGACTTGTGGCTGAAAACCCAAGGCATAGAACAGAAGCAATGTTGTGCAACAGAGACTTTAAAAATGATCCACATAAAAAAAAAATCTCATATGCAAATTCCTGGCACCTTCAGAGACAAACATGTAAGACTCTCAGCTATCTAATATACCTGAGTAAGAAACAGCTCCTGGCCGCATGTTTGGCAAGCACTCCATTATTTTATCTGAATCATTTGGGTATATTTGGTCTTTTAAAGTTTCAATCATTTCTCCACCAATGATTTAAAGGCTAGGGTTTACAGTTCTCATGGCTAGGGGTCCTTAAAGGGGAAGGGATGGGAGGACCAAATGAACTTCCAAAAAAATTCAAGTAAGGGCGGTGTGTGCATGTGTGTGTGCACGTGGATGTACACGTGTGTGTACACACGTGGGCAGCGGCAGCTGCTGCTGAGGAAGGAATAGCCTCCCTTGACTATAATTAAGCATCCTCCAGGCTGGGGTGTTCACTCACGAGGCACGTCGCCCTGGCTCTCAGAGCTCTACTAGTCATGTGGAGTCCTGCGTGCCTCCGACACCCCAGCTCTCCTCCCCACGTGGCTGGGGCCTGGGAAGCCCCACGTCATACAAAGTAGGAAGGGACGGGTCTCCAAGGATGCGTTCACGTGGGAAAAAACGATTGCGCTTGGGAAGGCTCTAGAAGCCACATATCCAAATGCCTGGGGGTGGAACATCCCCAGGAGAAGCAAAAGGCCAGGAGGAGCAGGACGACCACAGAGAATCAGACTTGCTCCAGAGCCTTATGTTTGATAACGTGCAAACACGACGCCAGCTCTACTTTGCCACCGCATAGTAAATACAAGATTACTAGGCAATTATATGTAAACATTACAGAGCCTCTGAAAAGAATGGCCATGTTCAGGGCAGTTTTTCAATCCCTTGATAACAGTATAGTTTAATGGGTAGAAACAACTATATCATTTATTCCTCTTACATAAAAGGCTGCCAACCATGTAAGTACATGATCAATAACAGGGATTTCCAGTGGGCGGGTGTGCAGTTGTCCCCAGAGTAGCAGCTTCATGAGAAGTAATAAGAGGTAAAATGAGAAGCAAAAAAAAAAAACAAAACAAAAAAAATCATGGAAACGAAGTGCTTCAGCAGAACTAGGACCCCAAAGGCTTCTCAATGCATTTATTTTTATGGTGTACAAGGAACAACAGCAGAGCTAAATCTGGCACTTTTAAGGGATTTGTAAATCAGCTGTAAAATGTTAGCCTGGATTGGATTTTTCCATTTGGATCTGATGGAAACAGGGGTAGGAGTTGTAGGGGGGTTTGGGTGCAGATGGAGAGAATGAGGACCCTGGAGATGAGAACATTTGTATTTCGATTTCTGTTCATTTTTCATGTTCCTGAGTATTATTGGGGGCAGGTCTGGACCCTCTGCAAGTATTCATTTCACTGAAAAAGATATTCCCAGGGCAGCCATTATGTATCGTGAACAGCATATCTCAAATTAATTCAGTCGTTGATTGCTCTTCTGAAAAATGACAGCAGAGCCACTAATGGGAGGTATGATCACTGGGGTCTTTGGAACTGGCCAAGGAAGCAGAGGATAGCAAGGGGACCTGCTGGCTGACGAGCATCATTTCTTCCTAGAGAGGCACACAACCCCCGAGGGACCATCAGTCTGCACTGACGCCCTACTTCATGAACGGATAGCCTTTCCCTTCTTGATAACTGCCAAGCATCACTAGGTCTTCCTATATTCCAGGCCCTGTGCTGGCCATTTTACTTGTTATATCTTCCTGATCATCCTTATACCAGATTATGACAAAGACAGATTTGATGTTTTGTGAAGTTACGTTATATGGTCAAGATAACAGTCCTTTAGTGGAAAGTCTGAGATTTATTGTTGTTGCTCAGTCACCGAGTCGCATCCAGCTGTTTGCCACCTTGTGGACTGCAGCATGCCAGGTTTCCTGGTCCTTCACCACCTCTCAGGTCCGTTGAGTCGGTGATGTCATCCAACATCTGTCGCCCCCTTCTCCTCTTGCCCTTAATCTTTCCCAGCATCAGCGTTTTCACTCTTAACCACTACTGCTTCTCTTCTTATCCAGTCCAATGATGGATCCCATTTAGGTCAAGAGGAACCATAACATACACGGAACCACCTGGGACTATGCTAGTGTGGTGTTTGTTACTTCACATTTGTGAGTTTACTTAAATGTTTGAAATAGCTTGGGGAGAATGCATTATCCCTGCTGTATAGAAAAGGAAAATAAAGCTCAGAGAGGCTGAGTCTCACATCTAGGAAATGGTTCTAAACTAGCTTCAGCTTGATTTCTGACCTCTCCAATTTTTTTTTAAATACTTTTTAATGTAGACCAATTTTAAAGTCCTTATTGAATTTGTATAGTATTGCTTCAGTTTTAGGTTTTGGTTTTTCAGCTGTGAGGCATGTGGGATTTTAGCTCCCTGACCAGGGATCAAACTTGAACTCCCTGCAGTGGAAGGTGAAGTCTTAACCACTGGACCACCGGGAAGGTCCCTGACTGCTTCCGTTTCTCCTGTCACAGGTTGCCTCTTACACACCAGCTCAGCTAACCATCCAAGGCTAATTTGCCGGAAGACAGATTTGCAATAAAGAAAATGAAAATTTGCCTTTTGGACTTGTGTTTAGGGATGTTAGTGCGATACCAGACGTTTCACGGTGCTTAGTGGAGAGGGTCAGCGGGCCTCTCTGTTCTGCGTCTGACCCTCCCAGTGGGCTCACGTCTGCGTTGGTACTTATAAAGAGCTTCTTTGCTCTTAATATCCGCTCTGTCCTCCCAGTGGTCCAAATTCCATTCACATGTCAAGACTCGGTTCAAGTTTGCCTTGCTCCATGAAACTTCCCAGGGTTGCTCTTCCGGTGTTTCCCATATGAATCCCATCACTCCCCAGATCCCCTGAAGCACACAGACGAGCAGCCTATTGTCTGTTGCAATGCTCTGGTTTAAGACTCCCAACTCCTCAAAGGTTCTAGGATCTATTGCATATACTTTTAAGTATCCTATATAATTCCTGTGATGAGACTGATTCCCGCATGAATACCTGTTGAACTGGGCTTGAATGAGTTTGGCCTCTTCAGGGCCCTGAACATACAGGGTATGGAAGAAAATAAGAAGAAGAAAAAGAAGTTGATTAACTGAGTAAGTTTAGAGGAGACTAATGGAGTTGCAAAGAATAAAATAGAGGTTTGGTGGGGTCCCAGAGGGTGCCTGGGAGACTTCCCAATATCTGGACCGAGGACTAATCTGCATTTCTCTAGCTCTCTAGTTCTGCGTCTGAGCGTACGCCAGAATCACCTGCAAGGCCTCCTAAAATGTACCACTGCCTGTCCTCTGCTTCACCAGCCTTTCTGATTCAGGAGGCCTGAGAATTTGCACCTCCAACAAATTACCAGGAGATGCTGAAGCTGCTGGTCCAAAGACAAAAATACTTGAGAACCACGGTGATTCTCCACCCAGAATGCACATTAGAATTTTCTCACCTGGGGTGGGGGTTAAATGTCAGTGGCCTTCCCCACAGCAGACCTGTGAAATCACAATCTCTGGGGAGGGGGCCGCTCTAGACAGCCATTCACAGAAACCCTCACACTCTCTGGGACTGTCTTTTTGCTCCACTGACTCATCTCTTAAAACTGATAGCCTTGAGACGTCCGTAGTCTTGCTCTTTTGCCAGGGATGCATATGGCAATATCATATGCATACCATGTAGTCACCGTGGTGGCTCAGATGGTAAAGAATCTGCCTGCAATTCAGGAGACCTGGGTCTGACCCTTGGGTTAGGAAGATCCCCTGGAGAAGGGAATGGCAACCCACTCCAGTATTCTTGCCTGGAGAATTCCATGGACAGAGGACCCTGGCTGGCTGCAGTTCATGGGGTCGCAAAGAGTCAAATACAACTGAGCGACAGACACTTTCACAATCATGTGGCAAACAAAAGGAGTTCAGTAATTCTTTATTGAAAAAAATCTGGTGGGTTGCGGAAAGGGGCAGGATAAGACTGTAGAAACATGATGGCCAGGAACCAGTCCCCGAGATTGAGACAAGAGGTCACATGAAAGGCAAGGCAGACTCCATAAGTGCTTATTGTGTTTTCTTTGAAAATGTCTTTGTGGTCTCAAAATGTAGGATTGTGGTAATGCAGGTAAATTCAATACACAGTCTGTCCATGTTTCCCAAACCAAGGATCATACAATCAATGACACACAGTCACACAGGTCATACAGATGAGCGAGGTGGACTGACAACAGATTCACGGATGACAGAAATCAAAAGGGCACGTCCCTGTGTAGCATTGGACTAAATCATTGTTAAGCATTAAGTTAGAGTCCCTTGGTGTGTTATTTATACACCTTCCTGGAAAAACAGAAAAGCAAAAGTCACTGATGTCTCAAATGTTCATTGAGCACCTTTAAATACTTTTTTGGAGTATCTTTTATTCTTTGGCCACCTGATGTGAAGAGCCGACTCACTGGAAAAGACCCTGATGCTGGGAAAGATGGAAGGCAAAAGGAGAAGAGGGTGCTAGAGGATGAGATGGTTGTATAGCATCATCAGCTCAGTGGACATGAATCTGAGCAGACTCCAGGAGATGATGGGGGACAGGGAAGCCTGGCATGCTACAGTCCATGGGATCGCCATGAGTCAGACACGACTGAGCCACTGAATAACAATTCTTATTCTTATTTATTGAGTATCTGTTCTTTTGAGTAACTTAACCTTATTTTTTGAGTATCTCAGCATCAGATCAGATCAGATCAGATCAGTCGCTCAGTCGTGACCGACTCTTGGCGACCCCATGAATTGCAGCATGCCAGGCCTCCCTGTCCATCACCAACTCCCGGAGCTCACTGAGACTCACGTCCATCAAGTCACTGATGCCATCCAGCCATCTCATCCTCTGTCGTCCCCTTCTCCTCTTGCCCCCAATCCCTCCCAGCATCAGAGTCTTTTCCAATGAATCAACTCTTTGCATGAGGAGGCCAAAGTACTGGAGTTTCAGCTTTAGCATCATTCCTTCCAAAGAAATCCCAGGGCTGATCTCCTTCAGAATGGACTGGTTGGATCTCCTTGCAGTCCAAGGGACTCTCAAGAGTCTTCTCCAACACCACACTTCAAAAGCATCAATTCTTCGGCACTCAGCCTTCTTCACAGTCCAACTCTCACATCCATACATGACCACTGGAAAAAACATAGCCTTGACTAGACGAACTTTGTTGGCAAAGTAATGTCTCTGCTTTTGAATATGCTATCTAGGTTGGTCATAACTTTCCTTCCAAGGAGTAAGCGTCTTTTAATTTCATGGCTGCAGTCACCATCTGTAGTGATTTTGGAGCCCAAAAAAAGAAAGTCTGACACTGTTTCCACTGTTTCCCCATTTATTTGCATGAAGTGATGGGACCAGATGCCATGATCTTCGTTTTCTGAATGTTGAGCTTTAAGCCAACTTTTTCACTCTCCACTTTTACTTTCATCAAGAGGCTTTTGAGTTCCTCTGCACTTTCTGCCATAAGGGTGGTGTCATCTGCATATCTGAGGTTATTGATATTTCTCCCGGCAATCTTGATTCCAGCTTGTGTTTCTTCCAGTCCAGCGTTTCTCATGATGTACTCTGCATAGAAGTTAAATAAGCAGGGTGACAATATACAGCCTTGACGAACTCCTTTTCCTATTTGGAACCAGCCTGTTGTTCCATGTCCAGTTCTAACTGTTGCTTCCTGACCTGCATACAAATTTCTCAAGAGGCAGATCAGGTGGTCTGGTATTCCCATCTCTTGCAGAATTTTCCACAGTTTCTTGTGATCCACACAGTCAAAGGCTTTGGCATGTCAATAAAGCAGAAATAGATGCTTTTCTGGAACTCTCTTGCTTTTTCCATGATCCAGCGGATGTTGGCAATTTGATCTCTGGTTCCTCTGCCTTTTCTAAAACCAGCTTGAACATCAGGAGGTTCACGGTTCACATATTGCTGAAGCCTGGCTTGGAGAATGTTGAGCATTACTTTACTAGCGTGTGAGATGAGTGCAATTGTGCAGTAGTTTGAGCAGTCTTTGGCATTGCCTTTCTTTTTTTCCGGACAAAAGAGTCTGAAATGCAGTACTTGGATGCAATCTCAAAAATGACAGAATGATCTCTGTTCGTTTCCAAGGCAAACCATTCAATATTACAGTAATCCAAGTCTATGCCCCAACCAGTAATGCTGAAGAAGCTGAAGTTGAACGGTTCTATGAAGACCTACGAGACCTTTTAGAACTAAAACCCAAAAAAGATGTCCTTTTCATTATAGGGGACTGGAATGCAAAAGTAGGAAGTCAAGAAACACCTGGAGTAACAGGCAAATTTGGCCTTGGAATACGGAATGAAGCAGGGCAAAGACTAATAGAGTTTTGCCAAGAAAATGCACTGGTCATAACAAACACCCTCTTCCAACAACACAAGATAAGACTCTATACATAGACATCACCAGATGGTCAACACCAAAATCAGATTGATTATATTCTTTGCAGCCAAAGATGGAGAAGCTCTATACAGTCAGCAAAAACAAGACCAGGAGCTGACTGTGGCTCAGACCATGAACTCCTTATTGCCAAATTCAGACTTAAAGTGAAGAAAGTAGGGAAAACCACTAGACCATTCAGGTATGACCTAAATCAAATCCTTATGATTATACAGTGGAAATGAGAAATAGATTTAAGGGCCTAGATCTGATAGATAGAGTGTCTGATGAACTATGGACTGAGGTTCGTGACATTGTACAGGAGACAGGGATCAAGACCATCCCCATGGAAAAGAAATGCAAAAAAGCAAAATGGCTGTCTGGGGAGGGCTTACAAATAGCTGTGAAAAGAAGAAAAGCAAAAAGCAAAGGAGAAAAGGAAAGATATAAACATCTGAATGCAGAGTTCCAAAGAATAGCAAGAAGAGATAAGAAAGCCTTCTTCAGCGATCAATGCAAAGAAATAGAGGAAAACAACAGAATGGGAAAGACTAGGGATCTCTTCAAGAAAATTAGAGATACCAGGGGAACATTTCATGCAAAGATGGGCTCAATAAAGGACAGAAATTGTATGGACCTAACAGAAGCAGAGATATTAAGAAGAGATGGCAAAAATACACAGAAGAACTGTACAAAAAAGACCTTCATGACCCAGATAATCACGATGGTGTGATCACTCACCTAGAGCCAGACATCCTGGAATGTGAAGTCAAGTGGGCCTTAGAAAGCATCACTATGAACAAAGCTAGTGGAGGTGATGGAATTCAGTTGAGCTATTTCAAATCCTGAAAGATGATGCTGTGAAAGTGCTGCACTCAATATGCCAGCACATTTGGAAAACTCAGCAGTGGCCACAGGACTGGAAAAGGTCAGTTTCATTCAAATCCCAGCACAGCACCAGGCTAAGTTCTTCCATGCTACACAGAACAGTATGGTGGCCTTCCCTCCACAAGCCTCACACGACACTCAGTCCACATCTAATTCATGTAATTTCCCTTATTGAAAGGGTATCTTCAACTTTCCCAGCAATCAGGCCAAGGCATCATTTAGAGTCTAAATCAAAATGAATCCTCTCCAGAAATCTTTTCTTCCTGATATGCCTGGCCCTTACCCGATTGCTTTTTTTTCTGTATCTCCTTAGTTTTGCTATTAGACTCACAATTATTGCTTTGACTTACTGAAGATTGTCCCCAGAATCCCCTCCTATTTATATGTATCCAATTTACCAGATCTTCTATATTTCTTTGGTAGTACCTAACACGGTATACTATGGTTGCTCAATCCATGTTTGTTAATAGGGTAAGCTGCAACCTTGTGGGGTGTCCAGTCACTCTTCCTACTTGAATCACCTGGCATGAGTCATCCAGAGAACCCTTTTATGTTCTGGGAAGTGTTTGGGGGTAGCTTTCTCCAGAAGCCCGATGAAGACCGGTCTTCGAATTCTGGAAATCTTTCTTTTCCATTGGATGTGTCTCTTCAACTATGTCTATTCGTTTTTTCAGATTACTTCTCAATCCATTTGCATCCATTTGTGAATGTATTCACTTGTTTATTTTAAACTTTTTACTTTATATTGGAGTATAGCTGGTTAACAATGCTGTGATAGTTTCAGGTGGACAGCGAAGGACTCAGCCATACATATACATGTGTTCATTCTCCCCCAGACTCCCCTCCCATCCAGGCTGCCACATAACATTGAGCAGAGTTTATTTAATGAGTGTGTTCATTTTTCTCAAATCATTAGGATATTTTTTGTAAAGATCTGTAGCTTCATAAGTGAACATTGTCTTGGATACAGACGGTGAATAATTTCTACCTAATTGATATTCCTGCTTGTATATTTAACTTAAAATTACTTCCATAAAATCTGCAACATATTTCTTTTATTGGGTTCTATACTGACTGCTTTTGGCTAGATTCACACCCTAAAATTCCAATGGGTGTGAGCCAAAGCTGCATAGTTTTGTGGCTAATAATAACAATAATAATGAGCACATTTCAAAAGTGCTAATTACAAATTCAATTGGATTGTGTTCTCATTATAAATGCTACAGGTTTTCTGCCAGGTTGGTACTTCATGACAGTATGTTTTCAAACACCTGTTTACCTTTATTATCACCAGATATATTAAAAAAAAAAACTTTTCAAAGTTGAGATGCATTTTAAGTTTCATGTGTCTTTGTAAAACTTGGAATCTTTTACCCAGAGTCCTTTACTTCACACATTGAAGCAAAATGAGTAATTATCTATAACTTATGTAGATAAAGTGCATGGAAATTTCTTCATTTATCCAAGAGAAACCAATAAGATTTTACTTTTAGCAGGGGCAAGGATTTGTAGAAGAAAAAATAGAATTTTATCCAGGTAATGATCTTGCAACAAACCAAACTTTACTAAATGTCAATTATCTTTAAATCTTGCTCTGTGTGTGGGAAAGTAACTTACAAAAGTGGATTAGACACAACCCCTACATATGGTTTATTGGAGATTTCCCTGGACACAAGTGACATAAGATGATGAAGTCCTCAGAAAAGGAAGGCAAAACCAAGAAGGAAAGACTGAATATGGCCTTAAAATATCAAACAGAGGCATTAGGGCTAGGATAGGATGGCAGTTTTGCTTTTTAATTCGGGTCTGGTAACCCTAACTGTTAGGAACGGGGCCACACAGCAGGAGGTGAATGTTGGGGGAGCAAGCAGAGCTTCCCCCGCTGCTCCCTGTCACCTCCAATGCTCTCATCACCGCCTAAACCTCTTCCCGACCCGCCCATCCCCGCAGAAAAACTGTCTCCAATGAAACTGGTTCCTGGTACCAAAAAGGTTGGGGGCTGCTGTTTTATGGGACTATTTTCAGCCTATCACAACACTGAACCATCAATCAATCTTAATATTAAGGACGATGGCATAAATATATTATTCCTACCCTACTCCCCACCCTACCCCATGACTCAATCTAATCAAGAATCTATCTCTAACTACTGATTTATAGGGGATGGAGGAACATATTAAATGACAACAAAAAGATATAATCAGTCAAATGTAGCAATTCTTCAAGGCAAAAGACTCAATTCTCAATTTCTTATAATAAACACACCAAACAAAGGAGAGAAATAATTACACAACAAAAAGATGTAAGAGCATATTAACCATATGCAATCTCCACAGAATCTTGTTTAGACTCTGAAATGAACAAAAACAACAATAAAAAACAGCATATTTGAGACAATCAGGAAAAACTGAACACAACTGATGATATGGAGGAATTGTGAAGTTTGGAGGGGGGGATCTAATAATAATATTGTGGTTATGTTGAAAAAAGTAAAGTTAGATCAGCTTACTGAAATAAGTCTAAGTGAAATGATATGTCAACAAATAAATGGGAACAAATTAAAAATAAATAAACAGTTTAAAAAGGGATGGCAAGGGGATAGACCAAATCAGAACAGCAGATGCTGACTGTTGAAACTAGGTGATGGATATGTGGGAGTCTATTAAAGTAGCCTGTCTATCTTTATGCATGTTGAAAATTTCCAGAATATAAAGTTTACATATATATACATATATTCACACACACACACATATATACACACACATATAACATGTATATACACAACATGTATATATATACACATATATTTGTGTACATACATGTTATATGTGTATATACATGTTGTGTGTGTGTGTACATGTTATATATATGTTGTATATCTATGTATATAAAACAGTGCAGTTAGTCCCCGTTAAGGCCAGGTTTCACTGAGCAGCCTTGTGCCTGGCCTCCGTGCCTGGAGGAAAGGTCCATAGAGCGGCAACATCTACTTTACCTCTTAGGACTGTTGAGGGGCAGCACAGAACTAGATAAGAACAAAGGGCATGCAGAAGTCATTCCTGATCCTTGAGTCTTTAGCATGGCTCTTACAGGAATGTGTCAGCCTGGGAACTCAGTGCCTCAACTCTGAACCCCATCTTGTTCCTTCTGAGTGTTCCAGTGTCCCCAAGAATTAAACAGGATCCCAACCTTCTGGAAGAGTTCCATGAGTTGAAGCGTTAATACCCAACGTACAGCATATTTTCAGCAAACATGAAAGATAAGGTCTTAATGTCCCCCGGCTTCCCAGTCTTTTGAGAACCTAATCCAGGAAGGAGAGACTGTGTACAAAGCAGAGAGACCACGCCCGGGCTTCCGGGTCCCCTGGATCTGAATTTGAATCTGAGCTTTGTGTGATGTTCTCCTATAAAACAAGTTGTGTGAGGATTACACGAAATGACAAGTGCCCAGAATACAGTGGGCACACATCAATATTTTTTTTATTACTGTTTTGAAGTCTTCCCTTGAATCTAAACTGGGATTCAGAAGAGACTGAACATGTATAGTGAAATACTGAGTAAGATAATCCTTAGGGGAGACTGAAGGTCTCTAGGAAAATCATGTGTTCTAAGGTAAGAATGAACAAAGCAATAGACTCTAGTTAAGAAAAAAAAAGACAAAAAGTAAAAGGTTTCATATTACAGGAAGAAATGATTTTAAGTTATTCAAGTCTATTTTAAAATCAATCTCATGGACTCTCTCTTTGGTCTTGGGTGAAGGGAGGCCTTAAATAAAACTAAAATAGCTCCTTTGATGGGCTTCCTTGGTGGCTCAGACAGTGAAGAATCCGCCTGTAATGTGGGAGACCTGGGTTCGATCCCTGGGTTGGGAAGATCCCCTGGAGGAGGGCATGGCAACCCACTCCCATATTCTTGCCTGGAGAATCCCTGTGGACAGAGGAGCCTGAAGGACTACAGCCCATGGGGTCACAAAGAGTTGGACACAGCTGAGCAACCAAGCACACAGCACAGCTGCTTTGCAAAAAATCAGAAACAAGCAAACAACGGTACTGCACGGATACCCTGAAAACCAGGGGATGATTTTCAGAACATTTATAAAAGCAGAGAAGGGTGTCACTGAATCAGAACTCATGCCAGCTGTGAACAGCCATGAACGGTGAGGAGCTCAAGATCATTACCACCTAAAGATACCTCAAAAGGTGCAAGAAAGACATCCCCTCCACTTGGCTAACAATCACGGGGACCCAGAGCACAGCAGATACTCACTTCAGCGTGATCTCTCTGTAACCCGCTAAGAGCAAACTTCGAGGTTCTGCTGGTTGGTGCCATGGCATGCTTCCACCCCTGGCTGCAACTCCTCTTTGAGCAACTTGGGAGACACACCCTAGAACTAGCTCATACAATTTACTCCAAAGGAAGACCAAGATTTGGGGTTTAGGATTAAGGATTTTTCAATTATTAAATTGCAGGGGAAAGTGTTTTGCTTCTCATAAAACTAAATGATTTAAATTGAATCCATGAAATAGCCACATTCTCAGACGCTGTCATTAATGAAGATGCTTAACTCTGCACTAGTCAAGCTACTTTTAAAGGTAAACCCAGAAATGAATCCTGAATTTAAAAATTCAGCTGTTTCATTCACTGACAATTGTAAATCATGATACTGGACAAGATTACACCATCCATCAGTCAAAGAAAATTCTACGAAAAGACAGACAAAAGGCTTTATGCTCCTAATATAATCTCATTTCTAACCCAGTGTTCTGAGACACTTGTATGGGTTGGCACTGAATTTAAGCTCCAAACAACTCAAATCAAAAAGAGCTACTCTCAGTCTGTCATCAGGAAGCAAGCTCTCCAAGGTGTATTTTTATCCCAACCTCACCTAAGTTATGACAACTCACCTGGTTGGTTTCTGCCATTTGAGTAGAGAGAGACATCAAAGTGACAGGACACCACTCTCTGTGTTCCGTGTGAGGTGTGATGGAGAAGAAAAACAAACCTGGGGAACAGATTTCAAAGTCTCTCCAGATTGGTGAGATACAGGGCGTTATTTAGGCTTTTTCTTACGCAGGAATCTTCTGAAGTGGAAACTCCTGTGTCTTCTACAGGCACTCATTTACTTATTTGTCTGATTGTTTATTGACTTTACTGCTTTGATCTTGCCTCATCACTCTATCCTTGAGGTTCTTGGAACTTGTAGCCTGAAATGCTGTGTTCCTGATCACTGCCTGGAACTCTGAATTTCTGCACTGAGCACACTCTTCCCATTGCTCAACCAGATTAACACTGGGCTAACTTGCCTTTCTGGAGACCCATATCCTTAGGCCATATTGATTTCCTACACCAGAAAATAGTGGAATCTAGTGCTTGGTTGGAGAAGGCGATGGCAACCCACTCCAGTACTCTTGCCTGGAAAATCCCAGGGACGGAGGAGCCTGGTGGGCTGCAGGCCATGGGGTCGCAAAGATTCAGACATGACTGAGCGACTTCACTTTCACTTTTCATTTTCATGAATTGGAGAAGGAAATGGCAACCCACTCCAGTGTTCTTGCCTGCAGAATCCCAGGGACAACGGAGCCTGGTGGGCTGCTGTCTATGGGGTCGCATAGAGTCAGACACGACTGAAGCGACTTAACAGCAGCAGCAGCAGTGCTTGGTTAATGAAATAGATTAGATAGATACAGACAGACAGAGGTGTGTCCTCTGCTGTGCTTCGTCATTCAGTCGTGTCTGACTCTCTGCAACCCCATGAGCTGTAGCCCACCAGGCTCCTCTGTCCATGGGATTCTCCAGGCAAGAATACTGGAATGGGATGCCATGCCCTCCTCCATGGGATCTTCCCAATCCAGGGACTGAACCCAGGTCTCCCACATTGCAGGCAGATTCTTTACCATCTGAGCCACCAGGGAAGTCCAAGAATACTAGAGTGGGTAGCCGATCCCTTCTCCAGGGGATTTCCTGACCCAGGAACTGAACCAGGGTCTTCTGCATTGCAGGCAGATTCTCTACCAGCTGAGCTACAGGGAAGCCCAGATATAGGTAGATATGAATATATAACATATATTCATGAAATATACTTTATATTATATATATAGATATACTCTGTTCCTTGTGCATGCATGCTCAGTCATGTTCTGTTCTGTGCATCCTATAGCCTGCCAGGCTCCTATGACCATGAGATTTTCCCAGGAAGAACACGGAGTGGGTTGCCGTTTCCTTCTCCAGAGGGGCATCCCAATTCTCGGATCAAACCCAAGTCTCCTGTACTGCAGGCGGATTCTTTACCACTGAGCCTCTAGGGAAGCCCATATATACTATATACCTATATGGGGCCTGGAGAAGGAAATGGCAACCCACTCCAGTATTCTTTCCTGGAGAATCCCGTGGACAGAGGAGTCTGGCAGGCTACAGGCCATAGAGTCACAAAGAGTTAGACATGACTGAAGCAACTGAGCACACATGCACACACATTACCTATATGTGTGTATATATTATATCTATATAATATCTACATCTCCATGTGTATTATATAAAGAAAGAAATGTTACAGTGACCAAGGACCTTCTAATATCTAGCTATTAGATGACTGTCAAACCTAGCCATCTTGTTAATGTCTAGATGAAGTATATTTTTGCTGCTATTGCTGGTATCATTTTAGTGAGTTTAGAATTATTGTAATTGCACATGTATTTCAACTTTTTCCATCTTACTTTTTGCTTCCTTACCATACTTTATCTGATTCTTTTTTCTGCTAACTTCTAACTGCTTTTGGAAAGATGGAGTTTCCTCTATTCTCATGTTTTCCTCTACTGGTTTGTAAGTTTCTATTGTTTCAGCTATTCTTAAATTTTTGACATGAGTCCAGACCTAATAAGGCCCAAAGTTAAACCAGTGTTTCTCTTCTGCTCTTAGATGGCAAAAGCCTTCAAATACTTTAACTCTGATTACCACCCTCCCACCATACACACTATTTTGTCCAGTAATTTTTTCTACCTTATTTTCATATCCTATTGAATTATCATAATTGTTATGGCTATTTTATATAATCATTTGTTGCCCATATAAACTCACATGTTTACCAGTTCCTTTGCTTACCATCTTGCATCTCCTTCCTTTGGAGTTTAAATCCTTTTTTTTCCCCGAGCCACATCCCTTATTCTGTGCTTCCAGCACGGGGCTGATAATGGTAAGCACTCAGTTTTTAGCTGATCATCTCTTTCACTCTTATTCATGAGTGACAGTGTGGTTGGATACAAAATCTACAGATTGGCAGTGGCTCCCCTCGGTGCTTTGAAGACTGCGTCTTCCTCATTCTCCTGTTGTTTCTGAGAAGGTTACAGTCAGTGTCAATGACGACAAACCTAGACGGTGAATTAAAAAGCAGAGACATTACTTTGCTGACAAAGGTCCGTCTAGGTGAAGCTAAGATTTTCCAGTAGTCATGTATGGATGTGCGAGTAGGACCATAAAGAAAGCTGAGCACTGAAAAATTGATGCTTTTGAGCTGTGGTGTTGGGGAGAAGATTCTTAATAGTCCTTTGGACTGCAAGGAGATCAAACCAGTCCCTCCTAAAGGAAATCAGTCCTGAATATTCATTGGAAGGACTGATGCTGAAGCTGAAGCTCCAATACTTTGGGCACCTGATGTGAAGAGCCAACTCATTAGAAAAGACCCAGACGCTGGGTCTTAGAAGGCGGGAGGAGAAGGGGATGACAGAGGACGAGATGGTTGGATGGCATTACAGACTCAATGGACGTGAGTTTGAGCAAGCTCCAGGAGATGGTGAGGGACTGGGAGGCCTGGTGTGCCGCAGTCCACGGGGTCACAAAGAGTCAGACATGACTGAGCAAGTGAACAACAACAACTCTTTAAGATTCTCTGTTGATATTTGGCATTTTTATAAGCTGTGTCCAGGTATCACCTAACCCCACTCAGGCCTCCTAAACCTGAGATTTTGTATCTTTCATCAAACCTGGAAGGTTCTAAGCCTCGTCTCCTCACAGGCTCCCTCTGCCCCATTTTCTCTCTTTATTTACTCCTTTCCTTTATTCCTTCTGGCACTCTCCTAAGAGCACTCTTCCTCTCCTTCAAAAACTATTTTTCTTGTCCTGATCTCTCTGAACTACAGTTTGGGGAAATCTTGACTGAACTGTTAGGATCCCTTGGTTAAACTACCTGGTATGCTTTCCACTCCAGTATGTATATGCTTGAATTTTAGAAATTTAATTTCAAAGCTTCCCATTCCTTATTTATAATGTTTTATGCTATTCTGATTTATTTCCTTAATCACTTTAAACATATTTAGAGTCTTCCTCTAACACTCTGTGACTTGAAGTTCTCTGGGTTCTAATCCTTTTATTTTGTGTGTAGGTGGGCTATCATCCACTGGCAATTATTTCCTCCCTGTTTCCTAACTGTGGGCTGGGCACTCATCTTTCAGGTCTGGGACCCACCCCACCCCAGGATAACAGTGCTGTCATGCTCAAGTCTTTAGTCCTTCTTGTCTGGGTTGAAGATTCTCTCACACCCCTTACTTCTTTAAGGACTCAGCTGTCTACTTAGAAACACGTTTCTAAATATTTTGTCCACCTTTCTGGTGTTTTTTTTTTTTTTTTAGCAAGAACTTCCTCATATTATTTAATCCAAACTGTTGCAAGAAGCAGATGTTACATTTACAAGAATTAAAATGACAAGGACAAGAAGACATGATGTAGAGGGGGTTTCCCTCGTGGTCCAGTGGCTGGGACTCTGGGCTTCCGGTGCAAAGGGCACCTGTTTGATCCCTTGTTGGGGAACTAAGAGCCCACAAGCCACATGGCACAGCCAAAATTGAATAATAAATAATTTTAAACTTTTAGAAAAAAGACATGATCTAGAAGGAAATTAACTAATGAACTAAGAAACTAGAGTATACACATTGTTTGCCCTTCCCAGAACTCTCTGTCTGGCTTACTTGTATTCATTCTTCAGCCTCCACTTAAGCAGTTCTTCCTTAAGAAAATCAGCCAATTCTTGCTTCTATTCCCACTACTGTATTTTCTATTATCCTATCATAACTCCCACGGTGACTTATCGGAATCATTTATCTCTTGAACATCAGGAATGGAGATCAAAACTGATCAAGCGTAAAACTGTTTTTGTGAACAGTCCACACACGTGAAGATAAACACTATGGGGAGACATAAAGCCTGGTGAGGAGATGGAGAACAATAGCATGATCTGAACTCTGGTGACTTGACCAGAGACCTGAGCGAGATGGGGGAGCAGACAGAGGTGTGTCTGGGGGTGGAGCACAGCCCCCTGCAGTGATGCATGCACTGTGTTTGGGGAGAGGGCGATGGGAGGGGAGGGGTGGGCGGTGGGAAGACGGGAAGCCAGGCAGGACAACACAGCAAGGACGTAGAGTCTCGTTACTGATGAGGTTTGATGCCCCTGGAAGGTGTTTGAAAGACCTGGCCCACATTTCCGAAGACTACCACTGATGACTATGTTGCCAGCAGAGTAGAAACAGGGAGACCCAGTCAGGAAACCGAGGCAATTGTTTAGGCAGATAAAGGACGGTGGCTTGAGTCCATCAGTGACCTCAGGGTGGAGAGAAGTGATCGGATTCTGGATGCACTTTAAGGGCAGAGTCCAGCGGATTCACTGACTGCATCACTCTAGCTTTGTATTTGTGGAGGGAGTGAGGGAAGCCACGGATAAATGAGGCCTTACCTCCAGGTCCTCATGGACACCATTTACATTGTTGAAATGGAACCTGTGTGTCTTGCTGTTGCAGTTCAAGTTGGCCTTAAAAAATTAATAAATAAAATAAAATAAAATAAGGGCCTGAGTTAAATAGTGTTTACCACGTTGTATAAGTACTAGATCTCCTGCTTTCTGGCCCAGTACTCGATTCATTTATTCACTCATTTATGTTACTTTTTGGGGTAGATTTTAGACCTATTATCCATCTTATATTAGAATTCAGAATCGCTCATGTCAGCTCCCTGACCAACACTCAGATAGGCCATCAGTAAATTTGCCTCAGTCATTCATTTGTATGGAAATCCTTATTTATGTTTTTAAGAAAAATGTACTTGGCTAAACATTTTGGTTTTAGAATGAACACTGGACAGTTTTCATTTTATTGTCAATTTGTTTCAGGACAATGTTCGTCAAAATAAACAGTGTAAAGTTCACTGCTCAATAAAACACATCAAGACATGTCTTCCAAACAGCTGGCCTCTTGAAACAATACAGTGACTATTTAAATGTTACTGTGGACATATCCACCGTAGCTTTTAACAGATTTCAACGAAATTTAAAAGTGACAGAGATAAATGTCTTAAATGAATCTGTAAATTCATTGATAATTTTCTAATCAATCCCACTCTTGTTAAATTATCTTTTGAAAATTTAATTAAAATTTTAATTAATGCCATTTATGAACCACAATAATGTCTTCTAATTATGGGATCACACCAAGTGAAGTCTGCTGTTCCCAGAACGACCGGTTAAGATGTCCAGAATCACCAAGGATACGCTATCTTTTCTCTATAATGTACATAACATAGAAAATTGCCCTTGTGATTAGTACGGTTTATGCTTCATATAGTACATTAGCAGAATCTCAAGTGCTGACACCATAACCAGTGTATGGCTACATAAGCCATGCCAAGCAGATCCAGTGCCAAATGTGTCTGGCTTTCATGGTGGCAACCTCACAGAAGACAAGGTGACTCAAGAGCATTGATTCAGAGGAAAACTTCACAAATCACAACATGCTGGCTTGGAAGGAACTTGAAAGACTGTCTGTTTCCAGCCCTGCATCCATCTTAGACTTTACTTGATTTGGACCGGCTACACTAATCTTCGTAACACATTTGGATTTGAACAGTCTGCGGGGCTGTGCACTGGGGTGAACCTAGAGATGGTGGAGCCACCTTACCAGTCTCGAAGTTTCCCACAGGTTGCTTATAATTTGCAGTTGGCCCCCCCACCGAAGCCAAATAAGACCTCTAAGACTTTACCTCGCTTGAGAAAAAACATGAACAGCAGGGTGCAGTTTGTCTGCTGCGCTCAGGCTGTGTTGGAGAGGAAGGGCAAGGATGACGAGGCCATCCCGAGCATACATTAACAGCCCCCTTCTTGCGGGATCACGCCGAGGGAAAGCAGAGGAGTTTTCTGTTCTGTCCTTGAGAGGAATGGAGTGGCCTCAGCCACAGCACGTTTTCCTCCCTGTGCAGAACATTCTACCCTTGCGGCACTATAAATGGAGTTCGGAAGCTTGTCTTCTCTCTGCCCCCCACCCCAATCCATTCTGCATGATGGTGTGTCTGTTCATCCTTTCACAGGGTTACCTTTCCACCCAGAGAAACCTGGCCCTACACCAGGCTGTCATCCACGACAGTAATCACTGCATCAGCCTTTGGTTAACAATCATTCATTCCACACTGATCAGAGCAGGGTATTACATCACTGAATGTCACGGTGCCCCATGAGGTTGGTGGCATGGATAGCTGCTTTCCACAGATGAAGGCCTGGCGATTCAGAGGGGTTAAGACTCATTCCTCTTCCTACCACCAATCAGCTCCGGAGCCAGAATTCAGATTGAGTGCCTGATTCCTACCCCAGTCATTTAACCCCCTAAGGAAAGCAGGTTTGATGATCCCAGGACGGCAGGGATCGCCACGCTGAGAGCACAGGCACCTGCCCGCACACCTGGCAGAAGTTCTTGGAATTCCAGACGCCCCTTAAAGCACACGCTTAAGTCAACAAGAGTGTTCTAGAGGAGTTGAGGTTATCTGGGAATCTGGCTGCCAGCGTTCAGTCTCTGATCTGCCCTGCTCCGTCCAGCAACACAGACCGGCTTTCTTGCCAGCAGCCAGTGGCGCAGGGCAGCCAAGACTAACAAGTACAGGCTAGGGGCCCACATGAATAGCACCATTCTCTGCTGGCCAACACTGGCCCCATTGTTTCAGGCGATGAATAGAGCTGTGTGGAAAAAAAAAATTCACACACGAAGCAAAAGCAGCAAAATTTGTCTCTTTGTGATGGTTTCGAGACTGGGTGAAAAAGTCATTCTTCACCTGGTGCTGTTTTACATATTCTTTCACAAACAGAAAGCCCTTTCTGGCAAGGGAAGAACCCTTCTCCAAAAAAAAAAAAAAAGAAAATTAGAAAGTTACAGGTCACGGTGCAGGTGAGAGCACCAGGAGTGGCCCCGGAGTTGAACTGTGTTTATTCATGACAACACAAGGCAGCAGAGAGGGATGGGGCCTCGTGTGGATTTAGGGTCATTGGGCTGCTTTCCCACCACCGTCTTCATCTATTCAAGACAGGCAGGTTTCGCCTGCATCTTCCCCGATGACAGAGGGCAAGTTAAGCACGCAGCAGTAACTCCTGTAGAGTCCCAGGCTCTCATTTCAAGGTAAATATTAATAATTGCCAGGCTCCTACTTCCCTTCCAGGGTTAGGCTCAGCCCCTCCCAGAATCATTTCTGGGGTTGCCTTGCTGGGCTGCAGTCATGACAACCGAGGGATCTATTCCTGTCTCTGTCCTGTGGGCACCCGGAGATGAAATCAGAGTCCCACCAGCCACTCCCTTAATGTAACTTCGACACGTGGAAAATCGATTCCTCTCTTAAGATCAGGCACTAACATAGTTCTCTACAGGCTGGTGAATTCTAGGTGATTCACCTTCTCAGCCTCAAACTATGTGTCAAATTGCCATGGCAAATAGATGTCCTGTGATCCAGTCATTCCTAACGGAGTGCTGAATATAGGATTGTTTTGTCCACCCTAGTGAAACAGTCTGGTACATTCAGTCTCCCCAAAATTGATTTCCCTATTTTCTTTTAAATAATTCTATTTATCTATTTTATTTATTTTTTGCTGTGCTGGGTCTTTGTTGCTGCGTAGGCTCTTTTCTAACTGTGGCCAGTCGGGGTTACTCTCTAGCTGTGGTTCGGGTGTGTGGGCTTCTCACTGCAGCGGCTTCTCTTGTGGAACACAGACTCTTGGGCTTCAGTACTTGGACTCACTGGCTTCCAGAGCACAGGCTTCATAGTGCCCCACACGGACTTAGTTGTGCCGAGGAATACGGGATCTTCCCAGATCAGGGATCAAACTCGTGTCTCCTACATTGGTAGGTGGACTCTTTACCACTGAGCCACCAGGGAAGCCTGATATCCCTATTTTTGTAGAACTTTCAGAAGCAGCCTCATATAGTGACCAGAGCACACCTGGGCTTTAGATGCCAGCTGATCGAAATCCCGGCCGATAGAGGATGTGAAGTAGCTCTGAAGGGTGACTGTGCTGCATTGTCCTGGAAAGACCCCATTGGTACTTGATGTCCTGATGTAACTGTGACTATTACCTTCTTTTACCCTAAAGAGTGTCTTGTTTATTTTTTTAAAGTCTCTATTGAATTTGTTACAATACCGCTTCTGTTTTATGCTTTGGATTTTTTGGCAGCAAGGCATGTGGGATCTCAGCTCTCTGACCAGGGATCAAACCCACATCCCCTGCGTTGGAAGGTGAAGTCTTAAAAACTGAATCACCAGGGAAGTTCCAAGGCTGTCCTGTTTAAATGACAGATGCTAAGATCACCCCCAGATTATGCCACTTGAAGCAAACAACTTAACTTCAGTCCGCCTTGCTTTCCTCCTTTATTGAATCAGAACAATACCATCCACCTCCTAGGACTGGTGTTAGTGTTATCAAGAGTATACGTACATCTCCCCAACCATTGTCTGAGGCATAGCAGGGACTCAATAAAAGTGGCTACTGTTACTATTTCTTCCAGAGAAAGTGCTGGAGGCGGTGTTTCCAGGTGCTTGAGAGATCATTGTTGTTGTTCAGTCGCTAAATTGTGTCCGGCTCTTTGCAACCCCATGAACTGCAGTATGCCAGGCTCCCATTGCTCACTATTTACCTGAGTTTGTTCAGTTTCATATCCACTGGGTCAGTGATGCTATCTAACCATCCCACCTTCTGCCGCCCCCTTCTTCTTAAATCATGGACCACTGAAATAAAAAATAAATTTAAAAAAATTGAGGGAATAGCATTGAGTTTCTAAGGTTTTATTTTGCCAAACAAAGACATTAGAGGAAAATATATGCCCCCAATTACAGACATCTTTTCATGAAATACAGTTTATTTTAAAAGCTGAAAATGGAGGAAAGAAAACCTTAGGATAAAAGTCCATTTAATTGAAAGCACTTATAATTATCTTTTTAAACTATTAATATCAGAATATGCCACTCCAAAATATGCCACTTTGGCATAGGATTATTTTGAGCTGAAGGCAACTGAGAATCAACAGATCCAGGAAAAATTCTTAGCCTTTCCCTTATCTGCCTAAAAAAAAGGAATAAATTTCTTTGTGAGGAATGTACCTATACCCCAACCAAAGACAGAAGAAAGATTCATCATTGAAGATGGGTAGCCAAGAGCAAGATGAGTTTTCATAAACAGATCTTACTAAAACAGACCTTATGGGACTTCCCTGGTGGTCTAGTGATGAGGACTTCGCTTTCCAATGCGGGCGATATGGTTCAATCCCTGATCGGGGAACTGAGATCCCACATCATGGCCACAAAACACAGAACAGAAGCCATATTGTAACCAATTCAATAAAGACTTTAAACATGAGGAAATGGCAACCCACTCCAGTATTCTTGCCTGGAAAATCCATGGACAGAGGAGTCTGGAGGGCTACAGTTCATGGGGTCACAAGAGTCAGACACAACTTAGTGACTAAACCAACATCACCACATTAAAAAAAAAAAAAAGCTTAACAAAGCCAAACTTGCTGCTGTGCTGTGCTGTGCTTAGGTACTCAATCGTGTCTGACTCTTTGCCACCCCATGGGCTGTAACCCTCCAGGCTCCTCTGTCCATGGGGATTCTCCAGGCCAGAATTCTGGAATGGGTTGCCATGCCCTCCTCCAGGGGATCTTCCCAATTCAGAGATCGAACCCAGATCTTCCGTATTACCACCAGGGAACCCCAAGAATACTGGAGTGGGTAGCCTATCAGTTCTCCAGGGAATCTTCCCTTCCGTTTATTCCCCCAGGAATTTCCTAGTCACTTCCCCACAGCTTATTGTCCCTAGAAGCCCAAACTTTACTTCAGTTAAGAAAGTATAAAAACCCTTGGGTCTAACTGCTTTTTTTAGTTTCACTTCTTTTCTGTGAACTCTCATGCACGCTAGTTTTAATAAAACCGTGTGCCTCTTGTCCTGTTAATCGGTCTTTTGTTAATTTCATTCACACGTCCCCACTCACTACATCTACGAGGGTCAAGTTTTATCCCCCTGACACTCCCTTGTCTCTTCAGGCAGCAGCCCCGTGAATGCTCACAGACTCATCATGGTCCAGAGTCAGAAAGCTGGGAAAGCACTGGCCTACAGCCACATAACTCAATCTGTCCTTTTCCCCATCCTGTCCACCAACCTCTTTTCCTTCCTATCATCTCATTCCCACACTTCCCAAATATTATTTTCATCATTTGGCAACTTCATAATATTAAGCATTCTTCACTCTTTAAGCCCAGTGCTCAGCAGGCTATGTATGGGTGCTTTCAAAATATGTGGCTGAATTTCCAACTTCATGTCTTCTTAGGTAAAAATGTTAACTTTACCAGCTTAGTTAAACATGATTGTTACTCCAATTCACCTGTGTGTTTTTCTGTAGGTTTTGGATATTATTGGAGATCCCAATCAATATAGCAAAAATGTAGGTGATCAAATAAAGAAATTAAAAAAAAAAAAAGCTTTGCATCATGCCTATAAAGAAAGTGGCTGCCATGCTTCATGTATCCATCTTCAGTGCTTTTGGCATCATATGACTTAGTTTGGCTTTCAATCTGTACAGAATTCAGAAGCAAAATCTCATTTTTTTTTTTCTCTCCTTCAGCTTTCTAAAACACTCACCTTTGATAAAAAGTTGGGAAAAACTGATCCAAGTACATGACTTTAAGAAAGAAATGAGAATATCTCCAAGAGGTCTCCCCACCTCCATTCAATTTTTTTTCCCTCTGAATGCCAGTTAATACCTACAACGACTTTTCTTGCATTAACCTAACAATGCTTTTAAAGATTTAATATTAGCCTCTTTTCCCTCAAATGATATTTGCATAAGCCATAATTAAGTTTTTGGAGCCTTATTTAAAAAAAAAAAAAAAAAAACCTATTGAAAGAAATAAAGCAGTGAGCCAAACACTGTAAATTGGAGGAGCTAATCACACAAAAAATGATAATAGCTTCCAAACTGTAAAGTCAAAGTTTACTTATATTTCCTGAATATTATGACTATTAATATTTTAAGATATATTTTTACTAAGATATATCTTTGCTTTCTAATTTGCTCTTTTATTCAAAATGTTCTTTAACAGTGAAAATCTTGTAAGCCAATATCATAATCAAGCTATTGAACTTTTAAATTGAAGCCAGGTTCTTTTTAAGCACCTCATTTTCAAACATCAGGAGATGAAAAAGCACTTATTCTAAGATGCAAATTTTTAATTGTTTAGGAAAAAAGAAGCTTCTTTGGACCTGAAATACCAATATGAAATACCCTTTAACAAATATGAATCTTTTGAAAAGATGCAAATTCATCATTATGACTTCAAGTCTACCATTAATTTTCTATTTAATACAAAGTATTATATTTCATTGTATTACCATTTTGTACTTTGCTTTATCAAAGTCCTCAGCAACTTGACAAATTCTTTCAGGAATGGAAATGTGTAATTTGAGCTGTGTCTGAACCAGCACTCACCCATGTTGGCAACCATACAATTCCTGTCACAGGAGGTGGACAAGCAAATGACAAGAAAACTTTCACTCAATTTCACTTCATTTTTCATACAATTTCAGCAACTTTTACTTTGATCAGTCCTGACGCTGGAATGGGTTTTGCAGGGCTTCACAAAGTTCATTAGATGGTTTAAATCCGAAGGGCAGGAGGGGTGGGCAGGTCACCAGGGTACCTGCATAAAACAGTGAAAGAAGGAAGGAAAACCCGCGGCTGAGGCAAGATGGCCGCCCTTGGAGTTGGTCGCATTCAAGTCCTCCTAATACAATATTTTCTCAGAAATTTGGGCAAAAAAATCACATTAGCAACTTCTTTTTGAAGGTGACAGTTGTTTTCAATATTTTGCACAATCAAATGATAAAACGACAGGAACTTTAAATTAAACCTTAGCATGCTACCAAACTAAGCTTTTTGTGCAGAGCAAGGCTGGGAATAGCCCTGCAGACATTTCTTCCTTTATTTTTTTTATCAACTTAACAAATGTTTGTTTTCAATTTGTTTTTGACAATGGATTTAATAAACTCTTTTACCTAGTTAAGATTTATGAAAAGTGTTTCTCCCCCCACTTATCTCATTTCTAGAATGTGTCATTTGCATAATGGTAAGACAGGGGCATTTTCATTCTTGCCTTTCAAGCACTTCCATTCTAATTTTCATGGTAATAGTAAGTGCACTTAACAACAATGGTCCATTGATCCAGCGTGTCTCCTACCTGCCCTGGAGCAACTGGGCAATTGTTAACCATAGAAGCCACAAAACAGATAACGGAATCGACCATTAGTGTAAAAGCGCTGCCTATAATGGTTTCAATAATAATTAATATGCAGGATAGCTAGTCCTGTCACACACCATTTCAGACTAGAATTGCATCTGTCAGTCCAAATCCTGACTCCATTCGGGGCATCTAGCACCGAATCGAGTTAGACAGCTAACTGAATTAAAACAAAAATCTACAGATGCATGATAAATGCACAGGATGTTATGTCACACATGAATGACTCCTGTACAGGCCAAATGACAGATGTATTTCCGCGACTCCAGGCCAGGCTCCAGCTCAAACCACTCTTCATTTATCAATAATTGGGCCCTAATTTCATTTGGCAGTGGTGGAGCAGCGTGCTCAGCTTCCTCTCCAATAGAGGAACACTAATTAGACTTTTGGGGTGGGGGTAGGAAGGTGGGAGCCAATCTTCTGATTTTATTTTATAGTTAACAATAAGCAAGGTTCGAGCTTGTCCTTTGGAAGGGAAGGGTCTGTTTCACCCACAGCTCATTATTAGTGATAATACCGTGCAGTGGGAACTCTTCAATTATTAATGTTCCAATTTGATAAAGATGAGAAACATAAAAGAAGCCAAGTGGAAAAAGAAATATGAGGATGGATTGAGCTTATACATCAAGTCTCTTATAGCACTTGTTAATTTTTCTTACATTTTGCTGAGTTTTACTTTGATTTTTAGGTCTGTGTGAGAGAGAGATACACAGACAGACAGATTCACAAACATCTGAGATGGAAAAGCATTATATCAGAAACTACTGAACAGTTCTTTTGTAAATGGAGGAAACTATTAGGATTATTTTTTCCAGTTATCATGTGAATTTTCAGATGAATTTTAACGTGTTTGCTTTTATTTTAGGTGAATTCATTGTTAAGTGTCAGTAAAATGCCTGAAAGTTCCTAAAAGGGTTAGTGCTCCCCACTACCATTCAAGTAGGAAAAGCCCTCCCCCAAAGGGTTTCCAATCGTGTGTACAAGAGAACACATTAAGTCTCTCCAGTCTTGTATAAACCACCCCCAGAATCACCAAAGGTACATGGAGATATCTGTATATTGGCCCTTATCCCCATCCCCCACTCCCAGCTTATAGCTACATTATGGGGATAAACATTCCTTCTCTCAATGCTCACAGAATCCAACTATTCACTTGTTCCCCTTTTTAAGCAGTAGGTAAACTGGCATGGCAGGTCGTGCGCTCTGGCTTTGCCCCGCACGCACCTTTCTCTCTCGAAGTTGTTGCTGCTGGGGGCTCATTGGGATTTAGAATTGGCTCTGCTTTTCAGAGTCTCTTGAACTTCCTGCCTCTCCCTCCAAATGCCACCCACAATGAGTGACAAACGGGTGTCCCGCTTCTCCCTCAACTTTGAAGCACAAGCTTCAGGTCAGCAGGACTCTTACAGATCCACTCTTGAGATGATGCTCTTCCCTACCCCTCAGACAGGCTTCAGGATCACGTCATAATCCTTCACTGGCAGAGGTGGTGATGCTGTCCGGAGGGCTGACTGCTATGCCCAGATGATCTGTTGAAGTTGGCCACATGATCCAACATACAGCATAATTGAGGAGGACGAGGAACAGAATCCGTTCCCGTTTCTCCCCGGTAACGATGCCAAATTCAACAGAGAGCTCTCCATATGGTCTAGCACAAGTGAGGTAATGTGGATATTATGCCATAATAAATGAAGTCTCATAGGTTTCAATGGCTCATAGTAGCTATCAGGAATCTTTCCTAGCAACTCATGGGAAACTGAGCAGCACGCCATAAATAGGGAAGCCATAAATAATTTTTCAACTCCACCAGGGTTGTGGTGAAATGCTGCCCTTGCGTTATTCACTCTAAACACTGACACATGTGGCGGCATGGCTGCCATCTTGCGAGCCGCCTCCCCTGCGGAACGCAGGGCCACTGGATCGGCACTTGGCTTAAATGTGCTATTTGCAGTTCCAGAGTCATGAGATTCTTAAAGACTGTTGATACTTGTACTTCTAGGAGATACTCAATAAGAAGTAGAGTATTCTACTTCTTAAGTAGAATACTTAAGAAGAGTAGAAAAGTAGAGTATTCATGGGGTATATTGTATCATTACCTAAAATATCCATTGACTCTCCCTCTGTGTGTTAGTCACTCAGTTGTGTCTGACTCTGTGCAACCCCATGGACTGTAGCCCTCCAGGCTCCTTTGTCCATGGAATTCTCCAGGCAAGAATACTGGAATGGGTTGCCATTTCCTTCTCCAGACTCTCCCTCTGGGTGGAGTCTAATGGATTCTACAATATTTCCTTACGCCACTGACCCTAAGCTTGACCACATGACTTGACCAGTGAGATGGGACTGAATGTGTCACTTGTCCATTCTCATCATGAACTCTAAAAGCCATCATGTGATTCTGCCATGAGGTCAGAACACCCCTGAGAGGGGCTGCTCCATCAGCCTGGATCTCAGAGGGAAGACGTGTGGAGCCGAGCCCCAGCCAGCCCATGAATGATAAGCATGTAACCTGAGCAGAACTAAACTGTTGCTGCTGTCAGCCACAGAGATTTGGGGATAATTTATTACTGCAGAGTAATTTACCTTAAGATGGCTGATATAGATCATAACACATGTTTAAGATAATATGGACTATTTCATTCTAATTACTTTAACATTAACATTTAACACTGGCAACCCATGAACCTGAACAAATGATGATAAGAGGACTGGTTTTCAATGATATACATACTAGTCTCAGCTACCATTGACCCTTCTCTTCTATTTGCACATGATTCTTTGGATTGACCTACAGCGTGTGTCTACCATTACTTTTGCATGTAAGGCTGATGGTGTGTCCTTTTCTCCTGCCCGTGTGATCTTCTATTTATGTCTCCAGTACAGTGTCCTTCCCTCCTGGGTCCCTTTAAAGACAGAATTCAGAGGACTAAAAAGTATTTCAAGATTTGCTGATCTAGGCTAGAGTACGTTAGTGCCAGTACATGGTGATAACACAGTCACATTGAGCTTGCATCGCCTGTCATGACCAAAAGGAATCAAATTAGTTGTCCTAAATACCTCCTGGAAAGTGCATGCTGGGGGATACTGTACTTGGGAAGAGGTTCCTAGATTATAGTTTGAGGTCAAGGATGAGGAAGCCTTGGCTAGAAGTCTACACCGGATAGGGCCAGTGATCTCTTGGGATTCAGTCAAGGAATTGGCACCTAAGTGAACACGCTGAGCAGAGAGGTGGGGTTCAGGCATAATGAAGAACCTGGAAACCAGAGTTCGGAAGAAGGCTGGGAAAGGGAGGGAGCTCTGCATGAGGGTCCCAGAGGCTCTGCTGAGCCCTGAGGCATCACGTAATGTGCTCTTGGGTGCCCTTGGGGATGGAGGTTTCTGTTAAGAACCCAAACCTGTTAAGCCCTTAATCAGACGAGAGTGTTTATATGTTGACATGAACAAAACTGTTGCCCTTGCACAGGGTGTGTGGTTGTGATCAACCTCCAGAAAGGTGAGCCTGGAAAGCAGTAGCCCAGACCTGTAAATATCCTTGACACTCTGAAGGTGTCTGATCTGTGCCTCCAGGTGCTCTCAGAGGCCTGGAGCTACTCATCACGTCTTGGACCAGGGCCTTTCACATTGCAAACTGAAGAAAACTAGGTTTTTCCTAAAGTTCACACAATTGATTTTGTGTGTGTATATAAATTTATGTAACTGATGGCTTTTGGTCTTTAAATTTACCTTTTCTTATGTAACAATGATGATAATATTTGTTCATTTTTCTACTTTAATATCCTCATTTGGTAAAACAAAAAAGTAGCAATTCCAAGTCAGCCTAACTTTTATTTTAATTTCACTGGCATGTGAAATCAAAATCTGGGAGCCACTGATCCACACTGCCACAGGGTTTCTGTTGGATTTCTACCCTGGTCACAGAAGAGCTAGGAGATTTACTGTAGACACAAAATTGAGGACATTGGGTGGACCTGTGAGATGGGAAAGATTAAGTCTTTTCTCCTCTCCTGCCTCTAGACTCCCACAGCTGGGAAGACTCTGTACAAGGATAGAAACCCATTCTATCTCGGGCTTTCAAGGACTCTGAGAAAGCACAAATGTATATGCTTTCCCCTGGTGACTTTGCAAACGATCTCACAGCTCTTCTAATGAGAAGATAGATTTATAGAGAGCACTGAATTCTGCGAAAAGCAAAAGTCTCGATTTTCAGGGTCACTTTACTTTTATCAAAAGTGTAGACCAGACTGCACAAGGTTGAAGGCTGTCTTTGGCGGTCTTCAGCCTCCCCATGTGCACCCCATGCCTCTGTGAACAACAGAAACGAAGAGCGTCGTTCATCATCCGGTTATACAAGGGTTAGGTCGCCGCCCACTGCAGCCACTCACCAACAGTGAGCCCTGAGGGGAGCTCAGGACGAAAACTAGGATGAGGCACTCAGTGCTTTAAAGAAATGGATCCCTAGAGAGTTAGATGCGTGTCTCAGGAAGAATTGCAATGACCCCAGATTCTTGCATTTTCCTGTACCTAGAATGTCACTAAAATCAGAAACTTGAGATGTCTGTTCTTTGTGATAGTAGTAATCTTGTCTCAAAATGTATGCTTGACTACATGCATTTCCTAGCCAAAAAAAAATTCATTTACAATATATACTGGCTCCTCTCCTACCTCTTTGGAACAGTTTCTCAGAATTGTCTCCTGTGCTATAGTCCCCAGTAAAAATCTGAATAACACTTAAACTCCTAACTTTTATGTTGTGTGTTTTTAAGTTGACACCCCTTTATGGGTAGAGCTTATTCCCAGATTCCCAGTGACTGATATTGTCTACATCTCCTTAAGAATATCTGTGCTGGTTAGGATTCCTTGTTGCTGGTGTAGAGGGGGAAAATAATTTTGCCTCTACCTTTCTTAATTCTTAGCTGAGACCCTGTGACTGGAGACAGATCAACAAGAGAAAATAACAAAATTTATTAGCATGTGTATCACATGAGAGACCCAGGGAAAAATGAGTAACTTTTAGGGGTGGGTTAGAATTCAGACTTGAAATATCATCTTAATCAGGAAAAGGGAGTGAGGATGGATGCCTCTTAAGGGAGAGGAAAGAATTTTTAGAGAAGATGAAAGAGCCCCAGAAGAAGAGATGGTGGGAGGTGTGACGGTCGTGACAAAGTCTGTCTGGGTGTGGGGCCTACTTCTGTCTCCAGGATCAGAGGTGCTCTTCCCTAGTTAAATATACTCCCAAGTCAAGGAAGTGCAAGTTGCTCAGTCGTGTACGACTCTTGGCAACCCCATGGTGTGTCTATGGGATTCTCCAGGCAAGAATACTGGAGAAGGGTAGCCATTCCCTTCTCCAGAGGATCTTCCCAACTCAGGGATCAAACCTGGGTCTCCTGTATTACAGGCAGATTCTTTACCATCCTGAGTCGCCAGGCACGCCCAAATATACTCCCAGGGAGGGGATTATGACAATGGATTTCCTTCTAGAGGATCCGGTCTTCAGGAAAATAAAGCAGGTTCAAGGAAAGCCTCCTCTGTATTTGCTTTTTTCCAAGTGCCTACAGCTCAAAATAATCAATATAGCAAAGTGGCATATTTTGGGGTGATATGTCCTTCACTAACAGCAACTACTGTGACTGCTTTCAATGAAAGGATTTTATTGAAAGGATAAGGTATCTTTTCAATAACTACCTTTAGGATAGTTTCTAAAAATCAAAAGCTATGGAGAGAAAAGAGAAAGATATGAGTTGCTCTAAGGATCTAAGTGACAGGAAGTAGGTGACAATCTTTGCAGCATGCCATCCTTGGGATGAATCAACTCCAATCACTTTTTTTTTTTTTAATCTTGTCATACTTTCATATTTAAATTCCAAAGAGGGCCAAATATCGTGGCTAATGTCATGCACCCATCCTTATCCTGAGGAAGGCAAGACACCCTATTGGACAGTTTCATCAGAATTGTAGGCAATGAGAGAGACAAAGTCCCCAAAAAGGACACTGAGGAGCTGTGACCAGAAGGCAAAGGACGGATTTTGCATGGACAGAACAATAGCCGCCCACTGTAGTCCAACCAGTCCATCCTAAAGGAGATCAGTCCTGGGTGTTCATTGGAAGGACTGATGCTGAAGCTGAAACTCCAATACTTTGGCCACCTGATGCCAAGAGCTGACTCACTGGGAAAGACCCTGATGCTGGGAGGGAATGGGGGCAGGAGGAGAAGGGGACGACAGAGGATGAGATGGCTGGATGGCATCCCTGACTCGATGCACATGAGTTTGGGTAAACTCCGGGAGTTGGTGATGGACAGGGAGGCCTGGCGTGCTGCAGTTCATGGCGTCGCAAAGAGTCGGACACGACTGAGCGACTGAATGGAACTGAACTGTAGTCTCCAAAGAGATCTTTCTGCTCTGCTCTCCAGTTTAGGCTTCCAATGAATTGCCTGTCTCAGTCGGTAAGTCCACCCCCCAATCAAACTGATCCTTGGCAAGACAGTATGTTGCCTAGAAACTCACGCACTCAGAAAAATCACTGGCCTGAGAGGTACTTGCTATTTCAGCAAAAACAACATCTTAACTTAAAAATCATTTCAGGGTTGCAAAAATTAACTCTGCCTAAGGGGAAGGTGGAACTGCCTTGGGTTTTACTGTGAGGGAATTTAATAAATCTGATCAGTGATCTTAGGGCAAACTGTTGAATGGTAATAAGAGACAAAATTCTGGCTTTTAATCATATTATCTCTCCCAAATCATTCACCAAGCTGAGCATTTTAACCAGCCAAATAATTGTGGCTGAGGCTCATTAGGGCTCCGACTGTAGAAGTCAAAGACACCAAAGGAAAAAAAAAAAGTGCATTTGAAAACTTTATAGTGATATTTAACTGTTTAAGACAATATTCTGAATGATATATCTTACATGAAAGCTAACATAACTTTTTATTTCTTATGATTGAACACTCCACAGATTATCTTATATCTTAGGATCAATATATGCTACCAAAGCTTGTTCTCTATATAATACTTACAGATGATTTCTAAAAGAAACTTCCTTCTGGTACTGAAAGAGTGTATCCCATCTCATTTAATTTTTGATTATTTAAGAATATTTGGATTTCACATTATTTTATAGCATTTTGTGCACTGCCACCAAAAAAAAAAAAAAAATCTTAATGAGTTTTTAGTGCCATGGGCCTTATATTGTTTTGTGGTTTTTTTTTGTACACATAGCCAATTTAATTTTCAGCATAGTAGAAAATAGTTTTTTTTTTTTTTTCCCACATTCCAAAAGAGGGAAAACAGCTTGTTAGAATTGGATGCATGACTTTTACAAAAGAGAGTAGGTGCCTTGTTTAAATGTATTTTAATGGAATATGGTAATAGATTAATTAGTTCTGAATTTTCTAGCAAGTTACCTCATGCTCACCATTCCCTGTGCAGTTCCCATGAGATTTAAACAGAAGTTAAAACTTGTCATGATAACCTTTGCCTCTGTGCCCTTGATAATCATCTGCTCTCTTTTATATCGATTATCGTGCCAACCTGTCAGCTCTTGGATGCTTTATGCAAAAAGATGAACATGCTGACAGACAGAAAGTAGGCAGGGAGGTGGAGGATAGGGGATATTAGCAGGAGCACTACCCTTGTCTCCTAATAATCAATTGAATTCCTCTCAGAGTGCATGGTTTGAGCTTGGAATGAGTCGTTTGCAGTCTGCTCAGAAATACGGAGTCATATGGAAAAGCTGACACACATTGGATGAACACAAAGATTTCCAAGGCGTTCTGCCTTAAAAGTACAAAGGAATGGGAGAGAAAGAGGCACTGAATCTTTGCAAAGTTGAAGGTCCACAGGCTTTCAGCATCTTCCCTTCCCATACCAGCTCCCGAGCCATTAGTGTGTTTCAAAAGAGTACATTTACCCTAGATTGGAGAGGCAAGCCAACCTTAGTTCAGTTCTGCCTGTTTTATGACCTTACCCCATGGGAGGTGCTGGGCAAATGGCCCAAATTCTCTCTGTCTGAGTTTTCCTGCGGTGGAATTATGAGGATTAAATGAAATAATACATTAGAGCTTTTGGTCTATAGAAAGTGATCCTTTAGCAGCTTTAAAATTAGCTGTCATTTAATGAGAGGCTATATGTCTCAGGCACTTTACATGTACTTATTCCATATATAGGGATTCCCAGGTGGCTCAGTGGTAAAAAATTCACCTACCAATTCAGGTAATGCAGGAGTTTGGGCCCTGGGTTGGGAAGATACCCTGGAGGAGGAAATGGCAACCCACTCCAATTTCCTTGATGGGAAAATCCCATGGACAGAGGAGCCTGGTGGGCTATAGTCCATGGGATCACAAAGAGTTCGACATGACTGAGCAACTGAACAACAAAAACAAATATACTTTACTAACAAAATTTGAGACTTCAAAATGTGAGTCATGAAAGCAAATCGGAACCCCAGAAAACTAGATCAACCATCACAATTTCAGAAATATTCTCTACTTACTACTTCTACCAGGGCTACTAATACTATTTTCATATTTGAGATATATATATATATATATAATGCTTCTTAGTACCTCAGGAAGGTATACAAAAGAGAGGCAGGATGGTACACTGGGAAACCTACTGGACTTGAACTCAAGAGATCTAAGGCCCAGTCCCTACTCTCCATGACTTCTCAGGACCTTCATGTCCTTATTTGAAAAGCACATCTGATCATCTCTAAGGTGTCTTCCAGCTCTGAGACTGAAGGATCTGCATCAGCTCAGGGGTATAGTAACACAGATCACATGCTTACTTTTCTAATTGCACCAAAAATGTGCCTACTTTTTAATCGTCACAGATAAAAATAAAGGCATGGAAGCCATTCTCTTCCCTGCCCACGTGCAAGCACTTGATGGTCATTGCCTCTACAGCCTCTCATGGTCTCCGGCACACAGCAGGTGCTCCATCAAAGGTCACTGAGAGTCACTGCTGCTGCTACAGATGACAAAGATGATAATGACCATGACACTGACGACTCTGATGGTGATGGACCAGAGCAGTGTGACAACATCCCAGGAGGCCTAAGGAGAGTGTTTCTGGGGGCAGCTTCTTGCAGGTCACACTGTTCCCCTCTACTTTAAGTTTATTTTTGGCGGCTAACAGAGGTCCAGTTCAGTTCAGTTCAGTTGCTCAGTCATGTCCAGCTCTTTGTGACCTCATGGACTGCAGCACACCAGGCCTCCTTGTCCATCACCAACTCCCAGAGCTTGCTCAAACTCATGTAGATCGAGTTGGTGATGCCATCCAACCATCTCATCCTCTGTCGTCCCCTTCTCCTCCTGCCTTCACTCTTTCCCAGCATCAGAGTCTTCTCCAATGGGTCAGTTCTTCTCAACAGGTGGCCAAAGTATTGGAGTTTCAGCTTCAGCATCAGTCCTGCCAATAAATATTCAGGACTGATCTCCTTTAGGATGGACTGGTTGATCTCCTTGCTGTCCAAGGGACTCTCAAGATTCTTCTCCAACACCAGAGTTCAAAAGCATCAATTCTTCAGCGCTTAGCTTTCTTTATGGTACAACTCTCACATCCATACATGACTACTGGAAAAACCATAGCTTTGACTAGACAGACCTTTGTCAGTCAAGTAATGTCTCTGCTTTTTAATAAACTGTCTAGGTTGGTCATGGAGAAGGCAATGGCATACACTCCAGTACTCTTGCCTGGAGAATCCCAGGGATGGGAGCCTGGCGGGCTGCCGTCTATGGGGTCACACAAAGTCGGACACGATTGACGTGACTTAGCAGCAGCAGCAGATTCATCATAGCTTTCGTTCCAAGGAGCAAGTGTCTTTTAATTTCATGGCTCCAATCACCATCTGCAGTGATTTTGGAGCCCAAGAAAATAAAGTCTGTCACTGTTTCCATCGTTTCCCCATCTATTTTCCCATGAAGTGATGGGACCGGATGCCGTGATCTTCGTTTTTTGAATGCTGAGTGTTAAGCTAGGGTTTTCACTTTCCTCTTTCTCTTCCATCAAAAGGAGCTTTAGCTCCTCTTCACTTTGTGTGTGCGAGCACGTGTATAACTGGACCACTTCACTGTACACTAGAAACTAATATAACACTGTAAATCAGCTATACTTCAATTAAAACAAACAAACAAGAAACAGAACATTGAAAACATTTCTTGGGATCCTTGGAAACACATGGATCAGGGGTTCTGGGCATCCTTTAGTGAAGGACCTAGGAAATTCAGTCTAATATAAATAATTTGAACATTAAAGGAAGTATGATCTCACAAGATACCTGAGGCAGGTAAGTAATACTTGGAATCAGTTATTTTCTAAGAATTTCATGTTAGGAAATATTATATTAATTTGTATTCTTTGGAAACTAAGATTTAAACTATTTCTATGTGTTTCTGGTTCCCCCAAATTGTCTCTCTTCACCTTAGAGACAGTATCTTCTCTTTCATGTGGCTCAGCCAGTGAGTAGTTAATGACCGCGTTTTGAACATAAAATTGAAACAAGAAATCTCACCAAATTAAGATCAAGATGCCAATGTTCTAAGTCCCTTTTCATATTCCAAATAAATCAGTGTAAGAACTAGGAAGACATCTCTCAACTCACTTAAATCCCATTCGATTTGCTTCTTGTTTCCGTTTATCAATTCTAGAGAACATCTGTCCTGAGTTCATGAGTCTCATCTAATTTCTGTTAAATTTCTGTCTAATTTCTGCTTTGCTTAGTTACCTATAGCAATGATTGTGAGCAGTCTCTGTGGTTCTGAACTAAACTATATTAGTAAAAATACCATGCTTTTTTGGATAATTGTCTTATAATTTACTGTGGAGCTAATTTTCAAAACTCATAGATATTAAGAAGACACGGCATAATTTCTGACACTGCACTGTATTTTATTTGGCAAGTCTCCACTCTTTCAGACCTTTTAAAAATAATAGTAATCCATCAACCAAATATTTAGTGAACAGGGCTAAGTCTGAAATCCATGTCTTCTGAATTTCCAGTCCTGGGGCAAACCACTACTTATGTGATATATTCAGAAGCTTTCTTATACTAAATGCATTAAAGACATAAGTTAGAAAATACTCATTAGAATTGGTGGTGACAACAATATTGCCTGGGATACAAACTGTCTAATCTATTGCCCTATAGTCCCGAGCCCTCTATTCTGGTTAGAAAAAAAGTCCACTTTTGTTCTTATCGGTTTATGAGTGTTTACTAATGCAGAGGGCGTCCGTGATGACTCAGTGGTGAGGAATCTGCCTGCAATGCAGGAGACACGGGTTCCATCCCTGGCTTGGGAAGATCCCCTGGAGGAGGAAATGACAACCCACTCCAGTATTCTTGCCTGAAAAATCCCATGGACAGAGAAACCTGGTGGGCTACAATCCATGGGTCGCAAAGAGTCAGACATGACCGAATGACCGAGCACAGCATTCATGTTGAGAGAATGCTCACTTCTTACATAACTATTAAGTAATAAGCTCAGAGAAATTACATGTGCAAATTTTTCTTTATTCACAGGTTTTCTTCCCCATACCTACTTTTCTAAAGTGATTAAAATGAAAAGCATTTCAAGACCTTCTTTCCATCCTTTAAAAGTGTTTAAAGACGAATCCATAGGCACTGTGATCTCCAAAGACAATCTCAATTAACTGTACTCCTTGAATGAAAGAAAAATGGAAGCAAACAGCAAATGTGATGGGCCATGATTTAAATGCTCCCATACTCAGTAGTCTCTCCTCAGGGTAGCAACTAAATTTGAGATTGTTTTCTACTTACATTGTGTTGATGTTAACTGCACAAGAAAACTTCAACTTACAAACTAAAGGTTTTAGTCCTAAGCCCAAATATATTATAACAAACGTTCCTTCAAGAATTAGTGTCTAAAAGAGGATTTTCCCTCCAAGTGGGAAAAACAGGTTTTGTATCCAGACACATTCAAAGCTGATGGCTCTCAAACTGAAGTGGATAGATTTCAACTTAGAACCTGAGTTGTTAACTTGATTTTGCTGTGTTTTTAAGAGAACTTTAGAAGAAACTCATATATAGAGTTTCTTTGACACACAATGTGGTTTAGAGAGAGTTTTGAAGACTTTTGTGTAAACTAGTCAAACACTATATTTGGAGGCATAGGATAAATCTTCAAAACATATACACAAGGTTTAATAATTGGTTTGAACCAAATTAAAAATGTTTGGAACAACATCTGTGGCAACTGTCTCCAAGTTCATCCTCCAGTTTTGAGAATTTAAAATCACATTTGAAGTTTTATAAAAGTTCTTTAAATTGGTTCATAGTCCTGCCCCAAATCCTATGTTTCCTTTAGCACAATTTTGGCCCTCCATCATCTTGAATAGAAATCCACTGAATAAATAATCAATCAGCCAAGCTGGCCACAGAAATTGCTTTTTATAATGTGGGCTTCCAGGAAACTTACAGACTTATGTGTTCATATTTTAAACTGATAGACATCAGGGGAGAGTGCTTAACAAGACCCTCTCAACCCTATTGTACGCTATGTATGAAAATTAATTAAAAATGACTCTTGTATCTAAAGAGTAAAAACTATAAAACTCCCACACAAGAACACACAAGCAATCCTTTCTGACCTTATAGTAAATAATAATTTCTTTGATATGACACTGAAAGCGTAGGTAACAAAAACATAGATAAACTTTGTCAAAATTAAAAAAAAAAACTCGTGCCTCAAAAGAGACCATCAAGAAAGTGAAAAAACAGCCCATGGAATGGGGGAAAACACTGACAGATCATGTGACTTCTAAGGGACTTTCGTTCAGAATAAATAAAAAACTCGTGTGTGCTCTGTTGCATCAGACTGAATGCAGATGCATGGACTGTAGCCCACCAGGCTCCTCTTTCCATGGGATTTCCCAGGCAGGAATGCCGAAGCGGGTTGCCATTTTCTACTCAAAGTCATCTTCTCAACCCAGAGATGGAACCCACATATCCTGCATTGCAGGCAGATTCTTTACTATCTGAGCCACCACTCAACAACAAAAAGAAAATCAAATTTTAAAAGGGGGCCAAGAATTGAAGTAGACATTTTCTCTGAGGAAGATATATGAATGACCAATAAGCATATGAAATGATGTACATGGTCATTCGTCATGTGACTAGGGAATGCACATCAAAACCACAAGAGGGACCACTTGAAATCTCCTAGAGTACCTAAAATTAAAGAGGATGTCGAGAAATGGGCACACTCATGCACTGCTGCTGGAAATGTAAAATAATACAGCTGCTTTGAAAAATAACCTGGCAGTTTCTTAAAACATTAAACATAGAGTTACCACGTGACCCAGCAATTCCATTCCTAAGTATGTACCCAAGAGAACTGAAAACCTATGTCCACACAAAATCCTGTACATAAATGTTCAGAGTAGCATTATAAATAATAGCTCAAAACTGGAAACACCCCAATGTTCATCAATTGATGAGTGGGTAAACAAAATATTGTACATTCCTATAATATAATATTAGTCAGAAATACAAAGGGAAAAAGTACCGACACATGTTACACGTGGATGAACTTTGGAAACATAACGCTAAGTGAAAGAAACCAAGCACAAAAGGCACTGAATGATTCAGTTCCCTTTAGATGAAATACCCCGACTAGATGAATCATAGAAATAGAAAGTACATTAACAGGTTTCCAGGAGCTGGTGTTAGGGGAGAATGGAGAGTGACTGCCAACAGGGTGCTGAAGATGTTTTGAAATTAGATGTTGATGATAGCTGTACACTGCAGTAAATATATTAAAAACTGCTATACTTTAAAAAGGTTAATTTTATTTTGATAAGTCATTAAAAAGAAATACCCTCTTGTAACAGATAGTTCTTCTATCTTGTGTATCAGTGAGGGTGGTTGGTCCACCGGTCTATACAGATAGCAGTTTTTAACAACCCTGCCTCTTAGGACAATAGATTGGCAATTCAGGGCAGGGGGAAGGTGTTTAATCAGTCAAGCGTGAGACATGGCATTAATACCATCAACTCGTGGACCAAATGCTCATCCTTTAATTGGTAGCCATTGCAGTCTAGAGACACATCCGTTATTTTAAAGTCAACAGCCTCTATTCTTCACATCTGCTGGGACACTAGTGAGTGCCTCTGGTACTGCTATTTCCAAGTAGCCCCTGCTGCTGCTGCTGCTCAGTCGCTTCAGTCGTGTCCGACTCTGTGTGACCCCATAGATAGCAGCCCACCAGGCTTCCCCGTCCCTGGGATTCTCCAGGCAAGAACACTGGAGTGGGTTGCCATTTCCTTCTCCAATGCATGAAAGTGAAAGGTGAAAGTGAAGTCACTCAGTCGTGTCCGACTCTTATCGACCCCATGGACTGCAGCCTACCAGGCTCCTCCGTCCATGGGATTTTCCAAGCAAGAGTACTGGAGTTGGGTGCCATTGCCTTCTCCCAAGTAGCCCCCAGAGAAGCCAAATCAGACAAGGATCAACTTCAATTAGACTGCACTGGATATAGTTCACCCCCTCTCAGCATTAGCACCCTTCACATCATTTCACCATGCAGAATTACACAAGCAACCGGTGAATTTGAAAAGGGAGACATCCATTAAATCAGAAAAATAATTTAAATCATTTGGGGAAAAACTTTTAGTAAGCATGTGTGTTTGTGTGTATTAGTCACTCAGGTGTGTCTGACTCTTTGCAATCCCATGGACTGTAGCCCACCAAGCTCCTCTGTCCATGGAATTCTCCAGGCAAGAAGACTGGAGTGTTGCCATTCCCTTCTCCAGGGGATCTTCCTGATCCAGGAATAGAATCCAGGTCTCCTGTATTGTAGGCAGATTCTTTACCATCTGAACCACCAGAGAAGCCCTTAGTAAGTATAGTCATTTTTAAATGAAAATAGTATATGTATGTTGCTGCTGCTGCTGCTAAGTCGCTTCAGTCATGTCCGACTCTGTGTGACCCCATAGATGGCAGCCCACCAGGCTCCCCGTCCCTGGCATTCTCCAGACAAGAACACTGGAGTGGGTTGCCATTTCCTTCTCCAATGCATGAAAGTGAAAAGTGAAAGGGAAGTCACTCAGTCGTATCTGACTCTTAGCGACCCCATGGACTGCAGCCCACCAGGCTCCTCCATCCATGGGATTTTGCAGGCAGGAGTACTGGAGTGGGGTGCCATTGTCTTCTCCGATATGTATGTTAGATATTAGTTTATACCTTTTGTAAAATACGTGAAACTTTGAGGGAAACATAAATTGAGTTTTCATAAAACCCATTATTCTAAGATTTTATAAAAGCTGCTATACTCCAACCATATGGAATTCACAGAAGTATTTGACTATGTGTGCTGAGTCAGTCGTGTTTGACTGTTTGTGGCCCCATGGACTGTACCTCGCCAAGTTCCTCTGTCTATGGGATTTTCCAGGCAAGAATACTGGAGTGGTTGCCACTTCCTACTCCAGGGGATCTTCCCAAGCCAGGGATCAAACCCCCACCTCTTGTGTCTCCTGCATTGTCAAGTGGATTCTTTACCACCAGTGCCGCTTGGGAAGCCTAGTATCTGACCATGTGGCCTCTCTCATCAAGGAACCTAATACATAGTTCCAGAAGCAAGACTACAGCAAGTCAAACCATTGAAGACTAGGTAACCAGAGGCTGAAATGACCAGTTAATCCATTTCCTTACAAACAATAGCCACTAAGAGGTAATAGAATAAATCAAGTCCTTCGTTTTCTACAGAAACATCATCCTTTGCATAAGCCCACCAAATGTGGAGTTAGTTAGTGTGAGTTTTGGCTCATCAAAGTCACAGGCACTATTAGGTCATCTGGATGAGTCAGGAATGCAGATGTGTAGTAAAATCGGTGGGGCTATTAACACACAACACACCTGTCTTTTGACTGAAGAACCTGTTGTTTGATCTAAAGCTAATCTATGGGACAAGTTCTGAAAGAACCAAAGACGTTTCCAAGGCTCAGCTATCCACCCCCAAATGGGAAGTACAGTTCAGAGAAGAACGTTGTAATGAGAGATCCTACATTTTTCCCAATTGCAACAAGTTAAATGCTCCCACTCCCTACTGATGACTGCTGCTCAAATGTTTCCTTCTGAGGTAACTCCCTGGAAGTGTGTATGCATAGCCAGTCTCCACGGCTAACACATACACATGCTTGGAACTGGGAAGCATACGGAACAGAACTGAGGTCATTAGAAGCTAAAAATACAGAACCCTCACAACTTGCCCCAGAGCAAGCATTCTCTAGCAGAAGTGTCAGGGAGATTATAACAAAATGAACCAAACAGCCAGTCTACTCATTAGTATCTTGTGCTTTATGGATACCAAAAGAACAGATGACGACCTCACGCACTATACTTTTAGAAAGGAAGGGGCTTCATTCTATTTAGTCTTCTGTGTATCCCACAAGCATTTACCTAGTTCCTTCTGCGTGTCAGAATCCATGCTCGGCAGTGGGATGGAAAGATGAATAAGACAATCCTGTCCTCAGGAGGTTCACAGCTGAGCAATGAAGACAGACGTGGGAATAATAATTAGTCATAGCGCATTGTCATAGGGGCTTTAATAAAGATATGTGTAAGCAGTTATGAGAACAGTGTCTCACATCACTGTTGGTTAGGGATATCTTCCCAGAAGGGATAATGCGCTGAAGCAGTTTTGAAGGAGGATCTGGAGATAGCCAAGCAGAACCATGAGAGGAGCACATCCCAAGAAGAGAAAACTATAGGTAGATATACAGAAGCATGTAAGCAAGAAGGTTACAAACAGGAGCCAAAGGTTGCCTGGGGGTAAGAATGCAGACGAGATTGGGAAGACAGATGAGGGTCAGACTGAAAACTGCCTCGACTTTGCCCAAAGAATTGACACTTTGCTTTAACATCAAGGGAGTCCTATTCAAGGATTTTTAGCAGGAGAACGACATAATGGAGGGATTTTTTCCCTTTAGTATCACTTTGTTTTTAAAGTCTATCCTGATGACTTGCAGGCTGGGTGAGGATTAAATAAAATGTTCTGGTCATTTAAGGGAAAGGCAGGGAGAACAGGAATGACGTAGGAAATGGAATGGAAATACCTGGATATTTTCAAGAGAGAGCAGTAGAACCAACTGGGTCATAGAAGTGAAAGGGAGAGAGGAAGGGATTAATTGTGTGAGTTTCCCTGATGAAGAGGGTGAGTAAAGGAAAATATTTTGGGGAGAAAACGAATTCTGTTGTTGGTTTGAGATCTACAAAAAGCAACTGAAAACATGATTCTGGACTTCAGAAAGATGTCTTCTGAAATATACATCATTTGAGCATATTCCAGATATTGAAATAAAGGAAGATGTCCAAGGAATGTTGGGAATAGATAAGCCTAGGGAATAACAATGTGTAAGGAGAAGATAGAGAGAGGAGCCAGTGGAGGAGCCTGAAAGGGTGCAGTCAGAGTGTGAACAGGGGCAGGAGACAGCATCGAACAGAAGCAAGAGCAAGGGGTGCCATCAAAACCAAGGGAATAGAGTGCCAAATAGTGCAGGTGAGAGTTACACAGTCTTGTAGAAGTGGGAAACTCAGCCAGACAAGCAGGCAATTGAAGTGGATGGAAAGGTACGGGAACGCTTTGGTCTGGTTTGTTGGTAGGTTTGTTACCTGAAGAGATGTTCATATGTTTATAAACTGGGCAGAAAGTTCAAAGGAAATGGAAGAGGTTGAAGACACTATGTAGATGAGAAGAAAAGGCACACAAATTACATAGCCCTAAAGAGCAACCCACTCCAGTGTTCTTGCCTGGAGAATCCCAGGGACAGAGGAGCCTGTTGGGCTGCTGTCTATGGGGTCACACAGAGTCGGACACGACTGACACGACTTAGCAGCAGCAGCAGGAAAGAGCAATATAAAAATAAGTCAATATAAAAAAAAATAAGTCAATAGAGTGGGTACCGTATGAATTATATAGATTAAATAGTGGACTGTGATGGCTTGTAATGGCCAGATAAGTTTTCAGCAAGACATGAAACATAAACAACCCTCCTTAAGATGGACTGTGTTCCCTCTTCATAAGTTCCTTCTTCACTTCTATCTCCAAATGAAGCTTTGGAGATAATCTGTTGTGTCTTCCCTGGACTGACCTTTCCTTCTTATTTATTATCATATTTATATGATAATATATTACCTATGATGAAGGTTTATGGTAAGGAAGAAATGACTGAATGCAAATAGCAGGGCATGAGTTAGTACTGAAAGCTTCATATATTGCCAGGCCTCCAATGAATGTCTCTTTTGAAAAGCAGTCAAGTTCACAGCAAGACCACCATCTACTCTACATTCTCCATGATGGATTGTACGTGCTGGGAAAATGTAGAGATGCTCTCCTCAAGGCTATTTTAAGAACTGTTCTTATAACATGGTTCATCAGGTATTAAACTAGGTAGAATAAATATAAGGAATTTTTCTTTCTTGGAGCTTTTTCTCCACCGGCTGTCAGTTTGCTGAAGAACATCATAAATCACCATGACAGCTCTAGTGGCTGGTCTAGAGTTGGTCTGACAAAATGAAGAGTTAGAAATTTGTTTGTAATTCACAAAAGATTGTCTCATTTCTACTCCCTGTGGTAATTGTACTCAGATTTGCAAATGACACGTATATCCAAGAAGTGGGGAAGGAAGAGGGAGGTTGTGTTGGCAAGGATACACATCCTTCTCTGAACGTTGACGGGGCTAGGCAAGTTAATAGAATAGGAGGTGCCGACATGATCAAAAACAATTCCCACTAAACAGTACTGATACTATTACTATTATTAGTAATTGATATTACATTACATTTTGGATGTTAGAGCATAGAATGTTTTTATACATCACAACTCAGAATTCTCATATCAAATCCATTCTGCACAGATTTGGACCACATCACAGCTATTGCTTCCTTGTCTGTGTGTAAAAAGGATGTTCACTGGTTCACACTGGTGTTGCCAGTGTGTGTGTTGTGGCCCTTCCTGTTTTCAAATACTAATAATAGTTCACTTGAGAACTTAAGATGTACCAGGCTCTACTCTAAGCTCTTTACATTAAATCTATGTGGGAAGAACTATTATAATCTTCATATTAGAGATGAGAAATCTGAAACATTGAACTTTCCAAAAGTCATATACCTAGTAGGTGGTGGGAGTAATAGATTTGACACAGGCCCTGTGTCAAATGTCTTTAGATGGATTCTTTATTTAATTTTCAGCATAATCCATGCATGCATGCTAAGTTGCATGTTCAGTCATGTTCGACTCTGTGCGACCCTGTAGACTATAGACCACCAGACTCTTCTGTCCATGGGATTCTCCAGGCAAGAATACTGGAGTGGGTTTCCCTTTTCTCCTCCAGAGGATCTTTCCCATCCGGGATGGAACCTGCATCTCTTATGTCTCCAGCATTGGCAGGTGGGTTTTTTAGCACTAGTGATGCCTGGGAAGCCCATAATCCATATGAGCACCTTATTAGGTATTAACATTCTCCCTTTTTTTTTAAAGATGCAAAAGACAGAGTTTAGAAATATGTAATAGGGACAGAATCAAGTCAGTTTAAAGCAATATTCTGTACACATGGAACTAATAATGATAAATAGGTAGCTTATAGAGTATAATTAGGACACCGAAGGCATTTCCACATAATGAATGCCTTAGACGACTGAATTTTGCACAGTTAATTTCTCAGTCATTTCTTTGAAATTTAATTTATTTTTGGAAGTGATCTTTCTGTAAAGTATAAGTAATTCCTTAATAGTTAACATACTATATAGATTACTCTTGATGTACAAGACAGTATTATAAACTTCAGTTGTAATGTGGAAATACAAGACCCTTAAAGACATCTAATCCTGGCTTTTTGCTGCTATATCCATGGTACTCTTCTCTTTATTATACTTTCTACCTTTCATATGCAGACTGCTAGTTCCCATGGATAGAGGAGCCTGGCAGGCAACAGTCCATGTGATTGCAAGAGTCAGACACAACTTAGCAACTAAAGAGAGAGAGAGACAGTTATTGTTCATGGCTTTCCTAGATGGCACAGTGGTAAAGAGTCCGCCTGCCAATGCTGGAGATTCAAGAGACACAGGTTCGATCCCTGGGTCAGGAAGATCCCCTGCAGGAGGAAACGGCAACTTGCTGCAGAGGAGTCTGGTAGGTTACAGTCCATGGGGTCTCAAAGAGCTGGACAACGACAGAGCAACTAAGCACACACACAGTTACTGCTCATAGTCTGCTAAGGATTTGAAAATCAAACATTTCAGAATTGTGATCACAGTGTAAATAGATCCCTAATAAACTCTGGAAATATACATATATAGTGTACATAGAAATATTTCTAAAAGCTCAATTCACTCCTAGTAAAATTATAAACAAGATGTCTACAAAAGAGCAAATTTTAAAATATTGATATTGAAAGTAGAGAAAGTAAGGAAACCTTATTATCAGAAATTGTTCATCCATTTAACACATAGATGTTGAGTGCCTCCAATGAGACAGCAGTTCCTATGGTGGCAAATATAAAGTCAACACTTGAAAATGGTTTGGATTTCCTTATGAAAGACATAATATTCATATTGTAATGTAAAAATAACATTCAATGCTACTGTCTCTGCAAAAGACACATAAAAGAAAAATACTTTGGAAACTTTGAAAATTCAAGGAAGGTTGGGATATTTCAAGCAAAGAAGTCAGGGAGAAATGGCAATATCAGGCAAAGTAGAGACGTCACTAAATAGGATTAATAGGGTAACTTTATATTGATGGCAATTATAGTTTTCATAGCAGGTATAAGAGTTATAGAGCATTACACTGGGCTTCCCTGGTGGTCCAGTGGTTAAGAATCTGCCTTCCAGTGCAGCAGATGCATGTTTGATCCCTGGCAGGCAACCAGGGTCCTACAAGTCGTGGGGCACCAAGTCCATACGTGGCAAATAGAGAGCCTGCGAGCTCTGGAGCCTGCATGCCACACCTAGAGAGCCCGTGTACCACAGCAAAGACACCGTGCAGCCAAAAAGAGAAAAAAGAAAGAGCTACAAACTATTAACCATCCAGTGGTTCTGTATCAGGAAACATCCGTGAAGCCCAGCTGTCTTCTGCCTCCTCACCCCTTAGCACCGTTTGGACACAGCATCAAGGGGGAAATGTGCCCTCAGGCGAGGTCAGTGAGTGTCACCTGTGCCCCACATGACTGGCAAAATCCAGGAAGACCTGCAGCACCCAGCTTCCCCTAAGTCGGGTTTCCTGACTATCTTGACCTCACTTTACGCAGTCGGTAAACAGAGTCCTGCCCTATTCCCATATAAGCTGCACAAAAGAACAGTCTTCAAGAAACCAAATTACAGAGATATCTGCTCATCCATCTAAGCACATTTCAGCAAGGTGACACAAGGAAAGATGCTCTAAACACAATGCATAGAAGACTTTACAATAGAGGAAACAGAGTTAATGAAACAGTCACTGCAGGATTTTAATAAAATAAATATACACTTTCCTCAGAAGGACATTAAAAAGCATTACATCCATAAGAATAAATATCTGGATATGTAAGAATTAAAAACTTGGTTGTTAAAATTTAAACTCTGTCCATGGACAAAATAAAATGAGGTGTACTGCTGAAGAATTAATTAGAAAGAAACTGTTATAAAGATTTCTCTAAACATAGTACTGAAGGAAAAAAAATGAGAAAAAGAATAACTGAGACATGCATTAATATCTGCAGAAATTTTAATATTTATCTAATAAATCTAGAAAGAGAAGATAGCAAGAATGAAAAGGAACATGACTAACCAAATAAAAATAGATAATTTTTCCCAATTTAAGAAAGACATGAGTTCCTACATTCAAAATCTCTACCAAATGTTTAGCAGAATGAATTAAAAGCAAAGAAAACTTCCAAACCTAGTCACAGTGTAGTGAATTCAGAAAAATGAAGAAAAAGTTTAAAAAGTTTCCCAAGAGGAAAAAAAAACCCACAGATTATCCATAACACAACAAAAATCTTATTTTCATTTGTAATAACAGATGCCAAAAGGAAGTGGGGGAAAGCTCTTTCAGAAAGACAGAATAAAGATATCTGAAAATCCATTCCATCATAAAGGCAATGAGAACACTGGGGGAATAAAACAGCCAAAATCAACATTTTTAGCAATCTTATTATTAATCAAATGCTTGCAACATTGAGGAGCATTCATTTTAAATGTTTGAATCTCAGTAACAACACTGTATTAGTTTTGCTATTGCTGATGGAACAAATCACCTTGAACTTAGTGGGTTAAAACAACAAAAATTTGCTATTTTATTTTTGTGGGTTACAGGTATGACACAGGTCTCACTGATCTAAAATCCAGGTGTCGACAGGGCTGCATTCCTTTCTGGAAGCTCCAGAGAGAATCTGTTTCTTTGTCTTTTCCAGCCCACATTCCTTGGTTCATGGTCCCTATTCCATTTTCAAAACCAGCCACACTGCATCTGTCTGACCCTTCTTCCATAGTCCATCTCCCTCTGACACAGAAGAGAAAAGTTCTCTGCTTTTAAGGACTCGCAATTAGATTGGGCCCAAGCTAGACAACCTAGGACAATTTCCCCATCTCAGGGCCCATAATCTTAATCACAACTGCAAAGACCCTTGTGCCATGTGATATAAAATATTCAGAGGATCCAGAGATTACAGCATGGACATTCCACTTAGCACGAATCGAGTTCTGTGATGTTTGAACTTGCCTTACTCCCATCTCCTTCTCCCCAGACCCATAGTAGCCTCGAAAATGACCAGCCTCACACCACGATGGGGCTTCCGCGGGGGCTCAGTGATAAGGGATCTGCCTGCCAATGCAGGAAACAGAGGTTTGATCTCTGGGTTGGGAAGATTCCCTGGAGTAGGAAATGGCAACCCACTCCAGTATTCTTGCCTGGCAAATCCCATGGACAGAGGAGACTGGCAGGCTACAGTCTATGGGGTCATAAAAGAGTGGGACATGACTTAGCTATTGAACAATAAGGCACTATTATAGCTATGAAAGCCAGCAGCTTAACAGTCATTGAAGAGGGGCAAAACAGATTTGGAGTCCCCCAAAAACTTATCCCCAGATAATTGTCCCTCTTAGGGCTGTCTGGCAGCTCCCTGGAAAAATGTCATTCTCAGGGCTTGTCTTTATATAACCTAATTCTGATCTTCCTCAGGAGAACAACTCTACCCCCAGGGCATTTTTGAAAAACAAGCTGCTGCCTCAGAGAGCATAACAGCTAGGGTAAACAAGAGGCTGACTTAAAAAAAAAAATGTGAAAGGAAAATATGGGAAAGAAGATGCTTTTTCAGGACTTTGAAAAGTTTCAATGTATTCTCGAGATTCCAGAAAGCCACACCCACTTGCAAGGTCGTGTGCATTCCCAAGAAAAATCTGAGAGGACTCTAATCTCTCCTCTGGGCTGTCCTGGAGGCTCTGCACAAAGAGGAAGTGAAGGCTAAGGCAGAGCTCTAAGTTGCCAGAGCCCTGAAGATGTGACCCCAAACACACACACACACATAGAGAGAGAGAGAATAAGGCTGGAGATTTCTTGGTTGAAGACACATAAGAAAATTTCCATCAGATCATAAGCTGACTGCTAAGCTATCCAAGCAGAGCATTCACTGGTCATACAAAACAAAGAATACAAACTTTACAGAATTAGTTCAGGAAAGTCACTAAAAAAAAAAAAACCAAAGAGTAGTTGCAACAGCAACAGTGGACCCTGGGTGGGGAAGGAGTGAGTGTGCATGTGCGTGTGTGTGTGTGTGTGTGCGCGCGCGCAATTTTCAGAATGTCCACTTTAAATTATTTAAAATGTCCATTTCCAATTTAAAAAACTGCAAGAAACACACACACACAATTTTATTCAGGGCAAATGAGTCAACAGAAACTGTCCCTAAGGAACTGCAGATGTTGAACTTACTAGGCAAAGAGTTTGAATCAGGTATTATGAATATGTTCAAAGAATTAGAGAAAACCATGTCCAAAGAAAAGAAACGTATAAGAATGATGTTTCAGCAAACAGAGAATGTGACGATGAGGTCCAAACTGTTAAAAAGAACCAAACAGAAATTGTGGAGTTGAAAAGCACAATAACTAAAAAAAAAAAAAGAAAAGAAAAGCACAATAACTGAAGTTAAAAAAAAAAATTCACTAAATGGGCTTGACAGCAGAACTGAGCTGGCAGAAAAATGAACTGCCAAACTTAAAGATAAGTCAAGTGAAACTATTTAGTCTAAAGAACGGAAAGAAAAAAGAATAAAAATAAATGAACACGTCTCAGAGATTTCTAAGATATCATCAAGCATACCAACTTACATTTACCTTTGTCTGGTCATGCGGAGTCCTGGACAGTCAAGACACATACCCTGCTCTCCCCTTAGTCAAAGATGACAATCACTCCCTTTTCCGAAGTGTACCCATCCCATCGTAAGTCATCATTGGGCGCCCCAAACCAAGCCTTCACATGTGCCTGGTTCCTGGTCTGTTTAGAGGTTGGTTCTTCATATTGAGCTTATCTTGATTTCAATCTCTGGCATTTTGTTCAGCATACTTTTTTTTCACAAATTTTTTTCATGAAATTTTTCAATTCCATTAAAATATTATTCATATTGACTACTGAGATTTTTGATGTCTTAAATTTGGTGTCTGAGAAAATCACCTCACTCACATTACCCTTGTCCTAATCTCATTTCCAGCCTTCCCTTTGATTTTGTGAAGAAATATTTCTGTTTAAAATAACAGAAACTGGAAACCAAAGAACCCTGGCTGATTCAAGGGAATAAAAGGATAAAGCACTAATATGATATGTCAAAAAAAAATTCCTGCACACTTGAACATTGCAGGAGGAAAACTGTAAAAACTAGTAAGATCTCTTAGTAAGGTTCAGTTTAGTTCAGTTCAGTCATTCAGTCTGACTCTTTGCACGCCAGGCCTCCCTGTCCATCACCAACTCCCAGAGTTCACTCAAACTCACGCCCTAAGATAGGCGGTCACAAAATATACAAAATCATTAGTTTTAATACAAGAAATACCAAATATCTGGAATAAATATAATGAAAAAAGTATTCCATTTACTTTATAGATATATATGTCCTAAAACTGAATTAACAAAAAAATATGTAGATCCTGTTTAAGGAAAATCACAAAACATTTTTGAGGGATATAAAGTAGATCTAAATAGCCAGGGAGATATACTATATTCTTGGACTGGAGAATTCAATATTATTGATATTTATACAGCTTTTCTAAAACTATAATTTCAAAAAATTGAATTTAAAATTTAATTTCATGCACTTATAATCCAACCCTTTGAAATGCTTTAACTAAAATTGTATCCTAAAATTCATCTAGAAAATTAAATCCGTTACAGCCAGGAACTTTTTAAACAGCAAAACACCTGTCCTGTCAGATTATAAAATGAATTATAAAACTGTAAAATTTAATAGTGTTTAATAGTATAGCTTTAGTCCTAGAATAGATAGATCAATGAAACAGATTAAATAAATAAACTAATAAAAGTAAATAAACTGATGTGTAGTAAATAAACTAATAAAAGTAAATAAACTGATGTGTAGATACAAGAAATTAGTGCAAATTAAAATAGGAATTTCAAGTGAGACAGATGGATTAATCAATAAGTATTATTGGAACAGTTAGGTTGCCATTTAGAAGAAAGCTAAAATTAGAATTCAGGTCACCCATGCACCAAAATATATCCCAGATGGATTAAAAGGTTAAATGTAAAATACTCAAACACACATACAATGTATGATGACTATTTAGGCAAGGGTTGCTGTCTCTAAATAAGATAACAAAATGAGATAATTATGGAAAATATTGGTATATGTAACTATATGAAAATATAAAATATCAATTATCTAATGACAGAAATGATGAAGAAGTGCTAAAATAACCCATTAAACAGAGGGAGAAAAAAATGGCAAAGTTTGACAAATTCTTTCCTTGAAAATAAGCCATTTTAGGATTTTATTCTATCAAATTTTAAATAATTGATAATAAATGGATAATAATTCCAATTTATGTATTTATTTGTCCACTTGTGCTGCTTTGTGGGATATTAGTTCCCTGATGAGGGACTAAAGAGTGAAAGCATTGAGTCCTAACCACTGGACCACCAGGGAATTACCAACCATTCCTATTTAAATAGATGGCTAGCACAGAAAAAGGATGCTAAAAAAGAAAAGAAAGAAGGAAGAACCTCAAATTGAACATTTCTTTAAAATAAGAATATATGACATAATAATCTCCCAACAAATGTCATACACAAAGACACAAAGGATATTCAAATTATGATTTCTTCTCTTATAACTCAGTATTGAGGGGGAAAGTTATGTTAGTCTCAGTAGATGCTAAAAAATGTATTTGAAACAGTTTAAACACTCTTTTGCAGCAGTAATTCTCACTGAGCTAAGAATAGAAGAAAAATTCCTTAAAATGAATAAATACGGTGTGATAACAGCTGTTAGTTTCCCCAATCTCTATTCTCTCCTTCTCCCGTGGTGGGAGAATTTTTAGCTGGCATGAGGGCAAGACTCAAGCTGTGTGTTTTATAGGGCACATCAACAATCTAGAATGATCAGAGATAAACCACTACACCACTCTGTACTGCTTACATCCGGATTTAGTATGCATCACTGTTACTTTGAGTCTTTGTATTATGGCAGCTAAACCTACACGCTAAATAATACAGACAATTACCAGAAATCTAAAGCAAACATCATGATGTTATTTTTCAATGGTCCTCATTAAAGCTAGCTGTTTGCTATATCTGCTACAAATTAATATGATACTAGCAAAATAGCCAATCCAATAAGAAAAAAAAAAGGAAGGGGAAGGAATGAAAGAAACAAAATTGTCATTATATTCAAGTGTATGACGGTCTATCAAAAATTTAGAAAGATTAACAGTAAAGCTATTAAAAATCTCTCACCAAATTCAATGAAAGGTCCATTTGTTAAGCGTCTATAGATTAGCAATAAGAAATTTTAAAATGCAATTGGAAAATAAGATGTAATTCATTATTGCAAAAGAACTTTAAAATATCTAGAAGTGAGTCTAACAAAAAATATGCAAGAGGTATATGAAGATAAATATAAAACTTTACTGAGGGGTCTTGAGGATGACCCCAATCAAAATTCCCCAAAAATAGTTTTAAAGAAGCTCTACAATCTGACTTGAGAGAGAAAATACAAAAGATTGCCTGTGAAATTTTTTTAAAATAACAGTTAAAGGAGACATTCCCTATAAGTTACCAGAATACTATATATAGTAATTAATATATTATTTTATAGCTTAAAATTATATTTATTTTATTATAATTAAATAATTACTTTATTTATGAGTAGAGTAATACAATGGCACACTAACATAGGAATGGACAAATAGACTCTGGACAAAATAAAGTTGAAGAATATGTGTGTTATACACACACACACACACACATATACACACACACTCTTACAATTTTTAGCATATGGTTATGGAGATACTTCCTGAAGGAGATAGACTATTCATTTATTGGAACTGGGACAACTAGATAGAAAGAAAAAACAAACTTAGATTTTTCTCTCACACCACATATAAAGTCAGATTCTACATAGCTTGAAAGTTTAAACATTTTTAATCTATGAAATCATGAAATAGAAAATTGGAGGAAAATCAGAAGACAAAAATAAAAATTATGACAGATTTTACCATATGAAAATGAATAACTTCTTTACAAGGAAAGACGGTAAAACAATATTAAAAGACAAGGGACAGATTAAGAGAAAATATCTGCACAGTATGTAACAGATGAAGGCTTAATATATGCAATGTGTAAAGAGACAAATAAGCCTAACTTAAAATTAAGAAATTAATTTGAAGATTCAATTCAAAGAAAAAGAAGTGCAAATGGTCACATACATCAGAAAATATGTTCCATTTCACTAGTAATTAGGAAAATACAAATTAAAACAACACTGAGATTATATTTTTCACCAGATTGGCAAATATTTGAAATTTCCATAACATCTAGTGTGAGAAAACAGAATTTCTTATTCACTGTTAATAAGAGTGTAAATTGATACAGTCTTATTTAAGGACAATTTGGCAGGAACTATCAAAATTATGAATACCCTTTCACCCACATTCTAGGAGATTACTCCAGAGAAATATGTGCAAATAAACACAAAGATATCTTCACAGATTGACTTTTGAATCACAGTAAAAATTTTAAATTGACCCAAATAACCTTCCAAAGAGGAATTTTCTGGCGAGAGAAGTTTTCCCCTTTCATCTTTTTTTTTTTTTTTTAAATGAGAATAGAGTCACATACCTATGCATTTAAAAACAATACACAGAGGCTTCTCTGGTGGCTTGATCCTTGGTCTGGGGGGATCTAATTAAGCCCTTGCATCACAAATACTGAGCCAGAGCTCTAGAGCCCACAAGCTGCAACTGCTGGGCCCAGGTGCGGCGGCTACTGAAGCCCCTGTGCCTAGAGTCTGTGCTCCGCAACTAGAGAAGACACTGCAACGAGAAGCCTGCACCCCTCACCTAGGGACCAGTCCCCGCCCTCCACACCTAGACAAAAGCCCTCCCAGCAACAAAGACACAGCACAGCCAAAAATAAATACATAAACTTTAAAAAAAAAAAATAAAAACAATACAAGATGATGATGTTCATGAAAAAAATGAATATGTGCTGTGACCCACCATGTGCTTTGAGGGTCAGATTAGTTCCCAGGAAATTAAGCCGGATGCGGTTAGAACTAAATGGCATCAGGAATTTTAGGAACTTAACAAAATTCTAAAGTTTACCTGGAATGAAACAGCAATAGCAGTGAAGAAATTGGGGGGAGGTGGGGCAAGGGATAGCAACTTTATTTGGAAAGCCAGTACATTGAGATGATGGTAGACAAGCACCCCAAAGAGCCATCTTACTGGGGTTTGGATGCCAGTTTTATTTTGTATAACAAAGATTTTTTAAATTATTTTTTTATTGAAGGATAATTGCTTTACAGAATTTCATTGTTTTCTGTCAAATCTCAACACGAATCAGCCATAGGTATACATATAACCCTTTCTTTTGAACTTCCCTACCATTTCCCTCCCCATCCCACCCCTCTAGGTTGATACAGAGCCCCTGCTTGAGTTTCCTGAGTCACAGAGCAAATTCCTGCTGGCTATCTATTTTAAATATGGCAATGTAAGTTTCCATGTTACTCTCTCCATTCATCTCACCCTCTCCTCCCCTCTCCCCATGGCCACACGTCTATTCTCTATGTCTGGTTCTCTACTGCTGCCCTGGAAGTAAATTCTTCAGTACCATTTTTCTAGATTCCATATATATGCATTAGAATATGATATTTATCTTTCTCTTTCTGACTTACTCCTCTCTATATAAAAGGTTCTAGGTTCATCCACCTCACTAGAACTGACTAAAAGGTGTTCCTTTTTTACAGCTGAATAATATTCCGTTGTGTATATATGTACCATAATGTCTATATCCATTCATCTGTTGATGGACGTCTAGGTGGCTTCCATGTTCTAGCTATTGTAAATAGTGCTGCAATGAAAAATGGGATACATGCGTCTTCTCAATTTTTGTATAAAAAGAAATTTTTGACAAAGATAAGAACTTATCTCACTAGAGGCTGAAATTGTATCAATATAAGTAAGGTATCTTGGAGCCTCCCAAGTGGCCCAAGTGGCAAAGAACCTGCCTGCCAATGTAAGAGACTCAGGTTCAATCCCTGGGTGAGAAAGATCCCCTGGAGGAGGGCATGGCAACCCACGCCAGCATTCTTGCCCAGAGAATCCCATGGACAGAGGAGCCTGGATGGCTACAGTCCAGGGGGTCGCAAAGAGTTGGACACGACTGAACAACTAACAATTTCCCGCGTGTTCCATTGCACTGCCTTGAATGGAGCAGCTCATCATCTTAACAAGATTTTGGGGCTTCCCTGGTGTCTCAGACAGTAAAGAATCTGCCTACAATGCAGAAGACCTGGGTTCAGTCCCTGGGTAGCGAAGATCCCCTGGAGAAGGGAATGGCAACCCACTCCAGTACTCTTGCCTGGAGAATTCCATGGACAGAGGAGCCTGGTGGGCTACATTCCTTGGGGTCGCAAAGAGTCAGACACAACTGAGCAACTAATACGGAAGTAAAAGTATGTAGCATTTAAAAGAAAAACTTACAAGCACAGTAATGAAACAAAGTAGAGATTGAATTTAAAAACTTAGCACCAGCTTCATAAGGACAATAGAAAGATCCAGTAGAGAAGGGATGTATTAACCTAACAAGTACTATTGAATTTGGTTAGACATTTGCAGAATGGGTTATGTGAAATATGGTTTATTTATATTGCCTACCATTCATTAAAATAAATTAAAAATAGATTAGAGATATGAAAAATGTCAAACCATAGAAAATCTAAAAGAAAATATAGATGAATATTTATAAAATTTCTAGAGGGTTAGAAGTTAAGCAGGAGAGAAAATTATCAATGAAAAGATCAATAATATGACTACTAAAATCATATTTCTATATCTCAAGGCATAATTAAAATGGACAGAAAGCAATAAAGTTGAAAAATTATTTGCAGCAAATAAGTTGAGAAAAAAGTTGGTGCCTTTTATGTAAATAAAGAAAAAGAAAGAAAGAAAAGATAGCACTATAAGCTGTGTCCATCTCTTGCAACCCCATGAACTGTAGCCCACCAAGCTCCTCTGTTCATGCCATTCTCCAGGCAAGACTACTGGAGTGGGTTGCCATTTCCTTCTCCAGGGGAACTTCCCGACTCAGGAATTGAACCCAGGTCTCCCTCATTGCAGGCAGATGCTTTACCGACTGAGCTACGTGGGAAGCCCTTTATGTAAATAAAGTATTCATATAAATTGATAACAGATCCTCAAAAATAGACAAAGAGCTAAAAGAGATCATTTACAAAGTTGGATTAAAACAGGTAAAAAAAAAAAAAGAAAAGTCAAATAAATGCAAAGTAAATCAACACTTCGAGTCTATTGTTGCCTATCCTATCAGATGAAAATTAATGTTATTTATTAAGGGCTTTGACTGTGTGGATCACAATAAAATGTGGAAAGTTCTGAAAGAGATGGGAATACCAGACCACCTGAGCTGCCTCTTGAGAAATCTGTATACAGGTCAGGAAGCAACAGTTAGAACTGGACATGGAACAACAGACTGGTTCCAAATAGGAAAAGGAGTACGTCAAGGCTGTGTATTGTCACCCTGCTTATTTAACTTATATGCAGAGTACATCATGGGAAACGCTGGACTGGAAGAAACACAAGCTGGAATCAAGATTGCCAGGAGAAATATCAATAACCTCAGATATGCAGATGACACCACCCTTATGGCAGAAATTGAAGAGGAACTCAAAAGCCTCTTGATGAAAGTGAAAGAGGAGAGTGAAAAGGTTGGCTTAAAGCTCAACATTCAGAAAACGAAGATCATGGCATCCAGTCCCATCACTTCTTGGGAAATAGATAGGGAAACAGGGGAAACAGTGTCAGACTTTCTTTTTGGGGGCTCCAAAATCACTGCAGATGGTGACTGCAGCCATGAAATTAAGACGCTTACTCCTTGGAAGGAAAGTTATGACCAACCTAGATAGCATATTCAAAAGCAGAGACATTACTTTGCCAACAAAGTTTCGTCTAGTCAAGGCTATGGTTTTTCCTGTGGTCATGTATGGATGTGAGAGTTGGACTGTGAAGAAGGCTGAGCCCCGAAGAATTGATGCTTTTGAAGTGTGGTGTTGGAGAAGACTCTTGAGAGTCCCTTGGACTGCAAGGAGATCCAACCAGTCCATTCTGAAGGAGATCAGCCCTGGGATTTCTTTGGAAGGAATGATGCTAAAGCTGAAACTCCAGTACTTTGGCCACCTCATGCGAAGAGTTGACTCATTGGAAAAGACTCTGATGCTGGGAGGGATTGGGGGCAGGAGGAGAAGGGGACGATAGAGGATGAGGTGGCTGGATGGCATCACCGACTCGATGGACGTGAGTCTGAGTGAACTCCGGGAGTTGGTGATGGACAGGGAGGCCTGGTGTGCTGTGATTCGTGGGGTCCCAAAGAGTCAGACACGACTGAGCGACTGAAATGAACTGAACTGAACTGGTGGTTCAGACCGTAAAGAATCTGCCTGCAATACAGGAGACCTGGGTTTGATCCCTTGGTCAGGAAGATTCCTGGAGAAAGGAACGGCTACTCACTCCGGTATTTTTGCCTGGAGAATCCCATAGACGGAGGAGTCTGCGTGCTACAGTCTTTGGAGTCACAAAGAGTTAAACATGACTGAGAGAATAACACACATATACCCATTAATTAAAGTACTACCCCATTACAGACAGCAGAGTGAAAATTTTAGAAATCAATTTGGCATTCTGCATCAGAAGTCTATATGAGTTTCCACAATGCAGGTTACCTCTGAGGATCTTTCCTAAGAAAATAATTCTTAATATACATAAGAAAGCTGTAAGCACAATGATTTCATGGCAGCATTATTATAACAGCAAGAGTTTGAGATCATATAGAAATTTTGAAATAATTCAATAATAATGGATTAATCCATTAATTAATCCACTCAGTACAATATGCAGATATCAACAGTGACTTTAGTTTAGACTAAAATGATAAAATGCCTAACATAAAATAGTATAAAAAAAAAGCCAGAAAGACACTTCTACAGTTGAGACACTCTCAATTCTCTACAAAATGCAGAATTTAAAACATAAAGAGTGAAAAGAAATACACCAAAGACTGACTTTCTATGACTGATAAGTTTTGGGTAATTCACCCCAAACATTTAAAATGTTTTCTACATTTTCCAACTCTCTAAAATAAATGTTTATAAAAACTAAAACTTTATTTTACGAAACTGTCTGGAACAATCTGATGGACATTCCACCACATAAGCTGCCCAAGCGCAGGACTCTGGGGATGCTCATTAGAAAATGATGAGTTAATTAAAGTTGTGCGCTTCATCTCTGTGGCAAGGATTTCCTTTAATCCAGCAGTGGTTTTCTCTCCATTTGCAGCGTGCGGTTTCTGGATGAAAACCTGAGAACAGACTGACCCTCCGGCCACAGCTACTCACGTCAGAGACGTGCATTTGCAGGTGTGAGCTGTTTGCTTTGGTTTGCCAAGTCAAAAGAGCCGAGCTTCCCGCTGTGGTGAGAGTTTCCAACTTCAGATGGAGCAGGAGAAATTCTAAACTGTTTGCCCTTTGCACATGTGAAATATTACTGAAATTTACCGATTTTTCCCTGATGTTTTTTTTTCTGGGCTTTTATCACTATCCTGAAAATAAACACAGAGAAGGCTAGCATACCAAATGTGCTCTGGGGAACCTGGCAAAGGGATGTTTTCCTGAGTTGTACTAGTGCTCCAGTGCTCCTGGCTTGACTTGAGAGCAAAGAGAGAGAAATATAAAGGCCATGTTTTTCCCCTCCAGGACTTTATTACAGACTTGAATGACACAGTAGGACTTGTACCAAAGCTACCACACAGGAAGTAGGGACACTTTCACAAGGAGCAACAGGAAACCAGGAAAAACTTGGGACATATTCCCACACCAGTTTGTCCAGGGTCAAAGACTCTGGACACTGTGTTCTCCAGCTCAGCCTCCTCTCTCCCTAGTGGGTGAGCACTAGCTAGTGCTAGTGCTTAGTTGCTCAGTCGTGTCCGACTCTGTGACCCGGAGGGCTAGTGCTAGTGCTTAGTTGCTCAGTCGCGTCTGACTCTGTGACCCGGAGGACTGTAGCCTGCCAGGCTCCCCTGTCCATGGGATTCCCCAGGCAAGAATACCGGAGTGGGTAGCTCCATTCTCTTCTCCAGGGGATCTTCCTGACCCAGGCATTGAACCCGGGTCTCCTGCATTGCAGCCAGATTCTTTACCATCTGAGCCACCAGGGGAAGCCTGTTTGAGTACTAGTTATTGCTAGGTAGGGCCACAAAGCTGAAAAGCATCATTGTCTATGGTGGTGGAGAGACAAATCCCTTCACAATCTCTTTCTGGGGTTTCCATACAGATCACAGAACACATCTCAGGACTACCTCCTGGCTGCACAACTTTCTCATGATTTCCCCACAATCATGCACGCCCCAGCCATTCCCCCTGCTCTGTAGGTATTTTCACCCACAGAAAATCCAAAGAGTCTGGAACACAGAGGTAAGCAAGAGTATCTCTATAGCATCCCAAAATAATCTGGGGGAAAAAAAAATCCTCATTGAGTACATTCTGTGGCCTTGGGTTTTAGCCGTTTCTCAACAGCCTTCTGCTGTTGCATTGGAGGCATGTATGGCCATTTTAAGAGTAGAAAGGAGCCAAGGGAACACCCCACTAACAATGAGTCTTAAGGACTCACCAAGGTGTTGAAGAGCTATCACCAGATACCTGGTCATAGTATTCCCCAAGCACATCAGACCCCATATATTACAATAAACAGGAAACAGTGGTCGAAATGAATTTGGTAACAGCGCAAGTAGAGGAAGATCAACAACTACAATACCCTAAGGAAGAAAACAGAGTTGAGAACACCACTGAGGTTTCTTGAAATGCAATTAAACCCATGAGTTTGTCATTGAGGAGCCTCGCCATTCCTTTAATGCCTATCTTGGGCTTGAAAGCCCATCTCGGTAAAACAGATGAAATAGGAGGAGCCAGCTCTGGGCTGGATACTGGGGAATATAAAACAAGTGGAAAGGATGAAAGATGAATGCAGGAATTCGCTTTCAATTAATTTGTAACCAGGTTATGTGGTTCATAAATAATATTAAATCAATCATTTAACTACCATTTTTGTTGTTGTTTAGTTGCTAAGTCGTGTCTGACTCTTCTGCAACTCCATGGACGGTAGCCTGCTAGGTACCTCTGTCCACAGGATTTCCCAGTCAAGAATACCAGAGTGGGTTGCCATCTCCTTCTCCAGGGGATCTTCTTGACCCAGGAACTGAACTCAGGTCTCCTACTTGGCAGGCAGATACTTTAGCACTGAGCCATAAAGGAAGCCCAACTATAGTTTAAGTATTCAATTTCTTTATTATGTGGTTCATAAATAAATTTGGCTATATATCAAGAGTGATGAGTGATTAAGAAATAAATGCTGATTGTGTAACTGTACAAGATATGGTTCCCACATTGTTTCCACTGGGACACTTGGGATAATGGTGATGAGTGATGGTGGTAATGATCATGGTGATAGATAACACCCCACTATTCACATACTGGGCTTCCCTGGTAGCTCAGGTGGTACAAATCCACCTGCAATGCAGGAGACCCCGGTTCGATTCCTGGGTCAGGAAGATCTGCTGGAGAAGGGATAGGCTACCCACTCCAGTATTCTTGGGCTTCCCTAGTGCTCAGCTGGTAAAGAATCTCCTGCAATGCAGGAGACCTGGGTTGGATCCCCAGGTTGGGAAGATGCCCTGGAGAAGAGAACAGCTACCCACTCTAGTATTCTGGCCTGGAGAATTTCATGGACTGTATAGTCCATAGGGTTGCAAAGAGTCGGACACAACTAAGCAACTTTCATTTCACATATTAGCCAACTTAATTATTGTAACTCTAAGAGGCTAATTAGAATCTCCACTGTGCAGGCAAGGAAGCTGAACTGTAAGGAAGTTAAGTAACTTGCTCACACAGCCAGCATGCGACAGTTCCAGAGTTTGAACCCAGATGAACTGGCTTTAGAGATTATGTTCTTAACCTCAGTGCTCTGCTGTCTCATCAAGCGAAGAGGTTGGATGACACAAGTCCCATGATCAGGGGCTGCTGTGCTTCATTGTGTTCAGAGGCTGCAAGGTATACACACATTTTTGATGTGAGTGATATTTTTTCTTCATTGAGAGATTATTAACATACCAAACAATTTACCCTTTTGAACCACAATTCAGTGGTTTTTAACATATTCATAAGTTGTGTACACATCACTACATGACTATCTAATTCCAGAACATACTTATTACCCTAAAAAGAAACCCTGGACCCATCCCCATCTCCTCCAGCCCTAATCTACTAATCTACTATCTATCTCTAGAGATTTGCCAATTCTGAATATGTCATATAAATGAAGTCATACAATATATGGCCTTTTGTATCCAGCTTGTTTCACTTGGCATAATAATGTTCTCAAGGTTCAATCATGTTGTAGCATGTATCAGTAATTTTTTTATTGCTTAATAAAAGTGTATTGTCTGGACGTATCTAGTTTGTTTATCCATCCATCTGTTATGGCTGTTTGGGTTGTTTCCACTTTGGGGTTATGGTGAATAATGCTGCTATGACTATTTGACTATCCATGTACAAATTTTCGTGTGAACATGTTTCTACTTCTCTTGGGTATGAACCTCAGCATGGAATTGCTGGGTCAGATGGTAACTCAGTCAGAAAGTTGAATGTCAGGACGGAGTTTAAGTCTACCAGCAGATGCTGTGGGCTTCCCTGGTGGCTCAGATGGTAAAGAATCTGCCTGCAGTTCAAGAGACCTGGTTTTGATCCCTGGGTCAGGAAGATCCCCTGGAGAAGGAAACGGCAACCCATTCTAGGATTCTTATTTGGGAAATCCCATGGACAAAGGGGAGCCTGGAAGGCTGTAGTCCATGGGGCTGCAAAGAGTTGGACACAACTGAGTGACTAACACACACACATGGCAACTCAGTTAAAGATTTATGAGCAAGTGATATTTTAAAAGGTAACTTGCAATATGTTCAGATTTACTTTTTGCAAATAAACTATGCACAAACTTTGATACTTTAGAATTACTTTTAAAATGACTTGCTGAACACCACACAAGCGCTTACAGTGCATTGTTTCAAAGAAAAAAAGACCCATGGGAGACAGAATGGTGGAGGAGAGGTATTCATATAGTGCTTGCTAATTTCTCAGCAGAAGAGTAAGCATGTAGATTCAACAGAATTGAGCAAACCCAGCTGTCGGTTCTGCTCTTCCTTTGGTGAAGAATACCAAAGAGGCTGAAAAATCTGAACTAACTTCGTGTTAGACAGCTCTGTTAAAAGGCACAGTGGATTCTATACCCCTCTAAAGAGCTGTACTTCCCATCTTCTTACCTTGATTTAAATTAAAGAAAACAGAGGGCCAATGGATTGTAGGAGCTTGGAATTTTTCTACTGTGAAGAGTGATTTTTCCCATTGTTTGTGTTCAAAGTTGATTTCCTTTCATTAGACTAACCTGAATATTTTCTTGTTGGAAATATTATAAAAAAGGTAGTAGTGGAGCCCGTCTCCCCTTCTATAGATGATATGAATGTTCATCTATCTTTCCAGAACAATCTCAAATTATTCCATCAAGTGAACAGTCTGACCTGGAGGGGGACATGGGGGAACATGGCATCTGATGAACTCAAGTGTTGTCCAAGAGGACAATCACTGTCTCCACGCCTCCGTCCTCAATTTTTCTTTAAATAAGGTCAGTCTTTAGAGGATAAACTCATAAATCTCTCAGTGTATTTTGCCCCCCCAGAATGAGAGGGGCTGAATTTACCTATTAGCAGATTATTACTTGTTTTCAGCAAACTCTGCTGCTACCAAAAATCTACCATGTGATTTGAGAGAAGAGTACATTCTTTCTGCAATATGTTTTTCTTATTAGCTGTCTGCCAGGGCTATTATAGGGAAAGAAAACGGAAAACTTCAATCTGTGACCATATGGCCAATGTATGTCCCTTTCTTTGGTTCCTGGGGAAACCTTTTTTAAATTTCAAAACTGGGTGACTGGTTAATTTTATTTTCTTGACCATCAGTGCCATAGTTGCTTAATTTGAAAAATTCTTATAAAGTATCTGCTTTTAAAACAGGAAACTTCATGGCATACTGGCTTTGAAGTCAGGGAGAATGGGATTTGAAACTTGATTGCTGTTCAATAGTTATGTATTTACACAATATACGCTTACACACACATTTATGTATCTTTGGGTAAGATATTTGACCTCTCTGAGTCTGGATTAAATGAAACGATGTAGATCAAATTCCCTTAAGAGTGCTTGCACATAGTAACAGCTCAATAAACAAGAGATTATTTTTTATTAATTTATCACTCTGTGATAAAGACTCTCTGGATAAAACAGTATGGACGAGTTGCTGAGGTAACAAGTGGGATCAGCCAATCAGCTTCCTTCATTCTCTGCTTTCTTTTTATTTCTTCTCTGGGCATCATGCTTTTGTGTCTATTCAATCGCAGACACCGGTCTAAGTACTGTCAGGACCCCACCCGAACATATCTGGTCTGCTTGTAACAGCTCTCCGGCTCCACAATTAGCGCCGCTAACGTGCCCAGAGGTGATGAGCGTGGAAACACAGCTGCTGGAAGCCGCCCTCATCCCGGACCCTCTTTGGTCTCTCCCTGCTGGCTCCAGGCATTTGCTGCGTCGGCTCTCCGGCCTCCTGCGGCCGGCTCAGGGCGCGTGGCGCTGGCTTGCTGCAGTAGAGTCCGCATTAGCTCCTGGTCTGTAGCCGAGCCGCAGTCCCAGTTCATCTGATTGATTCGCTCCCGAGCACGGGCGAGCTCGACCAGCTCAGCAGCTCTTTATGACATCTGGCACAGACAGCAAATTCCTTCCAGCTCAACTCGTGGAGCTAGGCTCTGTCCTGCCTTAAAACCAGCCCCAGCTCCTCAATTACCTTCTGCCCTTATTCATGCCCTGCCAATTCCTCTTTGCTGGAATCCGGATGAGGCTGCTGCATATGCCAGGGCTGAGAACCACTGGTGAGCACTCATGGGCCTCCTCCATGTCAAGATGGCGCTTGGAACTTGGCCAAAGGAAGCCTGGCTCAGACAGGGTTCATCGCAGGTAAGAGGAAGGTATGATCACCTTGGGAAGAAATCTGCCTGTAAGTCTGATGTGTCTTGAAAAAGGGACAGAGCTGCCCACTCTCTGACGTGGGCTGGTCTGGCGCCCGGATCCAAAGACCACAGGGTGTGGCTCTGAAGAAAGGTTATCCTCAACACGCCCAGCGAGCAAGCACACGCACCCTCGCGGGATGGAGGCCATGGCTTTCTGGCCTTTGAGATTACCCTCCTCAGGAAGGGACACTCTCTCTCTCTTTCAGACCTGAACTCAAAGAAGTCTTGCTACTTGGGAGAAGCCCCTCTTACAGGGCAACTTGCCTCCCCTTCTCTGTAGCAGAAGGACTTGCCACGGGGCAAACACAGAGGAAAAAGTGGACGGTGCCACTGGAGAGGAAGAGGAGGTGGCAATACTTACCTCAGGCTTGACAGAAGTCCTGCAGAAGGTGCTCTGGAGTTTGCCCAGCTTTGTTTCTTTCCTCTCCTGTCTCTCTGTGGTTTTGCCGCATGCTTGCCCAGACATGTCATCCACAACAGCCTCAAAACTGGAAACATCTCTGGCCTCACAGGAAGAGGGAGAGCTCCCTGAGCATACTCTCCAGAGGCTTGGTGGGGAGCAGGAAATGGAGTCAAAGGGCGCATCTGGAGCATCATTCCTCTTCCTGACACTTAGACCGTCTTCTCTCTCTCTCCTCTTCCCTTTGAAGATAGGAAGTGCACACACTCCGAGATCCATTTCCTCACACTCCGAGGTGAAAATATCCAGATGAGTGGTATCCTCATAGAAAGGGATCAACTTAATCATTAAAATATGCATGTTTGTTTTGACATTCCAAACAATATTCAGCCCAAACAAGTTTCCAGACCCCTGAGCCGTAATAGACTGTGAAATGAAGAAGGGGGTGGGAAAGAGTATTATCAAAAAAAAAAAAAAAAAAAAATCACTGATTACCACACATTCTAGAAGTTCAGAATCTCTCAATAATGCATCTCCATCGAGTTCCCTACGCAGAGCCATTCCACTGAAAACCAGGTCACAGCTCATCCGCCTGTCCAAGTTCTGCTTTAGAAATTAAGACACTGTGTGTGGTGCCATAGGTATTTTGGCCACGTCATCAGCAGAAGTCCTACCATATTCATCAGCATGAGATGCAGGATGACCTTTTTATTATTATTGGATGGGACAATGATTGAAGACCACGACCAGGAATGTTTCCTGGTCTCCTATTGAAGACTGATGGGGTTCCATGTTTGTAATCCCATTCATTTTTACTCAAGTGATTTTGGATCCAAATGGATGTCATGGATGGCTGTGAGGATGGGATGAAACTCCATATGAGAAGCTCAGGAGAAAGGCTGTGGTCACTGTGGAAATTTAGGAAGGGGGGACCCAAAGACAACTATGAGCCAGTCGCTGTTCTTGAGACATTAACAGTATAGTAGATGGTGTCAATAAACTAATAATTACAATGGAGTGTGGCACACAGAGCCTGAACAAGGCAGCTAAGTACTCATATGAAGGGGAGGTTAATTCCTTCCCAAGACGATGGGGTCAGAGAAGACCCCCCCAGAGGAGGTAACCTTGTGAGGCAGAAGTAATGTCACTCGCATTTAAAAGATGCAGCACCCATGGCTCAGCAAGACAAAATGATTTCCTGAAGGTAACACAGCTATTAACCCACAAACAAGGTCTTCCGGTTCCCAGCCTTGCTCTCTTTCCGTGACACCATAGCTGCCATGGGTGCGGGTTGGGGGTGGTAGTGGGAGGGGGAGTTAAGAAGAGGTTTTCAGGGGTGGTGGGCTGCGAGTAGTCAGAGAAGGAGCAAATAGCTTTTCTGTCCTGATCATAGCAGGAGAAAGCATAGAGCAGCTTGCAAGCAAGCAGTAGGGATAGTCAGCTGTATGACATGAATGCAAACACTAAGAATTCTTGTTCAAAATTTCTTGACAAGGGGATGGAGTATCTAAAATTTAAAAAAAAATCAGTAAATGTTAGGAATCATCAACATTATTATTACTATTATTATGCTTTTAAGATACCAGATTATGTCCTGAGAAAGGAAACACTGAGTATTCAAAGGATTAGAGAGTAGAGGAAGATACAGGCCTCATTGTGGAATCAAAGAAGACTCCATTGTGGAAGCTCATCAGGAGAAAGCTGTAAGTGGGAAGGGGACCCTATACCAGCCTACCCATCCTGCCTCCTTCAAAAGGAACACATGGGCTGGAAGTGTCAGAAGCATCTCTCCAAACTGCCCATCCTGCCTCGGCTTCCATCAACCAGACATTCATCAAATAACCAGAGAATCCACCCATCACATGGACAAAAATGCAGTCTCTGGAGTGAGACTGCCTGAGTTCAGAGCCTCGCTCTGTCTCTTAGCAATGGTGTAACTTGGGAAATTTTCTTCATCATTCTGTACCTCCATTTTTCCCAGATAAAAATTGAGCATAATAATCATCGTAATAACTTACCTAATAAGGCAGATATGAGAGTAAACAACTTAATCAATTAAATTAAACATGTAAGAAGCACCTTTGCAAATACTACTTTCATGATATAAGTGCTGTCATTGTTATAATTAGCATTATTATTAGAGTGAGCTAGGAAATAAACCATAATCCCTGCTCACGATCTAGTAAAGGAAAAGACAGTGATGGGGATAAACGTGGTAGTGGCACAGAGCAAGGTAAGGGGCACTGCATTCTTGAAGAGGTAATATCCAAGTTGACTTTTCAAGCAATTAGGAAAAGGCATTCAAGAAAGAGAAAATTGGTCAACAGGAGATATGATATGACATGGCTTTTAGGCAGCTGTACATTCAGAAAACTAAGATCACTGCATCTAGTCCCATCACTTCATGGGAAATAGATGGGGAAACAGTGGAAACAGTGTCAGACTTTATTTTGGGGGGCTCCAAAATCACTGCAGATAGTGATTGCAGCCATGGAATTAAAAGACGCTTACTCCTTGGAAGGAAAGTTATGACCAACCTAGATAGCATATTAAAAAGCTGAGACATTACTTTGTCAACAAAGGTCCGTCTAGTCAAGGCTATGGTTTTTCCAGTGGTCATATATGGATGTGAGAGTTGGACTGTGAAAAAAGCCGAGTGCCAAAGAATTGATGCTTTTGAAGTGTGGTGTTGGAGAAGACTCTTGAGAGTCCCTTGGACTGCAAGGAAATCCAACCAGTCCATCATAAAGGAGACCAGTCCTAGGTGTTCATTGGAAGGACTGATGTTGAAGCTGAAACTCCAATACTTTGGCCACCTGACGCAAAGAGCTAACACATTTGAAAAGACCCTGATGCTGGGAAAGATTGAGGGCAGGAGGAGAAGGGGACGACAGAGGATGAGATGGTTGGATGGCATCACCGACTCAATGGACATGAGTTTGGGTGAACTCCGGGAGTTGGTGATGAACAGGGAGGCCTGGCGTGCTTCGGTTCATGGGGTTGCAAAGAGTCGGACATGACTGAGCAACTGAACTGAACTGAGCTGAACTTGTATTCAAGACGGTGGGAGAAATGAATCAGAGGAAAATGAACAGGAGGACTACATGGTGCCTTAAATACCAAGTGAGAATCAGATCACATGATCCGACTTCAGGAAGGTAGTGACATGTTAAGACCTGTATCCATCCAGGATAGCTAGAAAGAAGTGTAGAAGGTGGGTTGCCAAAGAGGTTGAGATGACCAGCAGGAGAGATCTCTTAGGAGACTATTTTAGGAATTCAGAAGAAAGGATGAGTGAAGAAGATTTGGTGTTAGGGATGGAGTAAAAAATATCAAATGAAACAGAAGTGACTTGGAAACTGATTAAATGGAGAATGGAAAGGGAAAACAGTAGATAGGGAAGATGCCCAAGTTTTAGGTTGGGGCACCTAAGTGGGTCATGGTGCATTCACAGAGATGGGATATAAAGATCTGAAGGGGGGATGGGAGAGAATATATTCGAAATGAAAATCTTGTTTTCAGCTCAGTTTACTTTAAGTTCAGTGAAAAATAGTAATGAGGTACTATTTTAAATTTAGTAAAGGCTAAATATGCACTCCCTAAAAGTATGCATGTGTATACACACACACACAGATACACACACATGGGGATACTGCTGAGCTTGCACACAGCCCCAATTAAGATTCCAATGAAACTGACACATCAGCACGTTGCTGATAGGGGAAGAACTGGTGCAAACCTTTGAAAACTAATTGTACCATATGACTGAATCATTTTGGAAGGTTTTAGTTACGTTTAGTAGAAAGCCCGACTCAACTGACTTAAACATAAAAAGCTTTTGCACATCAAAAGAAACCGTCAACAAAAGACAAAGGCAACCTACCGAATGGGAGAAGATATTTTCAAATGATACATCTGATAATCTGGGCTTCCCTGGTGGCTCAGACGGTAAACAATCTGCCTGCCTTGAGGGAGATCTGGGTTCGATCCCTGGGTTTGGAAGATCCCCTGGAGGAGGGCATGGCAACCCACTCCAGTATTCTTGCCTGGAGAATCCCCATGGACAATGGAACCTGGTGGGCTATAGTCCATGAGGTTGCAACGAGTCAGACACAACTGAGCGACTAAGCACACACAGCTCATCTGATAAAGGTTTATTACCCCAAAATATACAAAGACCTCATACAATTCAGTATCAAAATGTCAGACCTTTTAAAAAATGGGCAGAGGACCTGAATAGATGATTTTCCAAGGAAGACATAGTGATAACCAACAGGCACATGAAAAGATGCTCAACATGAATTATCATCAGGGGTTTGCCCTGATCAAATCAAAACTATAATGATATACCACCTCACACCTGTCAGAATGGCTATCAACAGAAAGACAAGAAGTGATCAGTTTGGGTGAGGATGTGGAGAAAAGAGAAACTTGTACACTGCTGGTAAAAGCCTCAGTTGGTACAGCCACTGTAGAAAACAGTATGGAGGTTTCTCAAAGAATAGAAACAGAACCACCGCACTGTCCAGCACACCACGTGTGGGTACATACCTAAAGAAGACAAAAACAGTAGTTTGAAAAGATATATGCACCCCAATATTCATAGCAACATTATCTCTATTGATAATAATTCTAGGAACTATTAACTAGATTGCTTCCAATATTCCTAGTTATGGAAGCAACCTAAGTGTCCATTGACAAATGAATGAATAAAGAAGATGTGATATTACTCAGCCATAAAAAAAAAAAGAATGAAATTTTGCATTTTGAGATATGTGAATGGACCGGATGGGTATTATGCTTAGTGAAAAAAGTCAGACAGAGAAAGACAAATACTGTAAGTTTTCACTTATATGTAGAATCTAAAAAATACAGCAAATGAATAAAAACATAATGAAATAGAGACAGATCCACAGATGCAGAGAATTGGTGGTTTACCTGAGGAGAGATGGTGGTAGGAGAGGCAGAAACTACTCGGGGACTAAGGTAGGGACTACTGGGTATCAACTAAGCGAGTTATGAGGACATAATATACAGCACAGGCAGCACAGTCAATATTTTAATAACTGTGCATGGAGTGTGATTTATAAAAAATATTTAATTACCATGCTATATACCTCAAACGGATAAAATATTGCAAATCAACTCTACTTCAATAAAAAGTTGGAAAATGCTTTTCTCAAGCACATATAAGTTTGATCTTATGCCAAACATATTTTTCTTTTAAAAATCCCTGTAATTTCACATGAATTGCAGAAGCGAAGAAGTTTAAGGCTGGATTATTCAGTCACTCAAAGTATAATGAAGATCAAAGTTCTTTCTGCTCTACCATCTGTATGTATGTTCATTAGTTCTCCTTATTATCACATGATGACTGCTATAGCTCCATGCATCACATCTTTACCCGCCAATAGCTAGAAATGCTGGAGGAGTAGGGGAGACAATCTCTTCCTTGCATCTGTTTTTAAAATTTAAGACACTGTTTCCTGAAATCACCCCTGCAGACTTCCCTTCACCTATATTGAAAAAGCTATGTAATATTTCCACATCTGTTGAATTAAAAAGTATCCTTATATTGGGGATATTTTAGACAATATAAATCCCCTTATATTGGGGATTTCTACATGACCCTACCAAAAAAAAAAAAGCGTGTTTTTTTTTTTTTGTTTCCTGACTTCTACTAAGCCTAGTAGATGTCTTCAGTACATTTGTTTTCCTCAATTTCTTTGGAAAAAGAGTCAGCTAATCCAGCTTTTTATGCCTGAGGACCAGAAGATGTACATCTGGGAAAGGCCAGTGAACTTGAATTAGTCTTTCCTGTTTCTGAGTCTCCTTGCACAACGGTCTTCCTCCTGTGCACGACCTTGTTGTCAACTGTCATCCTGAAATGTTTACAAATACAATGTGAAAAAAAAGGATGAGGTCACATCCCGGGATAAACCTTAAGCCGTGTCTTTAGGACTGTTGCCATAGCAGAAATGTATCCAGGATTGAAAAACGCTCTTGAGTCACCGGAGTCTCATATGGTCCAGAAGCTGCAGAGCACCTGGTGTGTGAAACTCACACATCACAGCACATGGGGCCCAGGCTCAGTCAGAAGGCCCTGAAAAGAGGGGAAGCTCCTTTGTTGAGTTATGACCCTACGTCCTCTGTCACTCATCTCGTCCTCGGGAAAGAAGGAGGGGAGAAGATAGATTTGGTAAACAGCCAAGGAGACGGCAAAAATGTAAAGCACATCACTCACAAACGTTCGTTTTTTGAAACGGTGGGAAGTTAATGCCTCCGTGTAGGACAGATGGGGTTGTTGATATTCTTTCCGCAGTTGTGCAAACAGTTATGTAAAGACATCTAGAAGAGTTAGGCTGGCTGTTGGGGTGGTTTCAGGGGAGAGGGCCTGGCCCTTAGGGTTGTGTGCCTTTCAGTCCCCTGCCTCGTCCTCTGGGGTGAATATATGCTGTGTGAAAAGTTTCGTTGGCTCCAGAGCAGTGGCCCTTACTTGCTTTTGAGTGATGGAAAACTTGTATAATCTGGTGAGAGTATGGAACTTCTCCCCACATAAGTGTTCATATTCACATGAACACACAATTCTGTACCTGCTTTTAAAGTCATGGGGGGGGGCCTGAAACTCATAAATTAGGGTGTCCATGGAACCTCAGGTTGAGATCCCTTCTCCTAGAAAAGGGATTGAAGCTGAGACCTTCAGTGGAGGAAGCAGTGAATGAGCTGGTTGGGATTTGCTCTTGGCTCAAAGGGTAATTAAAGGAAACCCAAGGTTCCTCTCGGAGAAGGCAATGGCAACCCACTCCAGTACTCTTGCCTGGAAAATCCCATGGATGGAGGGGCCTGGTAGGCTGCAGTCCATGGGGTCGCACAGAGTCAGACACGACTGAGCAATTTCACTTTCACTTTTCACTTTCATGCATTGGAGAAGGAAATGGCAACCCACTTCAGTGTTCTTGCCTGGAGAATCCCAGGGACGGGGGAGCCTGGTGGGCTGCCGTCTGTGGGGTCGCACAGAGTTGGACACGACTAAAGCGACTTAGCAGCAGCAGCAGCAGCAAGGTTCCTCTCTGTAGAGTCCCTACTTACCCCCTCCCCACAAAAACCTAAACTCAACTCTAGTTATTCTGCCATCTTCCCATTCCAGCCATTGCCCAGAATGTACTCAGATTCTTTTCTTATTCTGTTGGGTTTAAAGTCTACACACTATTCTTATGTCCAGATAGGTAGCATTCTCCCACATTGCATTGATTCTAAGTCCCATATATTTTCACCACATCCCTGCAACTGGGATGAGTCTTAACGTAGAAATAAACTAATTGAGAGATTTTAGCATGTCTTTCTCAGTAACACAAAGCAAGCAGACAAGCTAATGAGGAAGTACAGAGAAGATGTAAACCGTAAGAGTAACACGTTTCATCTAGTCGGCATATGTAAAAAGTAAAACAAGTGACTGCAGCATATAAGTTCTTTTTGCATACACATCTAGTAGTCACTAACATGTACCAAATGCTGGGTGATAAAAGCAAGTTCCAACAAATTTCTTAATACTGACAACAAACAAAGCATGTTCTCTGACCACAGTGGCATTAAGCTAGAAATAAAAAATAAAACTGATAAATTGCCAAAAATTTAGAAATTAATCAATACAGTGATGAACATTTCATGAATCAAAGAAGAATTTATACCCAAACAAACCATTTTTGTTCAGTCTTGAAAGTTTCCCATCATCTGAATCCTCTCTACTCTTCCAATTCTGCTCCCATCTCACTCCAACTCTATGTTCAGAATTTTTTATTCACTAGCAATAAAATATATGGAATGTTGTATTGCTCCTCTAGTCTAATACTAACCTTTATTAGGAAAATACAAGTGAAGTGACGTGAAAGTTGCTTAGTCCTGTCCTACTCTTTGCCACCCCATGGCCTATACAGTCCATGGAATTCTCCAGGGCAGATGACTGGAGTGGGTAGCTGTTCCCTTCTCCAGAGGATCTTCCCAATCCAGGGACCGAACCCAGGTCTCCTGTATTGCAGGCGGATTCTTTAACAGCTAAGCCACCAGGGAAGCCCAGGAAAATACAATACTAACGCTTACTAGAAAAAATGCTATCTCTATCCTTTAGGACAGTGGCAGAATTCCACTTTGGGACAGATGCCTCTGGGGGAACAGCTTAAAGAACTTTTAGAAAAGACTTCCCTGGTGGTCTAGTGGTTAAGAATCTGCCTGTCAATGCAGGGCATGTGGGTTCAATCCCTGGTCCTGGTAGATCCCATATGCTATGGAGCAATTAAGCCCGTGCACCACAACTTTTGAGCCTGTGCCTAGAGCCAGGGAACTGCAACAACTGAGCCTTCGTTCCACAACTACTGAAGCCTGCGTGCCCTAGAGCCCCTGCTCAGCAACAAGAGAAGCCACCTCAATAAGAACCCTGCTCACTGCAGCTAGAGAAAGCCTGCACGCAGCAGGCAGCCAAAAATTAAAAAATCTTAAAAGAAGAAAAAGAACTCTTAGACAAAGCTGGGACACAGTGTTTTGTCTGGAATGAAAGCAGTTGAGACAGCTTTTATTGTGCATTTTGTGTCATGAAATAATAAGGATCTTCCCGCCTCCCCCTACTCCCCAGTAATGCTCTGAGAGACGAAAGTTTGGGGAGTTCTGAAAGAGAAGATTTCAAAAGAAGAGGTGAGAGAAGAGCTGAAAACAGGGAGGATGATCTGTGAAATCATGACAGCAGGTCAGACCAGAAGGTCTAAGTGGTGACCTTCTCTGGGTTGGATACGCAGATGGCAAGGAGGTGAGTTCTCCCTCAGTCCAGGGAGTGGGTTTCCCTGGCTGCAGAGGGGATGTGCGGGGAATGACACGGGCACAGAGAAAGCAGGAGTGGGATAGACCTGAGACAGGCATCACGTGATACCCTGGGGATGATCATGGGGCTGGAGGCTGGGGCCGGGGGTGGTTAGTACAGAGGTGACAGCAGACCAAGGAAGGACAAAGACCAGGGATACGGAATTTAGGAAGGCAGAGTACCTCAAAGAAGTTTCATTCCCTCCTCTTCTCTGAACAACTCTCAGTGGTATGGGGATATGAAAGGGAAATATGACCCAGAAGCTGGGGGCGCTTAAAGGCAATGCAGCTACAATTATTTGTAGCTATCTCAATTTAAAATTTTTACTTTTGCTTCATGCATCAGTCTCATTTCTCCAAGTAGAATTTTTAGCTCCTTAAAGAAGACCAGATTTTGCCATTTCTATCTAATCTATCTCCATTAATATCTGTCTCTGTAGAGAGACACACACATGTGTAGATGTGTGTGTTATTTATATACACACATATTTGTGTATGTGTGTATATGTACACAGACACATATGTAAACACACACTCATATCTATTATATCTAACATATCTTTTAAAGGTCCCAGTCTCAATTCATCTTGCGCATGGAAGGCCCTCTCCAATATATTACTAAATGGCCTGGGAAAGAAAGATTCAGCAACCACTGCTTTTGTGCATATTTTGCTTCAAATTACTTCTTTGGTGCTGGGAGGCAAATCTTCCCAATTTTTGTAACCAGTCTTTGCCGTGTGATGAGTTTTGAATGGAAATCTCCAGTCACTATGATAATACTGCACAGCTTTTATTTCATGTATAACTTCTTTTTAAGCACATATATAGATTTCCTTTAAAATGTGGTGTCTACGTAGCTTTTACACAGGTATGATACACTTCTAATATTTTTTTTAAAAATGCAATTTCTTTCTGGCAAGCAGATTGCAAGCTTTTCTGTTGGCATTTCCACAGAAATATTTGAGTTCACAATTGACATAATGTATATGCCAAATAAGAATTTGAGGCTTCATCAAAACTGGCATTCATGTGAATATGTAGGTTACCCTAATAATCAATGTGTCCCCTAACCTCTATTCAATGTCATCATAATTGTCAGTTTCCAAAGCAAACTGAAAAAATTATTATATCAAAATACAGTAAGAAGTACTGTTTGCTAAATATAATCAACTGTTATTTGCCTCCAAAAGCATTACATAAAGACAAAAGAATGAGTACTATTTACTCCTGGGGTTCAGTGACAGGAGAGAAAGAAAGAACTCAGAGTGCCAGAGATGGGAACTCAAAGTATAAGAGGCTCTTCTATCGCTCTGATGAATGGGCTTGAATAAGGCGCTTTATTTTTCTGTGCCTCCATTTTAAGTTTTTGTCATAATAATAAGGCAGCTTTTTGATGTCTTCCAGGAAGCCCCCTGGTTACTAATGAACTTCTGGCAGTTACTTTCCAACTTAGGGTTTATTACACTTGAGTCCTGTTTACAGACCTTTTAAAGAAAAAATGGTGGACCTCAGTGCCATCCTAAATGAGGTATAGTAATAACGCTCCATAAACATGTACTAAAATAAAACTCACTGTAAATTTCCACAAAATAATAACAGATCATGTTTACTGAAAGCTTTTCATGTGCCGCAACCATACCAAGTCCACCGTGTGCATTAGCACATTTATCCTTGTGTTTTTACATTAATGACACTACCTCACCAAAACCACACAGTCAATAAAATTCAGTTTGACAATGTGAATTTAAATGTGATGGATTACATTGTTTTGCTGAAACTAAACCTTTGATGTGGGGTTTAATCATGGGAGAAAAATGAAGCCTTTAGTTTTAATCTAAACCGGTTTTTGTGTTTTAACTTTAGTAATATTAATACAGAGAATGCCTATTTACATACAACTACACTGGGAGAAGGCAATGGCACCCCACTCCAGTACTTTTGCCTGGAAAATCCCATGGACAGAGGAGCCTGCTGGGCTGCAGTCCATGGGGTCGCACAGAATCGGACACAACTGAGCGACTTCACTTTCATTTTCACTTTCATGCATTGGAGAAGGAAATGGCAACCCACTCCCATGTTCTTGCCTGGAGAATACCAGGGACAGGGGAGCCTGGTGGGCTGCCGTCTACGGGGTCGCCCAGAGTCGGACACAACTGAAGTGACTTAGCAGCAGCAGCACACTGGTGCTTGTAGTGTTAAGATTTTATTTGGTAATGGAGGATAACAAAGCTTCACACTTAACCAAAGCTACGATGATGAGCAATGCTCTAACACAAGCTATAATAAAGTGTCACCTGATCTCTCTGAAAAGCTGACCTGTTCACTTGGAAATAAGGTTAAGATGATAGCGTTATGAAAATCTGCATTAAATGGGTACCGAGCCAGACATCCTGGAATGTGAAGTCAAGTGGGCCTTAGAAAGCATCACTATGAACAAAGCTACTGGAGGTGATGGAATTCCAGTGGAGCTATTTCAAATCCTGAAAGATGATGCTGTGAAAGTGCTGCACTCAAGATGCCAGCAAATTTGGAAAACTCAGCAGTGGCCACAGGACTGGAAAAGGTCAGTTTTCATTCCAATCCCAAGGAAAGGCAATGCCAAAGAATGCTCAAACTACCGCACAATTGCACTCATCTCACATGCTAGTAAAGTAATGCTCAAAATTCTCCAAGCCAGGCTTCAGCAATATGTGAACTGTGAACTTCCTGATGTTCAAGCTGGTTTTAGAAAAGGCAGAGGAGCCAGAGATCAAATTGTCAACATATTCGCTGGATCATGGAAAAAGCAAGAGAGTTCCAGAAAAATATCTATTTCTGCTTTATTGACTATGCCAAAACCTTTGACTGTGTGGATCACAATAAACTGTGGGAAATTCTTCAAGAGATGGGAACACCAGACCACCTGACCTGCCTCTTGAGAAATCTGTATGCAGTTCAGGAAGCAACAGTTAGAACTGGACATGGAACAACAGACTGGTTCCAAATAGGAAAAGGAGTTCGTCAAGGCTGTATATTGTCACCCTGCTTATTTAACTTATATGCAGAGTACATCATGAGAAACGCTGGACTGGAAGAAACACAAGCTAGAATCAAGATTGCCAGGAGAAATATCAATAACCTCAGATATGCAGATGACACCACCCTTATGGCAGAAAGTGAAGAGGAACTCAAAAGCCTCTTGATGAAAGTGAAAGTGGAGAGTGAAAAAGTTGGCTTAAAGCTCAACATTCAGAAAATGAAGATCATGGCATCAGGTCCCATCACTTCATGGGAAATAGATGGGGAAACAGTGGAAACAGTGTCAGACTTTATTTTTGGGGGCTCCAAAATCACTGCAGATGGTGACTGCAGCCATGAAATTAAAAGACGCTTACTCCTTGGAAGGAAAGTTATGACCAACCTAGATAGCATATTCAAAAGCAGAGACATTACTTTGCCAACACAGGTCTGTCTAGTCAAGGCTATGGTTTTTCCTGTGGTCATGTATGGATGTGAGAGTTGGACTGTGAAGAAGGCTGAGTGTGGAAGAATTGATGCTTTTGAAGTGTGGTGTTGGAGAAGACTCTTGAGAGTCCCTTGGACTGCAAGGAGATTCAACCAGTCCATTGTGAAGGAGATCAGTCCTGGGTGTTCTTTGGAGGGAATGATGCTGAAGCTGACACTCCAGTACTTTGGCCACCTCATGCGAAGAGTTGACTCATTGGAAAAGACTCTGATGCTGGGAGGGATTGGGGGCAGGAGGAGAAGGGGACGACAGAGGATGAGAGGACTGGATGGCATCACTGACTCGATGGACATGAGTCTGAGTGAACTCCGGGAGTTGGTGATGGACAGGGAGGCCTGGCGTGCTGCAATTCATGGGGTAGAGAAGAGTCAGACACAACTGAGTGACTGAACTGAACTGAACCCAATAATTAGGCTTCCCAGGTGGGAAGGCTTCCCAGGCTTCAGTGGTAAAGAATCCTCCTGCCAGTGTAGGAGACACAGGTTCAAGTCCTGGGTCAGGAAGATCACGTGCAGGAGGAAATGGCAACTCACTCAGGTATTCTTACCTAGAAAATCCCACGCACAGAAGAGCTTGGCAGTCTACAATCCACGGGGTCGCAAGAGTCCGACACAACTTAGCAACTTAACAACAACAACAATCCAATGATTCCTGGAGTCATAAGTGGAAAATTCCCCATCATATGGTTATGACCCAGGGAAGATGGAATCCTGGTGTGGCTTGTTCAGTCTTTGAGTTCTCATGACAATATTATGGTAGATTTCATGACTCAGTTCTTGCATTAGTTTCTCCATTTGGGCTTTAATGAAACCCGCATTCATATGGTGAGTTGTCTAGCCAGCTGACTTTCACTCCCCAAAAAATGCATTTGTAAATATAAATGTAAAAAAGTACTGGAATAACTAAATAAAATTCTAAATTTCTCAAAGAAATTGTGGGTGCTCAAGGTTTCTTAGTCTTCAGTTAAAGAAACACAGTACACCATTCACTTGGCATTCTAGCATATTCTGCCTGATGCTGTTATTTAACCTTTCACATATATTTCCACCTCTTATTTTACATGTGATTAATCCACAAAGCTTTTGAAAAATGCAAGAAGGCAATGGAAACCTTTTAAAAAATATACCTATACTTATTTCACAATAACTTGGCTTAAGATCATGCCAACTTCTGAAGGTCTTGTGTTAATGTATTTTTCAGGATACATTGGTGAAGATGGAGGCAGCTAACTACTCAATCAGGATGCGAGTTGGTTTCCATATAGACCTGATTTTCCATGAAATCATGTTTTTGTTCTCAAGATATGTGCTTGTAATGGTTAGTTTTTTAGATATCTGTTTAGTAAAACCACAAATATAAAACGTTAATTTTCCCTCCACCATCTTCTCTCTATTCAAGAAATTAAGCCTTTTTGTTCTCCTTACTCAGGGTAGAAAGTGATAAACCAGAAAGCAAAAAAAAAAAAAAAAAAGACACGCATTTTGGCTTTGTGTTTTGAAAGCTCTGAGCGATGGTGAGGCTAATGCTAAGTCACTTCAGTCATGTCTGACTCTGTGCGACCCCATAGATGGCAGCCCACCAGACTCCCCCGTCCCTGGGATTCTGCAGGCAAGAACACTGGAGTGGGCTGCCATTTCCTTCTCCAAAGCATGAAAGTGAAAAGTGAAAGTGAAGTCGCTCAGTTGTGTCCGACTCTTAGCGACCCCATGGATTGCAGTCTAACAGGCTCCTTCGTCCATGGGATTTTCCAAGCAAGAGTACTGGAGCGATGGTGAGGCATAGAGAAATACCTGGGAACAGCTGTACCGTATCTCAGCAGTTGCACAGTGTACACAACTCAACACAACACACACACAAAACACATCTCTCGTAAAGGAAAAAAAAAATTCCCCGTAGCAAAAACCCTCCAGAAGATAGAAAGAATAGTACAGTAAGCGTGAGAGAGCACTGTTTGGGTAACTTTGCATGAAGAACTCTGGAGAGGTGAAGACCTCTGAGAGTCGAGGGAGCAGCTCTCTGCTTTCTGAGTAGACCTCTGAGGAGGCAGCAAGTCATAAGAAGGGAATGGTTACATGGTGGAGTGGGACTCCAGGGCCATGGATTAATCCATTCTTGTCCAATCCTTGCTTCAGAGTGCGGTCATTACTGTATCTCTGAGTGCGGCAGAGAAGCAGGGCCAAGGTTAAGGGTGCAGGCAAATAAGAGGGTCCTGCCCATAAACACAGTCTGTAAGAACAGAGAGCTAGGGACCATGTAAAGTAATAGGCTCCCAGATTAAGAAACACTACTGAAGTTTAGAGGACTTGATCCCACACACACTGGTACTCTATTAAGCACTGACAGCTTAGATACAGTACCAGGACACAGGAGACCTGAAATTGACACAGATTATTCTGTCACATAGCATTGATATATTATGTTACATATGTACCTGAAAAGTGAAAGTGTTAGCCATTCCATTGTGTCCAACTCTTTGCAACCCCATGGACTGTAGCCTGCCAGGATCCTCTGTCCATGGAATTCTCCAGGGAAGAATATGGGTTGCCATTCCCTTTTCCACAGGATCTTCCCAACCCAGGGGTTGAACCCGGCCTCCTGCATTGCAGACAGACTCTTTACTGTCTGAGCCATCAGGGAAGCTCACATACGTATGTAATATGTTATATATAACAGACGTCTTTTATTATAATAAAATATCTATTTTTATCCTTCGTAATACTCTTCACTCTAAAATCTATTTTATCTTTTCCTGAGTAAAGTCTAGCTTTCTTTTGACGAGTCTTAGCATGCTATACCATTTTCCATCCTTTTACTATTGTTTGTGTTTTTACATTCAAAATGCCTTCTTTTTAGGCAGCTACGGTTGGGTCATTTTTTAACCCAACTTTACAGTCTCCACATTCTAACTCAAGCATTTGATCATTTAAGTTTAAGATGATCACGTGTATGGTTTAGTTTGAATAGATCACCTTATCATTTGTTTTCAACTTATCCCATTTGTTTCTTGTTCCCCTTTTCCTCTTTTATTTTTTGACTTCTTGTGGATTAACAGTACTTGTTATGATTTCATTGCTCTCTCTTTTGGGGATTTATTAGCTAAAACTCTTTGTTCTGTTATTTTAGTGGTTGCTTTACAGTTTATTGGTTACATTTTTAACTTACCAAGCGATGTTATACAACTTTACGTATTTAAATGATCCTGTACCACTTCACGCACAGAACTAGAGTTTTACAAGAGCATTCTGCAATGTTTCCCTCTCAAGTTTTGTGCCACCATTGTCACATATTTAGTTTAACACTGTCCACACTGAATTGTTACTTTTCTTTAGTCAGTTATGCTTTTTTAAAGTAATTTAAATATTATTTAAAATGTTATATTTTCACCAATACAGATTCCATTTCCAGTCCTCTTCATTTTTTGTTTAAACCATATTTCCATCAGGTACCATTTTTCTTCTGTCCAAACGACTTTATTTAACGTTTCTTTTGGTGCAAGAATTCTTTCAGCTTTTATATGTTTAAAATGTCTTCAGTTTGACTTAGATTTTGAAAGACACTCTAACTGCATATATAAATGCATATTGACAATTTTTTTCCTTTCATAAATTTAAAATTTACACTTCATTACATTTTAACTTGCACTGTTTTAGATGAGGAATTTGATGTCATTCTTATCTTTGTTTCTAAGTATGGGACTTTTTTTTTCTCCCCCTTTGTCAGCATCTAAGATTTTTCTCACTGTCCCTGTTTTTGAACAATCTTAGCATGATGTGCCCTGGGGTGGCTTTTTCTACATTTCTTGTGCTTGAGGTTCATTGAGACTCTTAGATCTTTAAGATTACGGTCTTCATCAAATTTGGAAAAATATCACCTGTTATTTTTTCAAACACTTTTGTCCCCCTTCATTTGGGAGGCTCTGTTTATACTTATATTAGGCTACTTAAAACTGTTCCATAATTCACTGATGCTCTGTTAATTAAAAAAATTTTTCTTTTCTCTCTTTTATTTAAATAATTTCTATCACTGTGCCTTCAAATTTGCAAATATTTTTCTGCAATGTCTAATCCTGTGTATTTTTCACCTCAGACATTGTAATGTGTATGTGTGAATGACCATCTCATTAGTTAATTTTTTTCTACTTAACTTTATAAACGTATAGAGTACAGTTGTAATAACTATCTTTGTCATCTAATTCTTATGTCATTTTAAAATTTTTTCTCATTAGTCATTATGTTTTCCTCCTTGTTTTCATGCCAAGTAATTTTTGATTGGATGCCAATCAAAATTTGGACGCCAGATTAATTTTACTTTGGGGGCACTGAATATTTTTGCATTTCTATACATATTTCTCTTGAGTTTTACTCTGTAATATAGTTAAGTTACTTGCAAACTATTTCATCCTTTTCAGTCTTACTTTTAAGGCTTGTTAGGCAGACTAAGGCAGTACTCATGCTGGGGCTGATTATTCCTCCCTTTGTTGCTGTTCAGCTGCTCAGTCGTGTCTGACTCTTTGCAACCCCATGGACTGCAGCACACCAGGCTTCCCTGTCCTTCATCATCTCGCAGTCTGCTCAAACTCATGTCCATTGAGTCAGTGATGCCATCCAACCATCTCATCTTCTGTCGTCCCCTTCTCCTCCTGCCTTCAATCTTTCCCAGCATCAGGGTCTTTTCCAATGAGTTGGCTCTTCTCATAAGGTAGCCAAAGTACTGGATTTAGCTTTAATCTTTCCAGTGAATATTCAGGGTTGATTTCCTTTAGGATTAACTGGTTTGACCTTTGTTGTCCAAGGGACTTTCAAAGAGTCTTCACCAGCACCACAGTTTGAAGATATCAGTTGTTTAGCACTCAGCCTTTTTTATCATCCAGCTCTCACATCCATACAGGACTACTGGAAAAACCATAGCTTTGATTACACAGACCTTTGTAGGCAAAGGAATGTCTTTCCTTTTTAATACGCTGCCTAGGTTTGTCATTGCTTTTCTTCCCCCGTAGTGAGGCAAGATCCTTCTCCCTCTACTACCCTGTGAATCATGGCATTCTTCATTTGGCTGATGGAAACAGGTAATATTTTCAAGTCTGTGTGACTCTAAGGCAATTATATCTCTAATCATTTCAGGTGAGTTTTATCCCATCTCTGAAAAGTTACCTCAAGTACATGTCTGGTCAGCACTCAGCTAACTGTTCAAGGGGCCCCTTGGGTAAATCTCTGCTGCTGCTGCTGCTGCTGCTAAGTCGCTTCAGTCGTGTCCGACTCTTTGCGACCCCATAGACGGCAGCCCACCAGGCTCCCCCGTCCCTGGGATTCTCCAGGCAAGAACACTGGAGTGGGTTGCCATTTCCTTCTCCAGGGTAAATCTCTGGAGCTTCTCTAAAATAATGACTTCGACATTCCAGTTCACTATAGAATCTCCAAGGTTACCAACGGAATGGCAGTGAGATATCCATATAATATTTTCTTTGTCTAACTGATAGAGGAAAATATAAAGTCATGGGTGAGTTTCCATGGAATATCATGTGTCCAGGTGTACGGGAGTAAAACGCTATTGATTCCAAACCCTCCAACTGATAAGAGAAATCATGCAAATCGTCATAGACTAAGTTTATCTCTATTCAGTCGATTCTGTCTTTATTAAAAAAAGACAAGTAGATGGGGTAAAGGATGGCAACAAGAAAAGGTTTAAAGCATTTAAAAGGAAAACTATCTTTAACTTAAGCAGATAATTATGAACAAAAAGCTTTGCTCATTTTAAATGAACACCGTCTATTTATTTAAGTAAATTACTTAGGATATCTATCAAGTAGTTAAATGAGTGAGAACCTTTAAAAGCCCACTTGAGTTATTCTATCTCATCACTAGTTTTCCACAAATTCTTTTCGTTATTGCGTCAAACACAGATGAGAACCCCTACATGGCAGATGGTCCCTTTCTCTTTTATACCTTAAAGTGACGTTTTTTTTCTGTTAAATATATTCACCAACTCAGCCTGCTTTTCTAAGTCTAAATTATATATTGATAAATGAGCAGTTTTTAAACAACTGAAATCTTTTGGTGTGAAGATAACAATACTCATATTCAGGGAATGTAAGTTTTCAGAAAAGAAGGTCTGCAACTCCCCTGGTGGACGAGTTTTTAAGACACTACGCCTTCACTGTAGGGAGCACAGGTTTGATCCCTGGTCTAAGAGAACTGGGGCTTCCCAGGGGGTGCTTAGTGATACAGAACCTGCCGCCAATACAGGAGACAGAAGAGACTCAGGTTTGATTTGGGAGAATCCCCTGGAGAAGGGCAGGCAACCCACTCCAGTATTCTTGCCTGAAGGATCCCACAGACAGAGGAGCCTGGCAGGCTACAGTCCATGGGGTCGCACAGAGTCGGACACACCTAAAGCAACTCAGCACGCGCACACACTAAGGGAACAAGATCCCACATGCTGCGTGGCATGGCCAAAAAAAAATCTTCCCTGAGGCCAGCAAGGCAGTCCCCATTTGCCAAAATAGCATCCTCTGACTTGCATTTTAGTCTCTCAGCAGAAAGAAGAAAATTATAAACTGAGAAAACTTACCCTCAAATAAAGGTCTGCCTATTTCTATCTATCTTTAAAAGGTCTACCTATCTTTCAAAAGACAATGAGAGAGGTGGCTTTCAAAAACATATTTCAGTTTGCTTTATTAAACACTTGGGAGAAAATTTTATAAATCCTCCATACTTCTAAATACCGTATTTCTCTGCCTTTCAGGAATCCGTAAGAATTTACCCTGCTTCCTGTTGGGAGTCTGGAGGAGACTGAAGCAGAGACTGGGATCAGAAAAGGCTTCACCAGACACGAGGTACCAAACATGCGACTTGAATCATAGATTGCATTTCAGGGGTGGTGCCAAAGCGGACAGTCAGAACAGAAGTTGAGAGACAAGCAAGAAGAGGATGCATTTAGAAAACACTCAGTAGGTGATTTTACTAAAGCATCAGGTTTATGTGGAAGAATGACACCCACTAATAACTAGAAAGGGAAGTCTGACTTCACTGTAAAAGGCTTCAACACTAAGTTGAAACACTTGATCTTAACTTAGCAGTCGGTGGTGACTATTAGACATTTCTGAGTCAAGAAATGACCTGAAACACTAAAGGGAAACTAGTTAATATTTTACTCTACTTCTTTCCTATATTTTTTTCTACACAGATTGAATATTCATTTTTGAACTTTCATAGTTGCAGTAATACCATATATTCTGAATTGTTCTATAATACAAATCTGTACTATTTTTAAGGCTTCATAGCACTACAAATCAATGGACCCCAGTTTATTCAACTGTTCTTCTATTTTCAGACATTTCATTAGGTTTTTAAATTTTTTCATAAAAACAAGATAGGCAAAATATTGATTATTGTTAAAGCAGGATAATGAGCACAGGCGTTCATTTACCTATTTAAGTTCTGCATGTTAGAACTTTCCATCTTACTAAGTTGCAATGGTTTCATTCTAACAAATAATGTTATTATAAAAAATAAAATGATGCAGAAGGGATGTGCTTTAGGAGGATTACTCTATGAAGCAGTGTTTGGCTAGGCAGTAGGTAGAACGAGGAGAATAGAACCCTGAAGATCACACCAGAGGTGATGGCTCCCTAAGTCAACATGGCCTTTGAGAGTTCGCCATGTGCTTTCACATGCAGAGTCTTGTTTAATCCTTACAATAAGCCTGTGATGTAAGCAGGGAAGATACCCTATTCTAAAGATAAGAAAATCAGGGCTCAGTTCAGATCCTCTGATCTATGCCAGTGTTTTTTCACTCTCGAATGCTGCTTTTTCGTGCCTTTAAATGGTGTTCAGCCTCAGAGATTCTAATTCTTTCAAGCGCTGCAGTTAGAGGCACCAGGCAGTTCAGCCTCTTCTTACCATAACTGCTTTTCCTTTTATTTTTTTCCTTCAGTTTTATTTATTTATTTTTGGCTGCACTGGGTCTCCGTTGCTGCAGGCAAGCTCTCTCTAGAACTCTGCAGGGGCTTCTGATTGGGGTGGCTTCTCTCGCTGCAGAGCACAGGCTCTAGAGGGTGTGGGCTCTAGAGTATGCAGGCTGCAGTAGTCTGTGGAGCATGGGCTTGGTTGCCCTGGGACGTGTGGGATCTTCCCAGACTAGGGGTCGAACTCCTGTCCCCTGCATTGGCAGGAGGATTCTTAACCACTGAAGCACGGGAGAAGTCCCGCATTTTTTATACACTGGACTTTTATGCAAGATTTCCTTTGATAAAAGGGTTCTAGAGACCAAACAAATCAAAAAATTGCCAATCTGAAGAACTTTGCAATTGATTAACTATGGGGTGTGTTGGAGAGAGGGAAGTCAAGACTTACCTTGGAAGACTGTGGCCTGGGTAGTAGAAACAACCGAAGCAGTGGCAACAGTAGCAAGTAAGGAAGAGAACTGGCTTGGGGAGGCAAATAGGATCATGATGGTTTTGGATGAAGATACAGGTACTACTGAAGCATCCTGAAGGATCTGAAGGATAACAGAGACCTAATTTCTACTTACAAAGATTTGACATTTTAACAAAAGATTCTTGTAACTGATGCTCAACTGTTAAACTGAAATGAACAACCCAGTCAATAAGAACTTCAAAGAGAGGAAATAGTAATCAACTCAAGTAGTTGGAGAAGTCTTCACGGGAAGTCTGGAACTGAGCTCGACTATACACTATGTTTGGGTGGTAGACAGGATTTTTGTAAGGAGGTCAGGCCCTTATGTAACTTGCCAATCCTGGGTGGCATTAATTTGTAAAAGGTAATGCTTTATCATTCTGCAAATGTGTTAGGATGAATTCATTGTCTGCCATTATTAATATAGGAAATTGCAGAGTGAGATTGTTCCAGAGGATTACCCATGGACCCAGAGAAATCACGTGATGAAAGCTGGATGTGAGATGGTATTGATGACGGCAAATCAGCACTCAGGCGCCAGTCACTGGCTCTTCCATCACATCAACTGATGAGGTTGACTCTAGGTCAAGCCACACAGTAGGGTGTAAACATACAGCTTCAGGGATGTTTCTACAGTATCACTAAGAGGATTAGATAGGAATTAACCTTATACAGGAAGAGGCAGCAAGGAAAGCAGCAGGTACACCAAGCAGAGGAGACATGACAGCAGAAGCTGAAGAAGTCATGGTGGTTCCCTGTCCATTCTTACTTTCACTTGGCAAGTGAAAAACAGCTTTGTCTGCAGGCTCTGTATCTACTGGACCTGGCCAGGAATTCTTTTCAAGCCAGTTCTTTGTATAGGGTTTTAAATGTCCTCCTGCTCTTAGGGCACCATGTACAAAATTTGGAGAAAATAGCAAAAGTACAAATATGCCCCACAAAACAAACCTTTGCCTCCTGAAAGCATTTCCACCTAGAGATTCAGCCTGAACAAAGAACCCTCAAACACTCCTTTTCCCATTGTTCTGAAAGACTGTAAAAGTTTTCTAAATGTAATTTTTATCACCTTTCTTTTCTTCCTTTTTTTTTTTTTACCATTTATGAACATATGTGTTTTTTATGATATTCACAACATGCTTGTGTCACAAATTTAATTTCCTGCAATTACTGCACAATATGCATGGCAAAAAATGATATAAAAATGACAGAAAATAACGAACAGTTACTCCATTTCTGCTAAGTTACCTTTTGGAAATAAAACTCAGCATCATCCGATGGGAGATTTTGATTGGCTGTCACCAGCCCATGTTGTTTAGAGGCATTGGTAATAATCGTTAGATGTTTTCAAATCTTCCGATAGTAACAGGATTCAGTTTATTGGGAAATTATCATCCTGCACATCCAGAGATTTAAGAGAGGTTGTAACTTCCTTCTAACTACTCAGGAAATGCGGAGGTGAGGTGGTTAGCTGCTGGTTTATCAACGATGCTTTGCACCTTCTAATTTGGAGTCAAATGTGCTTGAACTAATTTAGTCATGTCATTACATATCTCGTTTCTTACAGGTAGCAATAATGAACTTGTAGACAAAAGCTTATTTATATCAGAGGTGGAAGAGAAGTTCCTTCCTCCTACGAATTCCATGGAGCACTGAAGCACTGTGATTAAACTCTGAATCTGGAGCCGTCAGACCTGGTTTTAAATTCTTGGGACTTCCCAGGTGGTCCAGTGACTAAGAGTCCAAGCTCCCAATGCAGAGAGGGCCGAGAGTCATTCCCTGGTCAGGGAACTAGATCCCACATGTCACAACTAAAAAGTTTGCATGCTGCAGCTGAGACCCAGTGCAGCCAAACAAACAAACAAACACAAAAATTCTTACCTACTACTTGGCAACTGTGACTCTGGAACAAGATTTTCCAACCATTCTCAGCCTCAATGTCCTCACTGCTAAAATGGACAGTTGAAAAGTTTATACCTTTTTAATCTTGCTGGAGACCAAATCAGATAATGCATATAATATGCCCGGTATAATAAAGTAAGCACTGGGTATCTGTTAGGTATTGCCATAAGAAATTGATGCTGCCCACAACAACAAAGAGGACTGACCAGGGCTTTCTCCCACGAGGAGAACAACAGCTACTGTGGATTGAGGTAGATGTTGGTGTACAGCTATTTCTGTTGCATGAGTGACACCTCCCACCTGTGTTTATTTGCTTAGTTCTAATTCAGGCATCCAAAAGAAGGACAAAACATGTTTTGTCTTACTAGGTGTAATTTTCATGAAATGTCATCCCTGAATTGGCTTAACTTCTCCCAAATGTTCATGAGTGGGAGAACATTCTCAAGTAAACAAGGAAAGAAAGGAAGGAAGGAGGGATGGAGAGAAGAGGGAGAGAGGAAAAGAGAACTGCAACAGATGACTGACCTTAAAGATAAATTCTTTGGTGAAAACAAAAAGATTAACCAACATGATCTCCTTCTAAATAAGGGACGCTGACACCCATCATGTTGGCATCTGATGGGCTATAGTTTTGTAAAACATGAGCTTTGCTTCAATGTTCTTACTCCGTTAAAGCAGAGAAAAGACTGCATGAATGGGATTAGGGCTCTCTGTTCCAACTATTTGGTTTCCTTAGCAAACTCACTGCCAATAAGATATCCAGCTATAAAAATAAATAAATAAATAAAAGGACAAAATGGCATATATTGAGGATTATTTAAGACTCCGTCACGTTGCCTGCGTTTCCTGGCTGCCCCTGTCTCCTTACATTTCCCCCATTACTCTAGGCATATCCAGTCTTCCAGCCCTTGGATGGGAGCTGACAGAAATACATGCATCTAGCATGAGTTAAGATTCCTTGGAAGATTATGCTCAAGGAGAACAAAGATGGGAGCAGGATGGGTTCTCTGAACGGGACTGAATGAGAACTGGACCGGTTCTATACGCTGGCTGCCTGGAGCCCCATGCTGAGGGTAAGCATGACCTCATTTCTAAGCTCCCTGGGGATAAGCACCTGTCAAATAAGACTACTGAAGTCTTCCATGGGCCCTGTTCAAGAGCCGTGTGTTTATATCATCCTTGATCCAAATGTTAGGGGCTCACCCTGGCTTACAGAGCCAGGTCAGGGTACAGAGGCAGCAATGACAAACGCAGTAAGGAAACGTGGCCACAGAACCCTAGTTTTCAGGGAAAGCTCATGCCTGTAGGTGACCCGTGGGCATCAGTTGTACCACGTCTTCTCTCTGCAGTAGGTACAGCTGAACAGTGAGACTGGGGCTATTGAAACAACCATGGGTTGACCGCCGATTCATACCATCACTACATTCACCCCCGACCAACACATCCCCTCCTTTTACTAAATTGAACTAAAATCATTTAACTTCTTTTTTAAAAAGTCGTTTGTCATGGAAGCCCAGGTCACCTTGCTTAATCGGAATTTCAGAGACATGTTTATCACCCAGGCATTTTTCATGTTTTGAATTTCATGAGCTTCCCATGGTTATTGAAACATTTTTAATGAAAACACAGCCATAATCATTTTGAAGTGATTGAACATGTGGATGTCTTGCCTAGCACGGAGTTCATTTTTAAATGTGAGTAATAAGCCAGTGGCATGGAAACAGCAGGTTTCCACCAAAAAGCCATCTTGAAATCACATTTTGCACAGACCCGTTTCATGTAAACAGAAGGCTCTCGTCACCAGAATTTCCACTTCACTTCACAACAATGAAACAATCCACTGCTATCTGCTCTAGTCCAAGGTTTTTCCGTGGGTAATGCCCCCAAGCTAGTTCCCTTCAGTGAATTAAGGGTCCATGTATGGAAACATGAATAGCTCTGTTGTAATGTACATGTAAACATTCACGGAGTTGATTTATTGTGACCCCTGTTTTCTTTTGAATTAATACCAAATGTAAAAGAAAATGCTTTAAAAGTAAATGTTTCATAACAGTTGCTCATTGAAAACAGTACTGGCAGATGTGAACTGAGGATTAAAATGCTGGTTCAACACCGTCAAAAGTGTAAGTCAGCGACCTCTTTGGGGGAGTAGAGGTTTCAGATGTGAAAAACTTTCCTTAGATTTCATTAATGCAAGCAGAAGTCGATATCATTCTCTGTGCTCTGTGGAACACATTTATTATATACTTTTTCAGTGCTGGTTCCCTCGATGTAAGAAAGGACAGTGACAGAATCGAATTATCCAGAAGAGGACACATGTAAGAAAAAGTGGAGTTTGGAAAGTGTGCTTTATGAGGAACAAAGGAAGTAGATATGATTTTTTTTTAAAAGAATCTAAGTTGTCCTCTTGGAATTATCAGAAGAGTTTGAGAGAGGCAACCTGCTTTTGGTTGTTCCCTGTGAAAGTTACTCAGTCGTGTCCAATCCTCTGTGATCCCATAGACTACACAGTCCATGGAATTCTCTAGGCCAGAATACTGGAGTGGGTAGCCTTTCCCTTCTCCAGGGGATCTTCCCAACCCAGGGATCGAACCCAGGTCTCCTGCATTGCAGGCAGTCTTTACCATCTGAGCCACAAGGTAAGCCCAAGAGCAAAATAAAGAATGGGGTGGAGGTATCAGAAAAGCAAATTTGGGGACTTCTTGGTGGTCCAGTGGTTAAGACTCTACACTTCCACTGCAGGGGCGTGGGTTTGACCCCTGGCCTGGGAACATAGATCTGGCATGTCACGCAGCCAAACAGAAAGAATGAAAAACAAATTTTGCCACAATATAAAATGGATGTTTCTGAAGATCAAAGATTTGGTTTTCCTATGATAAGTCTTGTTCCAGCAAAGGCTGGTCTCTGTACTTCATCTGCTATAAAGGGTATATTCCTGCCCTGGGAGGAAGAGCAACTCCGTTTAAAGGATTCTCAAATTTTCTAATTTCTTCCTTATTGCTCTTTGGTTTGGTTTCATTCAGCTATGGAATATATATGTAGCTTATGTCTTAACAATCGATGAACTGATCTACTTGGAAACTGTGTCAATCAAACCTTTTTATAGATGAAATCATATTATAAATATACTTAAAGAACTCACTATTTAGAGGAAAACCGAATGTAAATCTTTTGTTAAGCATCCTTTTGCGTTGCAAATAATTATTTCCAAAAAGAAACATTTTGATTTCCTTGAATTGGATTTTCTTACACAGAGACGTCTGTGTAACCCAGCAGTGTGGGATGCCCCATGAGTCATTAAGTGGTAGAAAAATTCTGATTCTGTTGGTGTCGGGGATGAAACAGTGAGGCCCCACCCTCCTCCTCCTCTCACTGAATAAACACTTCATTAGAATGTTTCACACTGGAAATATTAACACCAAATTAATGAAATTCGGTGCCATCAGAGAGCTACAACATTGACTTCTTGTGCCCTGTGTGGGAGTTCAGCGTCCTCTTTGCCTGAGTTCCATCCCAAGTCTCGCGTTAATTAACTATGGATCTACGTCACCTGCTTGAACTTGAATTTCCTCCTCTGTAGAGTGGTAGTAACAGCACTGTGTGCCCTTGGCCAGGAGGCTGGCATTCAATGACACGATCACATGTACAGTATGTAACTTTAGCGTGCCCCAAAGGAGCAGCTGTCCTTCTAATCAGAAACAGCTGAATATAGAATCTTTCATTCTTTTTAAGATTTTTTTTTGATGTACGTGATTTTTAAAAGTCTTTATTGAATTTGTTAGAATATTGCTTCGTTTTATGTCTTGGTTTTTTGGCCATGAGGCATGAAAGATCTTAGCTCCCCAAAGAGGGATTGAACCCTCGCCCCCTGCATTGGAAGGTGAAGTCTTAACCACTGGACCGCCAGGAAAGTCGCTAGAAGGAATCTTTAAAGAAATCTTAATTCCAATGTCAGATACCAAAGTATCACCTGGCCACACACTGTAGGGCAGTCATTCACCTCTCATTTCTCCAAAAAGATTAGGAATTAGAAGTATATCCCATCTAGAGAGATGAATGACAATAAGTTCTCTCAACTCATGTTTAGAGAAGACATTTAATAATATTAACTTCTACTCAGGCAGAAGTTAATATTTAAAGGGATTTACATAAATAAAATTTTATTACATAAAATAAAATTTACATAAATAACATAAAACCTTTTGATAATTTATAAAATCTTATTTTGGGGGGGAACATTTAGGATTTTGCTTAGTGGCAGAATCATATTTTGCATGTTCTTGGCACCATTTTTTAAAAAATCTTTCTTTTTCTGCTAAAGGTCTGCATGGTCTCAGTGTTGCTGTCTTGGTGAGGTTTCTAGTGAGGGGCAGGTAACAGTATTTTCACAAACATGAATATTTACCCCATCAGATTAATGCCTAACTGGCCTCTGGAATGTCCACAATCACAAATATATCCCAGAATATACAATTATGTTCTGCAACCCAACATTTTATATTTCCAACAATCCAGCATCTAGAGTTATTCTCTATGAATGATGCTTTTCTTTTGTCCTTTCTTGAATAGAACAAGTCTGCTCAGGAGAAGAAAATAGCCATGACAACTTGCTGTGTGATCCCCAGCAGGTCAATCCCTCTCTGGGCCTCCATTTTGTATCTGTAAATGAGGAGGTTGGATAAGACCAGGTGTTGTCAAACTACAGCCTGTGGGCAAATCCAGACTCCTGCTTGCTGCTATACAAGCTAAAAAAAAAAAGTTTTCATTTCAAGGTTATTGATAAACAATCAAAAGAAGAGTATGTTGTGACATGCAAAAATTGTAAGGAATTCAAACATCTGTGCCACAAATAAAATTTCATTGGGGCACAGCCGCCCCTGTTCATTTATATATTGTCTGTGGTTGCTTTCCTGTTGGGCTTTGCAGGTGGCACCAGTGGTAAGGAATTCACTTGCCAATGCAGGAGACATAAGAGATGTGAGTTCAATCTCTGGGTCAGGAGGATCCCCTGGAGAAGTGCATGGCAACCCACTCCAGTATTCCTGCCTGGAAAATTCCACGAACAGAGAAGCTTGATGGACTACAGTCCATGGGGAAGCAAAAGAGTCAGACATGACTGAAGGGACTTAGTATACACACACACAGGCATTCATGCTAAAATGGCAGAGATGAGTAATTATAATGGACCTCGTAGGGCCTGCAAAGTCAGAATTATTTACCATCTGCCTCTCTGCAAAACAAGCTCATTGACCCCCGTACAATTACTAAGGCACCTGCCAACTCAAGTCACTCATAACTTCTCACTACCTTAATCTTAACTCTTTCTTTCCTTGAACTTTAGATGTTAAGAATTATAGAAACAGCATCTAAAGTGAAGAAATACCAGCAAAGTGATACGGCCAAGCCAGGGATGGCATGCAGGCTTCATTTAATGCCCTCCACAGCTTTCTGCTTTCATCTCCACTGGGCCATCTTTCCATCTGAATCTCTGCTCCTCACCTTTGACTTTTATTGCCTGGGTTCACCAAGGTCACTTCCTATATGCCTTTTGTACTGTACTGCAGTGAAAGTCAACCCTTAGATTTCTATAAATGTGTGAGACAAGACAAGGAAACGTTATTTTACAAAGATACAGGCACACCTGAGAGATACTGTAGGTTCATTTCTAGACCACTGCAGTGAAGGGAATGTCATAATAAAGTCAATCACACAAAAATGTCTGGCTTCCCAGTGAATATAAAACTTCTGCTTACACTATACTGTGCAATAGTAGTCTAATAAATTAATCAATGTACTTATCTAAAGAAAAAATACTTTATTGCTAAAAATGCTGATGGTCATTTGAGTCTTCAGCAAGTCCTAGTACTAAAGTCAAAGGTCACTGATAAAAGATCACCACAATAAATACGATAACAATGAAGAAGCTTGAAAATTTTGTGAGAATTACCAAAACACAAAGTGAGCAACTGTTGTTGGAAAAATGGCACTGATAGACTTGCTTAATGCAGAATTGCCACAAACCTTCAATCTGTCAAAAAAAAAACAAACAAACAAAACACAAGCAGTATCTTCAGAGCACAATGCTGCTGCTACTGCTAAGTCACTTCAGTCGTGTCCGACTCTGTGCGATCCCATAGATGGCAGCCCACCAGGCTCCCCCGTCCCTGGGACTCTCCAGGCAAGAACACTGGAGTGCGTTGCCATTTCCTTCTCCAATGCTTGAAAGTGAAAAGTGAAAGTGAAGTCACTCAGTCATGTCCGACCCTCAGCGACCCCATGGACTGCAGCCCACCAGGCTCCTCCGTCCATGGGATTTTCCAGGCAAGAGTACTGGAGTGGGGTGCCATTGCCTTCTGTTGCATGGTAAATCACTTCAGTTGTGTCCAACTCTTTTTGACCCCATAGACTGTAGCCTGCCAGGCTCCTCTATCCATGGAATTCTCCAGGCAAAAATACTGGAGTGGGTTGCCATTTCCTTCTCCAAGGGATCTTTAGACTTGCTCAGTGCAGGATTGTAACAAACTTACAATTTGTTTAAAAAAACAAAGCAATATCTTCAACGCACAATAAAATGAACCACAACAAAACAAGGTATGGCTGCAATAAACAAAAATGTCAAAGGAATAGCAGTGGAATTAAAACCCTAATCTCATACCAACAAAGGTCCATCTAGTTAAAGCTATGGTTTTTCCAGTAGTCATCTATGGATGTGAGAGTTGGACCATAAAGAAAGCTGAGCGCCAAAGAATTGATGCTTTTGAACTATGGTGTTGGAGAAGACTCTTGAGAGTCCCTTGGACTGCAAGGAGATCCAACCAGTCCATCCTAAAGGAGATCAGTCCTGGATGTTCATCAGAAGGACCGATGTTGAAGCTGAAACTCCAATACTTTGGCCACCTGATGGGAAGAGCTGACTCACTGGAAAAGACCCTGATGCTGGGAAAGATTGAAGGCAGAAGGGGATGACAGAGGATGAGATGGTTGGATGGCATCACTGACGCGATGGACATGAGTTTGAGTGAGCTCTGGGAGTTGGTGGCAGACAGGGAGGCCTGGTGTGCTGCAGTCCATGGGGTCGCAAAGAGCTGGACACGACTGATGACTGAACTGAGCTGAGCTGAGCCTCACCTGAGGCTATCACCCTTGCCTCTGTTGTTCCTGACCCCCTCCAGCAATTCAAGCGATTGTTTTTAATACTCACTGAGTATTCACTATTAAACAGCAAGAAAGTCTTAAATCTGAAAAACAGTCATTTTGGCCGTGAGCATAGCCATAGCCGGACAACATCTCTCTTTTCCATCACTTTCAATCCCTTTCTAACTGCTTTATCTGGGGGACAGTTGCCATTAAAAAATAAACATTCTCCTGTAGGTTGTATAATCAGCTATAAACTATTGCCTGGAATCTTTTACTAGTCATGGCATACAGGATCAAGTTCCCTGGCCAGGAATTGAACCTGGGCCCCCTATCGTGGAGTCTAAACCACTAGACCACCAGGGAAGTTCCCGAACATCTACTTTTAATCTGAGCTTAGAGAGCATCTGTCAGCGTGTCACATGGATCTTTCCCTGTAAGAATTCTTTTAAGTGAGCAACCAGATTTTTGTTTTGGCTGCTGTATGAGGGTCACAAGCTTAAATCTCAATGAAACTCAGTTTTAGACCTTTCTCAGTAATGGGGGAAAAAAATAAAAAGAGTATATATCATCTCCTCAAGGCCATGAGAGAACATTTGTACCAGGAATTTAGTAAGTCACTGATAAATTCAGCCAAAGCTTATCTGTGGCTTCTGGGTTCAAAATCATATGCCAAACACCACGGGATGCAGAGAACGGTCTCAATGTGAAGGGCAAGAAAATGAAGACAAGGAAGAAAATCACAAGATAGCCGCAAGGGGCCCACTGAAGAAATGCCTGTGGGAGTTCAGAGGTACATTTTCTGGGATGAATACAGACTGCTTCTTGGAGAGGTGGCATATGACCTGGGCCTTGAAGGCTTGGGAACAGTTCACCAGGAAATAAGAAACAGGTGCTTTTTGACCTGGGTGGAGACACAAGGCCTCAGATAGAGACCCACTGAACAATGTTTCTGAAAATTCCTCCAGCGGATATTTTTTTTTCTCAGTTTATTACTAAAAAAGGAAAAAAAAAAAGAAAAAGGCTATAGTTTTGAAGTCAGGATTTTTCTACTTCATATCTTTAAAGTTCAAGTGTCCTTTGAAGACACTGCTCTGAAGCTTTTATAAACTAATCTGAGGACATTTGTACCTAATTTATCCAGAGATGATAGGTCCTTGTACTGTACACATGGTCTGCATATTCTGGATTGCTAAAGCCATTTGGACAATTATTTTTATTGTTTTTATGATGGTGATAAAAAGGAAGTGTGTTGCATTTGCAAAGATTTTTTTATACATTATTTATACCTAGATGATCTGGTTGCATGCTCCTAAATAATAAAAATGAATGGATTTATCTAAACTCCTGGTATAACACAGGAGTTAACAGAAGAGTTTTCATCTGTCAGTATGAGGACTGCCAGGGCAAAAGGATTAGGGGAAAAGATTTTGAAAATCAAGAGTTCTTGTTACTGACTCTTAATGGACTAACAATTTAGACCTAATTGATCACAGCTTTAATTGTCCATAATTTCCATATACTGAGTTAGCCTTATGGGATGTTACTAATCAAATTAAAACTCATGCAAGCTAAGTCACTTCAGTCGTGTCCGACTCTGTGCGACCCCATAAATGGCAGCCCACCAGGCTCCCCCGTCCCTGGGATTCTCCAGGCAAGAACACTGGAGTGGGTTGCCATTTCCTTCTCCAAACTCATGCAAAGCAATCCCCAATTACAGAATGTTTTGTCTCTCTTTCAGGCTTGGGGAGTCAGGGGCAATGTGGAGTTGATGTCGTTTTGGCCGTGACCATAGCCACAGCCAGACAAGCAGGGCAAATCACACGCCTGCACAATTGAAATGGCTTTGAAAGACTCATCTTCACAGAGCTGCACTGCCTATTGGCCTTCTGAGATTTAATGTAACCAAAAAAGGAGACTTTAAAATATTTGTTTTAAGTTAGAAAAAAAAAATGATGATATAATTGTGTTTCCAGTTCAAATGGATGGGTCTGCTGAACCCTTCACACAGGGTTTGTGGGCTGGCCTCATTCATTCCCAACAGAGAGTCAGTAGAATGTTATGGACTGAATGTTTGTTGCCCCTCAAAGTTCATCTATTGATACGCCTCCGCTACCCCAGTGCAATGGTATTAACAGGTGGGGACCTTTGGAAGGTAATTATAAGTAGATGATGACATGAGGCTGGAACCCTCATAAATGGGATTGTATGCTGTTGTTCAGTCACTGAGTCATGTCCGACTCTTTTGTGACCCTACGGACTGTAGCCCTCCAGGCTCCTCTGTCTATGGAATTTTCCAGGCAAGTATACTGGAGTGGGTTGCCGTTCCTTCTCCAGGGGGGTCTTCCCGACCCAGGGATTGAGCCTGAGTCTCTTCATTTACAGGCAGACTCTTTACCACTGAACCACCAGGGAAGCCCATGAGTGGGATTAGTGCCAGGACAGCCTGCTTCTCTGCTCACCACCACGTGAGGATGCAATGAGAAGATAGCCGCCTACACTCCAGGAAGTGGGCCCTCATCAGACACTGATCTGTTCTGCCCAGACCCCAGAACTGTGAGAAGTAAACCTTTGTTGCTTAAGCCACCCCGTCTACGGTAATCTGTCATGGCAGCCTGCACTGACCAAGGCAGGGAGTGATGACGATCCTTGTGAACCCTAACAGCACACGCTTTGTTTCTGGTCAGTGTCGAATCATGAGATTTTTATTGTGTTAGGTTACAGACCAAGGAAAAGATGAGTTGGCTTTCAGGACTCTTTTTTTTTTTTTTCAATGTGGACCAATTTTAAAGTCTTTATTGAATTTGTTACAATATTGTTTCCTTTATGTTTCATGTTTTGGCCCAGAGGCTTATGGGATCCTAGCTCCCCAATCAAGATTCAAACCAGCACCTTCTTCATTGGAAGACAAAGTCTGAACCACTGGACCGCCAGGGAAGGCCCCAGAATAATAAACCTCCCTGCAGTTGCCTCCATAAGAAAACACACCAGCCTTTCCCACCCCGAACTCATGGCCTAATCCACCCCATAGCCTTTCTCAGCACATGAAAAATGCTTGTGTATTCAAAGCACTTTTTAACCAACAAAGGGAGGGACACATTTTGAAAATCTGTTCTGCGGTCGCTAAAGGCTGCGAAAAATGTCAGAAAAAGCTGCAGGCTTCTACCATGTATCCGCTGGCCTTCTGTTGGGACTGACAGCAATTCTCATACCATCCTTAATTGTTCTCCGCGATGGAAATGTGAAAGCACCAGTCTCCACAAGCCTCCAAATTCATCAGCACCCTCTTAGTTTTCAGAGAGTCTTCCAGTAAAGGAATTCAGAGTCCCTTTCATTGTTCCGCTTTCCAAGTTCACATTTCCTGTCTCTGTCACCGTAGGAATAGCATCCTCCACTGATACTCCCAAGCACTCTACAATTACCCACTTTCTAACTCTTCACACGCAGTTTTTGTCTATTTATGACTAAATTTTTGGGGGACAGAAACATTTATTTACATAGTATCCCTAATATCTACTCAGATCATTGTGTAGAGTAAACATTTGATAAATATGTTGAAAAAACTTGTAATTCCTGTGCGTTGGACCCAGTTTGAGCAACCTCTATTTTACCTGACACCTAATTTGAATTGGAATACAGCTCATGAGTGCACTTTGAAGCTCTGATTCCATAACACATTGGACAAAATGTTTTTAGTTAACATTTCATGTCGAAGTGGGAAGAGTCACACCAAACACCACCTGAAGGTCACATTCTTATCGCTGATGAGACATTTTTGGTCATCTCACCAAGTTTGGTTTTCTCAACCAATTTCTCATCTCTTACGGCCTTGCTTTCCCCACAGCCTCTAAAAAGAACCCCTTCTATTGTTTCTGCAGCTCAGCTCCTCCCAGATCTCGCCTTCCTCAGCATATAAAATGTGTTGGGGAAAAGGAGGAGGAATTCAGACGGGTTGAACTGATCACAAATAATGAATGAACAATACTGTGCCAAAAGCTACCGGAGAACACATTGTTTACCTATTCAAACTACTTCATCCTTTTTTTTTCTTAGAAAAAAAGTTCTAATCCTAGCCTATTTGCCTTCTTATTGCAAATTTTCTTGATCCACTAGAAAGATCAATACTGCTTCAAGTTCAGTCAGTTCAGTTCAGTCGCTCAGTCATGTCCGACTCTTTGCGACCCCATGAATCGCAGCACGCCAGGCCTCCCTGTCCATCACCAACTCCCGGAGTTCACTCAGACTCGTGTCCATCGAGTCAGTGATGCCGTACAGCTATCTCATCCTCTGTCGTCCCCTTATCCTCCTGCACCCAATCCCTCCCAGCATCAGGGTCTTTGCCAATGAGTCAACTCTTCGCATGAGGTGGCCAAAGTACTGGAGTTTCAGCTTTTGCATCATTCCTTCCAAAGAAATCCCAGGGCTGATCTCCTTCAGAATGGACTGGTTGGATCTCCTTGCAGTCCAAGGGACTCTCAAGAGTCTTCTCCAACACCACAGTTCAAAAGCATCAATTCTTCGTCACTCAGTGTTCTTCACAGTCCAACTCTCACATCCATACATGACCACAGGATGGTTGCTGTGTGCAGGTCAGGAAGCAGCAGTTAGAACTGGACATGGACCAACAGACTGGTTCCAAATAGGAAAAGGAGTACGTCAAGGCTGTATATTGTCACCCTGCTTATTTAACTTCTATGCAGAGGACATCATGAGAAATGCTGGACTGGAAGAAGCACAAGCTAGAATCAAGATTGCTGGGAGAAATATCAATAACCTCAGAGATGCAGATGACACCACCCTTATGGCAGAAAGTGAAGAGGAACTCAAAAGCCTCTTGATGAAAGTGAAAGTGGAGAGTGAAAAAGTTTGGCTTAAAGCTCAACATTCAGAAAACGAAGATCATGGCATCCAGTCCCATCACTTCATGGGAAATAGATGGAGAAACAGTGGAAACAGTGTCAGACTTTATTTTTCTGGGCTCCAAAATCACTGCAGATGGTGACTGCAGCCATGAAATTAAAAGACGCTTACTCCTTGGAAGAAAAGTTATGACCAACCTAGATAGCATATTCAAAAGCAGAGACATTACTTTGCCAACAAAGGTCCGGCTAGTCAAGGCTATGGTTTTTCCTGTGGTCATGTATGGATGTGAGAGTTGGATGTGAGAGTTG